>NC_133657.1:162221404-162549027 GCF_009905375.1 Apium graveolens | reverse complement strand
TTTAGCATTAAAACTTGTGACACCCTCACAATCAAGGGCCTAGATTGTGGAGTCACCATGCTACAAATTACAATAATATAAAACAGAATCATAAACATAATGCCATGGCCCCTTGCACTGCTACATGATCTAATACAGGTTAAGGTATAAAATAAGTTACATCTAACTACACAACATGATGCTATTACAATCTTTTCTAAATACAAAAGATAACTTCATATAGAAGCTGCCACTGATCTACCCCCTTTCTAGCTACCTGCGATGTCATAGCGAATCTAACTGTGCGCGAAGGTCCAAAGTTAGCATTCTTCCTAGATGACCTTCTAAATCCAACCATACTCGAGCTTAACTGTAAAATTTAGATAACAAAGCAACGTGAGCTACAAAAGCTCAGCAAGTAACAATAACATAAAAACAGTTAAGCTATCAGGGATCGATAGGTATCAAGGCCAACTATGATATTCAAACGGAAATCCAATATAAGGAATAAGGAAAGGAATTATAGAAAAATTCCTTATCGTCAGTTCAAAATTCAAGTTTTCTTTCAAAACTCTTCATAAAATTCTTTCTAACATCTTTTCAAAAACCTTTTCAAGCAAACATTTTCTAAGGAAATCTTTATTTCAAAACATATCTTTTGATTGGAGTTTTCCCACAACATCATAGACAATACGGGTGATCATCCACGTAATGCCTCCCATCAGGACCTAATCATCCTTCTGAGCTTCCATGTATATAGGGTCCCCTAAGACTAGTTCCAAAACTAGTCAGCTAGACTTATTTCCATTGCTAGCGCAACACAACCAAAAATGCTGGACCGGCGTCACTCGGCCACTTACGCCTCCAATCTATAGGAATTCGTAGAAAACATATTTGACGGAATTCCTATATCATTTATGAAAATATCTTTCAATTTTAAGCTTTACCAACCTTTTGATGAAATAAGACCTTATTGGAAAGTCTGAAATCATATTTAAGTTCATTTTTGAAACTCAGGGATATCATGTCAAGTATCAGGTATCAAAAAGAACGCAATGGGTTCAAATATAGGTATTATCAACAATGAACCAAAAGGTTCTCATAATGAATGAAATTGTGAGCATTTGAAAATATAAAGGAAAAAGGCTTATTTATCAATGGCTGAGATATGGTATTCAAAATTTAAATCAACAGGCAGGAATATAAGTAAGAGAGAGAGAGCAGTTGAGGTTTCGTTACTTGCCTCTCAAAAGTATCACACTATCACAGTCCTTCCTAACCACAATCTTCACTGGATCTTAGCTTTAACTTTTTCCTTTCCTAGCAACAAAGGAAGAAGAAAAAGTTGTGTGCTTGTGTGTGTGGTTTGTTGGCCGGGGGAAAAGAAAACCGAGAGGAAGAGATGAGGGAGGATGATGTCTCGGGTAAAATGAGGAAAGAAAGAGGGAGGCTGACGTTTTATTTAATAAAACAAGGGTATTTTGGTAATTTCACGTATAAAAGTTTTTGTTTTAATAGTTTTCTTTTGATAAATGAATGCAAAAACGTTTCTTTAATAAAATACAAACTGTTCTAAAAGTTCTGAAAGTTATAAATTATATATTTTTAAAATGTAGAGCACGAAATTAGCTTCGGGTGCATATTTTTAAAATATTTTTCTGATGCACGGTTATTTTTGTATGAATTTTACAAGTTTGACTACGAAAAGTGCAAAAACAGTTCTTAATTCGAATCAAAAATAGGAAATAACCCAAAATACTCACTTTCATATTATTATAAAGTTTTTAATACCAAAATAGTGATTGTAGAACAATAATAAAATTTTTATTGCTTTCCAACTATTTTTCAGAAATTTAAATAAACATTTATTCACACTTTATTTTTCAATATTCACTTAAAATTTCATAAATAAATTTCCAACCACTCTAATAATCACATAAATAAATTTCAAACATACTAATAATCACTTAAACCACACTTTAACATATAAATATCACATATTTTATTTTTCTAACTAACTTCTCATATTTTCATAATTCCCACTTTTCCACTTTTCAATTTCCACTTTCACATTTCACTTTCACATTTAAATTTCCATCTTTAAATTTTATAATGCTATTATAGCATCAATAAATCCACAATTCACTTTATCACAACTCCTCTGAAATACATCAGACTGGAATAAATATATAATTATATTTATTTATTCTCTACTTTCATATAAATAGCACAGAAACAAATAATCATTATATTAAAATTTTACGATCGTTACATCCCCCCCCCTTAAAGGATTCTGTCCCCAGAATCACACCTAAGTAAACAATTAAGGATAATTCTCGAGCATTTCACTCTCAAGTTTCCATGTGAACTCTTCCACAAGAGGATTTCTCCACAAAACTTTGACTAGGGACACAGATTTATTCCTAAGCGCTTTTCTCTCCAATCTACCATCTTTATCGTATGTTCCTCATAAGACAAGCTAAATCCTTAAGTATCCATATTCTATTTCATGATCTGCAATTGGAATCCTAAAGTTTAAGAACCATTACACAATATAATATGAACATGGGGTATGTGCAGAGATAATATCATCTCAAACACGACTTATCTTGTCCTTCAAAATTTTGCGTAAATCCTGATGCACAGAATCTCGTCTGATGGTTCGTCTATACTCCAATAATTTTAGATTGAAGGTAAGGAATATAAAATGCAAAATTCTTACTTGCGCCAATTCTTGATTCAAAAGTTTGTCGACGAAATACATTGTTTCAGAATAGTTGATTGGAACTAAGCTTCAATGATCAAGAAGAAAAGAATGAAAATGATAATGACATGATTGAGAACAACCATATTAGTACTTAAGATGGCCAGTCTTAGTACCATACAGTTCACAACACACATTTAGGCGGCGTCCCACCAAACTATTTGTCACGAAGACAAACAGCCACAGTACGTGTATTATTTGTCTCAATCAGATGACCAAATTTTCAAAGAAACAAAAGATGTTCGAAGGGAGTTGGAAGTATAGAACAGATTCTGGATATTTTTAGAAAACAATAAAAATTACACTTTAGAGTGGTAGAAGAGAAATTTATCATTGGTCATTTTCATAGGTTTCTCATACACGTACTCGTATAACAACTATAACCCATTTTTTTCGTATCTCGAGAGTGGATTACACATCCACATCAATGTAGCTTTTCATACCAGATTCATTACTTCTTTTCCATCAATCGCGGAAACTCACCAACATGAATATTTGCAGCAATAACCTCTTTCCACGTTATTCACACTCGGAGCTTCTGAATCGCTCTTTCCTCGTAATACACTCATAGATCAAAATCTATCTAGGTTCGTCTGATGACATTAATGGTCTTCTTACATATAGAGCCCATAAGGTGATATACCAATATTCGCATTACATTTTCTATGGCATAAATCCACTAAAGACGGATGTTCATCCTTAGTTCTATTTACTGTATAAGACGTCCACTCTTAGTATATCATCCCCTGTCTGATTCATCCTTTCTTTTGAAGATGCACTCATTGACGATGAATTGTTCTCATCTACATTTTAGTGTCTACACAAACTTGGAACTTATTCCAAAGTCTTTGAGTAATTCTTTGCCTATACCTTTCACAATACACTCTGAAACCCCATACCACATGACTATTATCCTCATCTAGTTGTCTTGTAGAAACGTTTCATTAACCAATTAGAAGTGTACTAACTTGATCGATTTCTACCATCGTTCTTGTCTTATATTAAGTCCTTTCTATATAAAGACAAAACTTCTGGCTCTTTTAATCCATACGGGTTTTCTTACTTGTTTCTATACAAATAAATTTCTCCAAATCTTGGGGCACTCAAGTTTCTGTTAGTTTCAAATCATTTGCTAAATGATTTTACTTGCAAGACTTTCGCTGTTCGGTAACTATACTCAATAACCTGACCATATTGTACCAAAATGCATTCTAACCCATTATAAGAAATACCATTATAAATCGCAAGATTTTCTCGATCACCAAGTAGAACCAACATGGTTAGGACACTAACCCTTTCCTTAACTAAAAAAAAATTCTCTCATGCTTATCTTTCTAATCAAACTTTTCCCTCCTCCCTATTGTCATTGTCACTGATGTCATCATCTTTCTTAAACAATTTCCTTATAAGAGTTGGCCATTACTAAAGTTCCTTGTTTCCATATATATCTCTATCATTTCCCACTTCATTTAAATTTCAACACTTGTGGAATTTACGTTGATTCCCTCACGACTACCTATTTCTTTAATAACTCAAAATTAAAAAACTTCACATACAGCTATTCTTTTCTTTTCTTATGATCATCAAGTCGTCCTAACAGTGTTTGGTGTACTCACCCTTCGTATTTGAATAAATAACACATTATTAAAGCCTTGTATAAATTACTGTCTCTAGCAGATTTTCAAACTTAATATCTACTTGATAGTAACTCCATTCTTAAATCAACCATAGAGAAGAATGTTGCTCTTCCCAACAGTTTAACTCAATCATCATTTCAGTTACTTATGCTTGATTGTCTAATTGAGCTTTCCATAATCGATATACTAAGCCTTATAACTCCTTTATCCAAAATTTCTGGTAGTCGAATTTCCAGTCTTCTCATTTCAACTAGTACCACTCTGTGTAGTCTTTTGCCACTGATTTAATTCTAGGTATCGCACTAAAAATTCACTTCTCTACTATGAGATAAGCAAAGTTGCTTATCTGCAAACACACCTTGACCTCTTTAATCATGAGGATTTCTTCAATCTTGAGTATTTCTTGACGAATATTCACTACATGTGTGACACACATAGGCTTCACATCGTCGTCTTCACAATCCTTTTAACTTAAAATAAGGGTCTGAATTTCTTAACGTGCTTTTATCCTTGAAGCATAACTTCCTCATCATTCATAGACTTCATATTAATCTGCTTCTTCTTGTACTTATTTGTGCATCGTAATCCTATAACAAATCCATTCCTAGGGTTCTATCAAGTTTTTCTTAATTTGGAAGATATCATATTCACGATGAAAGAACAATCTGTTATCTTAATGTCAAAATGTTAACAAACCTGACCAACGTGAACTCTTACCTGATCGACTACTCTTATAACCAAATTTGGTCATGACGGTTGATCTTAAATTACAGCGTTCCTATTACCACTTTCACATTTTGAACTATATATTTCTTAGATATAATGAAGGTCCTTACCAAAAAATTCCGATGCTCGTGATGGTCTTATGACACCTTGAAATTTTAGTTGTTTGGAGTAGTTCCTTAAAATAACTTATAGAATATCCCACCATACCACACTTGTTACAAGTAAAATTCCGGATCCACTCTTACACTTATACTCGTGCATTTCTCAGTAAAGTAATCCATTTTATTTTCTTCAACTTTATCTATATTTATTTTCTTCCCTAGATAACTTACTTTCTCCTTTTATAATCACAGCCTTATAAACCACTGCTCACATAAGTTCGAAGTTCAAATGCAGTCATCCAGCTTCTAACCTGCTGCTTAATCCGATGCTTGAAGCTCTTGGCTCTTTTTACATACTTAAAAGCCTATTTCTGACACCCTTTATGTTAAATCAGTAATCTTGGGCTTATAACCGCTTTGCTTATATTTTCTTATTTTCAACTTCAACGTTTTACCCCCAAGTGCTCCTTCATACAGTCTTGTGTATCCTTTACTAGAAACGGCTCCGTAAATCTCTACCATGTCATCGTACTTTCTCTTTCCATTTCTCTAACTGATTAAAAACCAACTTGAAAACTCTGTCTTTTGGTCCTCACCAACTTTAACCATGCCAAAAGTTTTATCTATTTACGTAAGCCAAACTCTGGCTTTGGTCAGTTCCACAGTTTCCTGAGCCTATGGGAATTTGGCATCTTATGAGGATATAAAACTTACCATTTACGGCTTGACGCTGTTGTTATTGTTGTGTCAAAGCAACAGTTATTGTCAGACTGGTTATAAAATTTGGGTTATGGTAGGGCCAGTTTGACTCCAAACTTCCAGTGTTATAGGTTTGAGAAATTGGCTTGAGAGCGATATCCTCTTGACGAGTAAACAAGCAACTTACTAAGCAATATGCTACATGCTTAAGAAACCATGCAATTTCTATCCTTGTAAAAGGATTTAATTCTATCTTTTTAGTACAATAAAAAGATTTAACTCATGCAGCCTTATTACCCTAAAAGTTGCTCGCTTTCCTCAAGGAAATAACAAGGTATGGTTTATTGGTAATAAAACAATTTTGGAATGTTAAGGTGGGTATATAAAAGTTGTATATGGAGGAAATAGTAAGGTGTTCAACGAATATGAAAAAAGGGCGTACATCTGTAAAGGTAAAAGTTATGGTTCCAACACTTGAGTTAAAAAATAACAGGAGAGAAAATAGCAGTCCGACGATTAGTCAAAGGGGTAAAATAATGGGAAAAACAACCCCAACTGTCACAAGCTGCTAGACAACAACAAGGAAATTATCGAAATCAATGGTGACCTACACATCTGAAAAGATTAACTTAGAACCATCTGATACTGACGTAAAATAGTATCTAAACAAGTTCTACTAACTGAGCTGAGTACTACGCCGATAACTTCTTTTCCCAATAGCTTAATATCTCCTTTGTCGAGCGATTCTTAACACAGTCCACATCCATCTTTCCAACTTCATCAGTCTCCCAGTCCTTTCCCAAGAAGTGTAAACAGATAATCCTTCCCAAAGACGACCACATGCCATCTCTTCTAGACGTTCAATCCTAGATACCCACTCACTTTCAGAAATGTCTACCCGTTACCTAGTCTCATTAGACATCTGATCAACTAAGGATCTTAATTCTGAACCTCGTCCAAACACCATTTCTCGGTCGCGTGATAGCTCCGCATAAATGTAGTAGGGAATTTGTGGAACTAGAATTATCACAGGGGCCGAAACAGGAGTCCCGGTAGTCGATCTAACCGGCTGCCACACAATTTCTTCCTCAAAATCAATCTCAGACTCGTACTCAAGACTAGACGCTAAGGCTGAAGGGTCGGTAGGAGAAGTCCTATCCGATTCATCATCACTGATGCTGCTATTCGGCATCTTCGATAATATAGGTATACAAGGTGAAACGAAAAAGGTTATCTTAAATTCTAAAGCCATCGCATCGTAGAGATCTTAAAGTTGAGACTATATCCTACAATCCCAACCCAAACTCTATATAGTTTAAAACTTAATTCCTAACTTAACATTCCTACAACCCACCTAATCCTTACTTGTTTCAGTGACCAAAACCTGTAGCTCTGATACCAAATTGTGACACCCTCACAATCAGGGACCTAGATTGTGGAGTCACCATGCTACAAATTACAATAATATAAAATAGAATCATAAACATAATGCCATGGCCCCTTGTACTGCTACAGGATCTAATACAGGTTAAGGTATAAAATAAGTTACATCTAACTACACAACATGATGCTATTACAATCTTTTCTAAATACAAAAGATAACTTCATATAGAAGCTGCCACTGATCTACCCCCTTTCTAGCTACCTGCGAAGTCATAGAGAATCTAACTGTGCGCGAAGGTCCAAAGTTAGCATTCTTCCTAGTTGACCTTCTAAATCCAACCATACTCGAGCTTAACTGTAAAATTTAGATAAAAAAGCAACGTGAGCTACAAAAGCTCAGCAAGTAACAATAACATTAAAACAGTTAAGCTATCAGGGATCAATAGGTATCAAGGCCAACTATGATATTCAAATGGAAATCCAATATAAGGAATAAGGAAAGGAATTATAGAAAAATTCCTTATCGTCAGTTCAAAATTCAAGTTTTCTTTCAAAACTCTTCATAAAATTCTTTCTAACATCTTTTCAAAAACCTTTTCAAGCAAACATTTTCTAAGGAAATCTTTATTTCAAAACATATATTTTGATTGGAGTTTTCCCACAACATCATAGACAATACGGGTGATCAGTCACGTAATGCCTCCCATCAGGACCTAATCATCCTTCTGAGCTTCCATGTATATAGGGTCCCCTAAGACTAGTTCCAAAACTAGTCAGCTAGACTTATTGCCATTGCTAGCGCAACACAACCAAAAATGCTGGACCGGCGTCACTCGGCCACTTACGCCTCCAATCTATAGGAATCCGTAGAAAACATTTTTGACGAAATTCCTATATCATTTATGAAAATATCTTTCAATTTTAAGCTTTACCAACCTTTTGATAAAATAAGACCTTATTGGAAAGTCTGAAATCATATTTAAGTCCATTTTTGAAACTCAGGGATATCATGTCAAGTATCAGGTATCAAAAAGAACGCAATGGGTTCAAACATAGGTATTATCAAAAATGATCCAAAAGGTTCTCATAATGAATGAAATTGTGAGCATTTGAAAATATAAAGGAAACAGGCTTATTTATCAATGGCTGAGATATGGTATTCAAAATTTAAATCAACAGGCAGGAATATAAGTAAGAGAGAGAGAGCAGTTGAGGTTTCGTTACTTGCCTCTCAAAAGTATCACATTATAACAGTCCTGCCTAACCACAATCTTCACTGGATCTTAACTTTAACTTTTTCCTTTCCTACGCTTGTGTACTCACTCTTTAACTCTAGCAACAAAGGAAGAAGAAAAAGTTGTGTGCTTGTGTGTGTGGTTTTTGGCCGGGGGAAAAGAAAACCGAGAGGAAGAGATGGGGGAGGATGATGTCTCGGGCAAAATGAGGAAAGAAAGAGGGAGGCTGATGTTTTATTTAATAAAACAAGGGTATTTTGGTAATTTCAGGTATAAAAGTTTTTGTTTTAATAGTTTTCTTTTGATAAATGAATGCAAAAATGTTTCTTTAATAAAATACAAACTGTTCTGAAAGTTCTGAAAGTTACAAATTTAATATTTTAAAATGTAGAGCATGAAATTAGCTTCGCGTGCATATTTTTAAAATATTTTTCTGATGCACGGTGATTTTTGTATGAATTTTACAAGTTTGACTACGAAAAGTGCAAAAATAGTTCTTAATTCGAATTAAAAATAGGAAATAACCCAAAATACCCACTTTCACATTATTATAAAGTTTTTAATACCAAAATAATGATTGTAGAACAATAATAAAAATTTTATTGCTTTCCAACTATTTTTCAGAAATTTAAATAAACATTTATTCACACTTTATTTTTCAATATTCACTTAAAATTTCATAAATAAATTTCCATGCAATCTAATAATCACATAAATAAATTTCAAACATACTAATAATCACTTAAAACATACTTTAGCATATAAATATCACATATTTTATTTTTCTAACTAACTTCTCATATTTCCATAATTCCCACTTTTCCACTTTTCAATTTTCACTTTCACATTTCACTTTCACATTTAAATTTCCATCTTTAATTTTTATAATGCTATTATAGCATCAATAAATCCATAATTCACTTTATCACAATTCCTCTGAAATACATCAGACTGGAATAAATATATGTATATATTTATTCTATACTTTCACATAAATAGCACAGAAACAAATAATCATTATATTAAAATTTTACGGTCGTTACATTCTTCCCCCCTTAAAGGATTCTGTCCCCAGAATCATGCCTAAGTAAATAATTAGGGATACTTCTCGAGCATTTCACTCTCAAGTTCCCATGTGAACTCTTCCACAAGAGGATTTCTCCACAAAACTTTGACTAGGGACACAGATTTATTCCTAAGCGCTTTTCTCTCCGATCTACCATCTTTATCGGATGTTCCTCATAAGACAAGCTAAATTCTTAAGTATCCATATTCTATTTCATGGTCTGCAATTGGAATCCTAAAGTTTAAGAACCATTACACAATATAATGTGAACATGGGGTATGTGCAGAGATAATATCTTCTCAAACACGACTTATCTTGTCCTTCAAAATTTTGCTTAAATCCTGATGCACAGAATCTCGTCTGATGGTTCGTCTATACTCCAACATTTTTAGATTGAAGGTAAGGAATATAAAATGCAAAATTCTCACTTGCGCCAATTCTTGATTCAAAAGTTTGTCGATGAAACACATTGTTTCAGAATAGTTGATTGGAACTAAGGTTCAATGATCAAGAAGAAAAGAATGAAAATGATAATGACATGATTGAGAACAACCATATTAGTACTTAAGATGGCCAGTCTTAGTACCATACAGTTCACAACACACATTTAGGTGGCGCCACCAAACTATTTGTCACGAAGACAAACAGCCACAGTACGTGTATTGTTTGTCTCAATCAGATGACCAAATTTTCAAGGAAACAAAAGATGTTCGAAGGGAGTTGGAAGTATAGAACAAATTATGTATACTTTTAGAAAACAATAAAAATTACACTGTAGAGTGGAAGAAGAGAAATTTATCATTGGTCATTTTCATAGGTTTCTCATACACGTACTCGTATAATAACTGTAACCCATTTTTTTCGTATCTCGAGAGTGGATTACACATCCACATCAATGTCGCTTTTCATACTAGATTCATTACTTCTTTTTCATCAATCACGGAAACTCACCAACATGAATATTTGCAGCAATAACCTCTTTCCACGTTATTCACACTCGGAGCTTTCGAATCGCTCTTTCCTCGTAATACACTCATAGATCAAAATCTATCTAGGTTCGTTTGATGACATTAATGGTCTTCTTACATATAGAGCCCATAAAGTGATATACCAATATTCGCAATACATTTGCTACGGCATAAATCCACTAACGACGGATGTTCATCCTTAGTTTTATTTACTGTATAAGACGTCCGCTCTTAGTATATCATCCCCTATCTGAATCATCCTTTCTTTTGAAGATGCACTCATTGACGATGAATTGTTCTCATCTACATTTTAGTGTCTACACAAACTTGGAACTTATTCCAAAGTCTTTGAGTAATTCTTTGCCTATACCTTTCGCAATACACTCTGAAACCCCATACCACATGACTATTATCCTCTTCTAGTTGTCTTGTAGAAACGTTTCATTAACCAATTAGAAGTGTACTAACTTGATCGATTTCTACCATCGTTCTTGTCTTATATTAAGTCATTTCTATATAAAGACAAAACTTCTGGCTCCTTTAATCCATACGGTTTTCTTACTTGTTTCTATACGAATAAATGTCTCCAAATCTTGGGGCACTCAAGTTTCTGTTAGTTTCAAATCATTTGCTAAATGATTTTACTTGCAATACTTTCGCTGTTCGGTAACTATACTCAATAACCTGACCATATTGTACCAAAATGCATTCTAACCCATTATAAGAAATACCTTTATAAATCGCAAGATTGTCTCGATCACCAAGTAGAACCAACATGGTTAGGACACTAACCATTTCCTTAACTAAAAAATATTCTCTCATGCTTATCTTTCTAATCAAACTTTTCCCTCCTCCTTATTGTCATTGTCACTGATATCATCATCTTTCTTAAACAATTTCCTTATAAGAGTTGGCCATTACTAAAGTTCCTTATTTCCGTATATATCTCTATCATTTCCCACTTCATTTAAATTTCAACACTTGTGGAATTTACGCTGATTCCCTCACAACTACCTATTTCTTTAATAACTCAAAATTTAAAAACTTCACATACAGCTATTCTTTTCTTTTTTTAGGATCATCAAGTCGTCCTTCCAGTGTTTGGTGTACTCACCCTTCGTATTTGAATAAATAACACATTATTAAAGCCTTGTATAAATTACTGTCTCTAGCAGATTTTCAAACTTAATTTCTACTTGATAGTAACTCCATACTTAAATCAACCATAGAGAAGAATGTTGCTCTTCCCAACAGTTCAACTCAATCATCATTTCAGTTACTTATGCTTGATTGTCTAATTGAGCTTTCCATAATCGATATACTAAGCCTTATAACTCCTTTATCCAAAATTTCTGGTAGTCAAATTGCCAGTCTTCTCATTTCAACTAGTACCACTCTGTGTAGTCTTTTGCCACTGATTTAATTCTAGGTATCACACTAAAAATTCACTTCTCTACTATGAGATAAGCAAAGTTGCTTATCTGTAAACACACCTTGACCTCTTTAATCATGAGGATTTCTTCAATCTTGAGTATTTCTTGACGGATATTCACTACATGTGTAACACACATAGGCTTCACATCCTCGTCTTCACAATCCTTTTAACTTAAAATAAGGGTATGAATTTCTTAACGTGCTTTTGTCCTTGAAGCATAACTTCCTCATCATTCATAGACTTCATGTTAATCTGCTTCTTCTTGTACTTATTTGTGCATCGTAATCCTATAACAAATCCATTCCTAGGGTTCTATCAAATTTTTCTTAATTTGGAAGATATCATATTCACGATGAAAGAACAATCTGTTATCTTAATGTCAAAATGTTAACATACCTGACCAACGTGAACTCTGTCCTGATCGACTACTCTTATAACCAAATTTGGTCATGATGGTTGATTTTAAATTACAGCGTTCCTATTACCACTTCCACATTTTGAACTATATCTTTCTTAGATATAATGAAGGTCCTTACCTGTTGTGGATAAAAAACTAAGGTTATTACTTGCTGTATTTAATACTAAGATTCGGGAGCTCAAGGCCTTTAATGGCTGCTCTCGTGTTTCGTGACTCAATCTGCCTTTACGAGATGCCTACGTATCTCTGTGAATTAGAGAATCAAGCCAAAAAACGTAGTTCTGATTGGTGGGGGTGAGACCCCTTATATAGATGTTGGGAGTCCTTAAATTGGACTTGGTATAGGAGACTTGGTGGGCAAGTCTCATAATTAGAATGGACTTTGGAGTCCTAGATAGTAGGAAACTGATTCCTTATCCTTTTAGGCCCCCTTGAGGCTAATCTCCAAGGATTTATATCCTTATCGGGACTCTTTTCAATATCTGATTTGTCCCTTATTAATTAATTACGAAATTAATTAATAATCAGGGCTTTTGGGCCTTTTTTATTCCATCAGGCCTGATCTGGTCCATCAGGCTTAACCTTTCTGGTCTGAGTATCATATATCTTTTTATTGGGCCTAACAGCCCACAGCTTGTACAATTAATGCAGTATTTAATTATACAATCATAATTTATTTATCCCTATCATTTGCCCCCCAACTTTTGGGAAACATTGATTAGGTTTCGCAGAAGTTAAGTCTATTCGTTCCCTTACAGGGTTTCATTTTTCCATAAAGTGTGGAGCGACCTACACATTTACAATGAATTTTTCCTTTTATTCAGGAATTATCTTAATTTCCAGGAATTTTTCCCTTATTTCTGGGATTTTCCCTAATTTTCTGGGATTTCCCCTAATTTTCTGGGATTTTTCCCTAATTTTCTGGGATTTTCCCTAATTTTCTAGGATTTTTCCCTAATTTTATGAGATTTTCCCTAATTTTCTGGGATTTTTCCCTAATTTCCTGGGATTTTCTCTAATTTCCGGGATTTTTCCCTAATTTTCTGGGATTTTCCCTAATTTTCTGGGATTTTTCCCTAATTTTCCCTAATTTTCTGGAATTTTCAGATTTCCAGCCCTTTTTCGACCAGGATCCTAGTCGAAATTTCGACCTGGATCCTAGTCGAAAATAAGGGTCAGCCTTGCCATCCTGGTCGAAGGAATTCGACTAGGATCCATGACCTGGAATTCGACCAGGATCCTAGTCGAAATTTTGACCTGGATCTAGGACCTGGAATTCGACCAGGATCCTAGTCGAAAATTCGACCTGGATCTAGGTCGAAAATTCCACCTTTTTTTTCTTGTCATGAGCCTATCGACTAGGATTTCGACTAGGATTCTAGTCGATATTTCGACCTGAATCCTGTTCGAAAATTCTTTGGTTTTCTTGCTTCCTGGTCGAAGGATTTCGACTAGGATCCACGACCTGGAATTCGACCAGGATCCTAGTCGAACTTCGACCTGGGTTTTTAATCCCCATTTTTTGAAAGATGCTTGGTTTTATTCGACCTCATTCCTGGTCGAAGCTTCGACCCATTTTTTGAAAGATGCTTGGTTTTATTCGACCTCATTCCTGGTCGAAGCTTCGACCTCAATTCAGTTCCGTTATTCCAGCTATTTTCGGGTGTCTGCTCGAAAGATTTCGGGCAGGATTCACGACCTGGAATTCGACCTGGATTCTGGTCTTTTTTACCTGCTATTTTCGGGTGTCTGCTCGAAAGATTTCGGGCAGGATTCACGACCTGGATTTCGACCTGGTTCCTGGTCTTCCACTAGCCTTCTTTATTTAGCTTTAATTTAGGGTATTGTATTTTCCAAATCCTAATTGGATTTGGGCCTGGCCTTTTTTGTTGGGCCTTATTAAATTTTACTGAGCCTCTATTATTGGGCTTTTCCAAATCTTATTGGGCCTCTTTTATTGGGCCTTTTCAAATCTTATTGGGCCTTTTCAAATCTTGTTGGGCCTCTTTTATTGATCTGGGCTTAATACACCCTGTTAAGAATGCTCTAGAATTCCTTGGAATATTCTGGAATATTCTTTTTTCTGGGCTTTTTCTTATGGGCTTTTGTTCTCAATGGGCTTTTCGTCCCTTCAACTTCCTTTTCCTCTTATATAAAGGAATGGGGAAAAGCTATTACTCCTCACTCTCTCATTTCTTAGTTTTCTTCTTTTTCTTCCTGCTAAGATTCTCAGAGGAATAACAGCAAGTCGGAGCTCAAAGCCTTTTTCAAGAGTGCTTCTTCAGGTAAGATTCCTCCCTTTGCTTTTCGTGTCTATTTTTCCCTTGTGTGCCACTTTAAGATAGCCTATTTACGTGCCCTTTACTTTCAGATGGCTGACAAAAGAATGACTCGCTTGGCCAAGATGAACGTTGCTAGAAAGTCCAACGATTTTCCTATTCGATCGAGGTATACTTCCTTAATCGACATGATCAACACTCGAGGGGACGAGTATCCGTCTGATGCGCATCTGGACGCGCACGATCATATCAGTGCTTTACGGGATCCCAAGGAGCTGGAAAAGTTGAGCAGCTGCTTCAAAATCAAGGAGCCTTTTAAGCTGGTTCTTGCGGGTCTGGCCGACAGGGCCTGTCAGTGGAAGAAGGACGCGCTATGCGTCTATTGGGATACTCTAAGGGCAGGTATTAGACTCCCTTTTCATCCATTCATTCCTTTGCTACTGGCTGATGTGGGCATCAGCCCTTGCCAACTTCCCCCTAATTCCTGGAGGTTGATTCTGTGCTATCTGTCGCAATGCGCCAAGCACAACGTCCCCACATCTGTTGCTGTCTTCAGGAAGATTTTTCAGTTCAAAAACAGCCCTGATAAAAGTCCGGGTTGGGTTTCTATCAACCAGCGCCCCACTATCCCCCATATCGTGAATGGGAAGTCCATCCCTGACAACAACTTGGGGTGGAAGAAAGATTTTTTGTTTGTTATTTGGGAAGGGGGAGATTGGGGCTCCCTGTTTCGATCATCCTTTGGGCTGGCCGTGGACGGGAGCCCGAATGACATAACTTTGTCTGAGGAGGAGGCTAGAGGTTTCAACCTCCTTACGCAAGACAACGGCACTTCCCATTGTTGGGACCTTATCCGGGAGACCGTCCTGGTAGAACGCGGCCTTTCGCCCGTTAATAAGAAAAGTAAGTTCCCTTTCTTATCTCCTTTATTTCCTGCACTTTTATCTCATTGATTTTCAACTGACTTTGTTTGTTTGCAGTGGCTGAGAAGATTGAGGAGGCTACCAAGCCGAAGGACCTGGAGACAACCAGGATGAAGAGGACCGGGAAGATCTTTAAGGACCCTCGACTGGGTGACTGCTTCCCGGAGTTCCTTCTTCAGGCAACGGAGCCAGATGAGGAAGGCCCCAGCCAAGTTCTGCGCACCAAGCAGAGGCCAGGTGCCTATTTTCAACCTACTTGGGGGATCCGGGGCAAGGACTCAATTGTGGGTAGCACGGCGCTGTCCAAGGAATGGTCTAAGCATTCCATTTCCTCGGTGGATTATCAAGATTTTGTCCTTCAACAGGACTTGGAGGGGAATGAGCTGTTTGGAGCCCAAGCTCTGGCGACGGTACGTACTTTACTTATGCCTTTTACAATTCTCTTTTCTTTCTTTTCTAAACCTTTGCTGTTTTCTCTTGCAGGCTAACGCCCATTTTCAAGGGGCAATTCACCAAGCCAAGGCTTGGAAGGTTGGCCTGGAAGATGCCAACAAGAAGTTGGAGGAGGCCAATCAAAAAATTGAGGCCCTTGAAGCTCAATTGGCCTCTTCCACTTCTGACCTGGAGACGGCCCGGGCTGAAAATGTCATCTTGAAGGCGCAGAAGGAAAAAGCCTTTGATGGCTGGATGGACACTCAAGAATTCAAAGACTTGATGGTGGAACATGACGCCCTTCTTCATCCTGTTAGCTATAAGGAAGGCTGGGACGCTGCTGTGGAGGCCATCCAGGATGAGTTTCCCGAGCTCCTTGAGCAGTCGCCCTTTCCTTGCCCAGTGCGGGTTCCAGAGCTTGGAGGTGTTACTGAAAAGCTTGCTGGCATGATCAAGGATGGAGAGGAGGAAGATTCCTCCGAGGAGGAATTCGAGCCTGTCGCTAAGAAGGCCAGGGTGGAAGAATCT
Source organism: Apium graveolens (assembly GCF_009905375.1). NCBI lineage: Eukaryota > Viridiplantae > Streptophyta > Magnoliopsida > Apiales > Apiaceae > Apium > Apium graveolens. The sequence goes on along the minus strand of NC_133657.1, from coordinate 162,532,454 downwards.
CCCAAAGCAGCGCCTCAACAGCCATCATCTCCTGCCGAGGGAACTTCTACAGGGACTTCGGAGGGGACGACCGAGACGTCCGAAGAAATGACCGAAACTTCTGAAGAGACTTCGGATAGTGGTTCTGAGGAATCTCAGCCTTCCAAGGCCTAGCTTTTTGTATATCTTCTTTTTGAACTTTATTTATATCAGAACTTGTTACCCTTCGGGGTTATGTTTTATACGTTGCTTTTCTTGCCTTTTTCTGTTTTAACTTTACAATCTTAATATGCATTTGAACCTTAAACATCCTTGGATTGAAATAATTTCAAGCTCTTTAATATGAAGTCTGGTTTTTCAAAACCTTACACAGCATGGGTTCGACCCTAATCAATAATAATTAGACATTGTAAATTCTACTGGAATATAAAATTCTACGCAAGCAAAGCTTCCAGGTGCTTTTAAACCTATTTGTCACAATGACAAGTGAGAATCGTACTTAGCCTATCTTACACGTAGTAAACCTTCAGGTTTTGTGCATGCCAGGTCCTCGGGACTTCAAAACCATCCATAGTTTCCAACTTGTAGGTTCCTCTACCCTGAACGTTCTTGACTCTGTACGGCCCTTCCCAATTTGGGGCGAGCTTTCCTTTCTGTCCGACACCAGAAGCCTCTATTTTTCTCAAAACTAGATCACCTTGTTTAAAAAACCTCTCTTTAACCCTTAAGTTGTAGTAGAATGAAGCTTTTTTCTGATATTCTACTATCTTTGCATGTGCTTTATCTCGCACTTCATCGATTAAATCCAGGGCTAACTTCTTCCCTTCTTCATTTTCTTTTTCATCAAAAGCCTGAATCCTTGGAGAGGAATGTGATATCTCCACGGGAACTACTGCTTCTACCCCATATGCCAACATGAAAGGAGTTGCATCCGTCGTGACTCTACAGGTAGTCCTATAGGCCCATAATATGGGAAGTATCTCATCCACCCAATTATTTCTTGACTTTTCGATCCTCTTCTTTAGTCCATCCAGGATTATCCGATTTGCTACCTCCGCTTGCCCATTGGCTTGCGGGTGAGCCACAGAGGTGAACCGTAACTCAATTTCATTTTCTTCGCAATACTTCTTGAATTCCTCGTTGTTGAATTGTGTTCCATTGTCAGTGACGAGGATACGGGGAATTCCATATCGGCACATAATGTTTTCCCACAGGAATTGTGCAACCTGCTTAGTTGTGATTTTGGCCAAAGGTTTGGCTTCGATCCACTTGGTGAAATAATCAATGGCTACAATCAGAAACTTCCTTTGTGTTGTGGCCATAGGAAAAGGCCCTAGAATATCCATCCCCCACATAGCAAAGGGAATAGGTGAGTTGATAGAGGTCAGTATCTCGGGGGGTTGTCTGGCGACTGGTGCATGCTTCTGACAGCGATCGCACTTCCTTACATATTCTTTGGCATCAACCATCATTTCTGGCCAATAGAAGCCTAAACGGGTTATCTTATGAGCCAAGGCCCTGCCCCCCAAGTGTTGCCCACAAATACCTCCATGCACTTCCTCAAGAGCTAAGCGTGCCTCATCGGGCCTGAGACACCTCAAGTAAGGAACCACGAAAGATCTTTTATATAGAATCCCATCTATCAAAGAGTACCTTAGTGCTCGAACAGTTAACTTCCGTGCCTCAATTGCATCGCTTGGCAACCAACCGGTCTGAATGTGAGCCTTGATGGGATCAATCCATGACGTCCCCAAGCCTATAGGAGCCACAAGCTTAACATCTATGCTTCGTGTCTTCAAAACACGGAAGTACACACTTCCTGAACTTTCTTCAATCTCAGATGAAGCAAACTTTGATAGCGCATCTGCTTTAGCATTTTCTTCTCTTGGAATGTGTTCAACATGGCATTCATTAAATTGGGTCATCACAGCCCTTACTAGGTGAATATACTTAGCCATCGTATCATCCCTTGCCTCAAATTCTCCCTTTACCTGGGATATGATCAGCTTCGAGTCTCCACGGATCTTTAAGTTTTTGACTCTAAGTGTCCCAGCTAGACCAAGGCCAACAATCAGGGCTTCATACTCTGCCTCATTGTTTGTGGTTGGGAAGTCTAGCTTCATGGCATACTCAATTACGAATCCATCAGGGCTTTGCAAAACCAACCCTGCTCCACTGGAATTTGTTTTTGATGCTCCATCAAAATAGAGAACCCAATATTCTTTCTCCTTGTCCCCATTGTCGACTCCCTTGTCTTGAGGTATGGTATCTTCCTGCCCCCCGACTTCTTGGTTGGGTATGGTACATTCCACCACGAAGTCAGCTAGTGCCTGGGCTTTTATGGCCGTACGTGGCTTATACTTGAGATCGAACTCTCCCAACTCTATTGCCCACTTAATCAGTCTCCCACTTGCCTTGGGACTGTGAATGATATTTCTCAGTGGCTGATTTGTTAGCACTTCAATTTGGTGAGCTTGAAAATAAGGACGCAGCTTTCTTGAAGCCATTACCAAGGCTAAAGCGAATTTTTCAATGGCTGAATAATTCAACTCAGCACCATGCAAAATTTTGCTGACATAGTATACAGGTTTCTGGACTTTCAGTTCCTCCTTAACCAACACGGCACTCAAGGCGCTCTCTGAAACAGCCAAGTACAAGAATAAAACTTCATTCAGAACTGGCTTGGCCAACAACGGGGCCTGGCCCATATACTTCTTTAACTCTTCAAATGCCTTCTGATTTTCCTCACTCCATACAAAGTCTTTGATGTTCTTTAGTGACTTGAAAAATGACAAGCACTTGTCCCCTGACTTGGAGATGAATCGTCCTAACGCAGCAACCCTTCCTGTGAGCTTCTGAACATCCTTGACAGTTTTGGGGGGTTCCATGTCCAGGATTGCCTTTATTTTATCGGGGTTTGCCTCAATTCCCCTCTTCGAGACCATCAATCCCAAGAATTTTCCAGATCCTACTCCGAAAGCACACTTCGTCGGATTCAACATCATCTTGTGGTACCTCAGGACCTCAAAAGCTTCCCTTAAATGGGCTATATGATCAGTCTTTACTAGACTCTTGACTAACATGTCATCAACATAGACTTCCATAGTCTTACCAATAAGATCCTTAAAAATTCTATTCACCAACCTTTGATAGGTGGCTCCTGCATTCTTGAGACCAAACGCCATAACAAGATAACAATAAACACCAAAGTCAGTGATAAATGATACCTTTGGAATGTCATCCTTATGCATTTTGATCTGGTTGTATCCGCTAAACCCATCCATGAAACTCAGCATCTCATGTCCAGCGGTGGCATCAATCAAAGTATCAATTCTAGGCAGCGGAAAACAGTCTTTGGGGCATGCATCATTCAGATCGGTGAAGTCTATACACATCCTCCACTTTCCATTAGCCTTCTTCACCATTACAGGGTTTGCTAACCACTCCGGAAATTGAATCTCCTCAATGAAACCAGCCTCTAAGAGCTTTTCCACTTCCTGCTTTATAGCCTCTTGTCTTTCCGGGGCAAAATTTCTTTTCTTTTATTTCACTGTCTTCCGGCTTGGATCTACGTTTAGCTTGTGAGTAATTAACTCCGGGTCTATGCCTGGCATATCAGCTGCTGACCATGCAAACACATCACTATTTTCTTGCAAAAATTTCACTAACTTCCCTCTAAGGGGCTCCTCTAATGTGGCTCCAATGAAAGTCGTCCTCTCAGGATTCTCGGGGTCTAAAGGAACCGGAACCAATTCTTCCGCTGGCCTTCCTCTATTCTCATCATTTTCTCGAACATCCATATCTTCAATAGGAAGAACCTGCCCCCCAACTCCATCTGCCCTCAAAGAGGCCACATAACAGCTTCTAGCCATTTTTTGATCTCCTCTCTCTTCTCCAATCCCGTTTCGGGTGGGAAACTTCATGACTGAATGGTAGGAAGAGGGGACTGCCTTGAAGGCATGTATCCCTGTTCTCCCCATGATAGCATTATAAGTTGAACTAGCCTTTACCACCACGAAATCCAGCATCTGCGTTGCTTGCCTTGGCTCCGTACCTATGGTGGTTGGCAATTTGATTATCCCTTCCACAGGACATTCTACTCCAGCAAATCCATATATCGGCATGTCGGTTGGTGTTAACTGGGAGTCGTTATACCCCATCCTTAGAAAGGTGTCGTGGAGCAAGATATCCACAGAAGCACCATTATCCACAAGGACCCTCTTAACCGGGCTATTTCCTATTATTGGTGTTATGACCAGCGGGTCGTCATGGGGAAACTTCACACCCTCTAGGTCGGAATCATCAAAAGCCAATGTTACTTCTGTCCTGGCCCTCTTCGGGGCTTCTCCAACAATATGCATAACCTCTCTAGTATATGCCTTTCTTAAATTTTTGGACAATCCAGCAGCAGTTGGACCTCCAAAGATCGTGTTTATCACAGGCCCTCGAGGTCTCAGCCCTCTATAAATGGTGTTTATAACTGGTCCTCTAGGCTGGGGGTTTCGCCCCTGATCGTCTTGGTCCCTCCTACGATCTTCAAAGTTCTTCCTTCCATTATTATTTATGTCCCCTCCATCTCCAGTATACTTGTTCAATCTTCCTTTTCGAATCAAAAACTCAATTTCATCTTTCAATTGCCTACACTCATCGGTGTCATGGCCAACATCTTTGTGAAACCTGCAATACTTGCCCTTATCTAGCTTGGCGGGATCAGCCTTCAAGGGCTTAGGCCAGCGAATATCTCTGTCTTTCTCAATCTCCATCAAAATCTGACTTCTGGGAGCATTCAGCTTAGCGTATTCAGTGAACTTTTGCCCAGGTCCTCCCTTCTTGGGGGTTGAATCAGGGTTTTGTTCGGTTCTAGGATATTTGTCCTTAGCGATATACTCCAAATCAGTTTTTCGTTTCTTGCCTCCAGTGGGCTCATTACTTACTACGGTCTTCCTCATACTTTCTTCAACCTTGATATACTTCCCTGCCCTCTCTTGGAGCTGCAACATACTCTCAGGGGGTCGTTTGGCCAAAGATATCTTGAAAAACTCATCCCTAGTTCCTTGTTGCAGTGCTATCATGGCTACCTTATCATCAAGGTCTGGGACTTTTAAAGCCTCCTTTGTAAAACGATTCAGGTAATCTCTTAAGGATTTCTTAGCTCCCTGCACAAGACTCATAAGAGATGCTGAACTTTTCTCATGGACTCTTCCACTGATGAATTGCTTAATAAAAGCCTGACTTAATTCTCTGAATGATCCAATAGAATTTGGGGGTAGGCGACTGTACCATCTTTGAGCCATACCCGACAGGGTTTGAGGGAAGGCCCGACATTTTATAGCATCATTCACGGGTTGCAGCAGCAGTGCATTAGAGAATGTCCTAACATGATTAGTGGGGTCTCCCGTGCCATCATAGGCTTTGATAGTGGGCATCTTGAATTTCCTTGAGATATGGGCATTCATTATCTCTTCTGTGAAGGGTGGAGTTGGATCATCAGGATCTCCAAGGGGAAGGAGATTGCTTGGATCAGTTCTTGGGACAGCAGCCCTTCTTCTTACCGGACCATCCAGGTCTATGATAGGAGGAGGATTTCTCCCCCTAGGAGGTATGTGGGGTCTGGTGGCTTGGTGAGCCTCCAAATCACGCCTCAGCCTTTGGATTTCAGCCTCATGAGCCCTGATCTTTTCCTGCACTTCTTGGGGATTCACCCCTGGGGTGCTTTGGGGGCGTTGCCTTCCATCGGCCATTGGCTCTTTTCCAGGACGCCTCCTTCTCGGGGCCACTTCATCATCCGAAGATTCGGAGTCTCTCTCAGTGTATGGACCAGAAAATTCCCGATCCTCAGGGATAGGATCCAAACCTCGTATATAGGGGGCGACCGCCCTCGTGCTTCGCTTCGCCCAGCATATCCGCTTCCTCCAACCTCAGGGTGAAGGGGCATCCCATAAGGGGGGTTAGTAGTAACAATAGTTGAATATTCATACCCGACGGGTCGAGAATTCACAGGTATATGTATTTGTTGAACTTGAGGATTCATACATTGAATCGGGGGAGTTGTCCCTTGTAGCTGGGGTTGAGTTGCCCCTGTCTGGGCTTCCTCCTGAGTAGATGCATAAGTTGAATGGGGAGGAACCTCCACGGTTGATGAAATCACCTGGGTTGTCTCTAATGGTGTTCCTTCCTCTAGAGCTCCAATTGTTCTCCGTGTTCTCGCCATGGTTGTTGTTGTGATTCCCACAGACGGCGCCAAATGTTGTGGATAAAAAACTAAGGTTATTACTTGCTGTATTTAATACTAAGATTCGGGAGCTCAAGGCCTTTAATGGCTGCTCTCGTGTTTCGTGACTCAATCTGCCTTTACGAGATACCTACGTATCTCTGTGAATTAGAGAATCAAGCCAAAAAACGTAGTTCTGATTGGTGGGGGTGAGACCCCTTATATAGATATTGGGAGTCCTTGAATTGGACTTGGTATAGGAGACTTGGTGGGCAAGTCTCATAATTAGAATGGACTTTGGAGTCCTAGATAGTAGGAAACTGATTCATTATCCTTTTAGGTCCCCTTGAGGCTAATCTCCAAGGATTTATATCCTTATCGGGACTCTTTTCAATATCTGATTTGTCCCTTATTAATTAATTACGAAATTAATTAATAATCAGGGCTTTTGGGCCTTTTTTATTCCATCAGGCCTGATCTGGTCCATCAGGCTTAACCTTTCTGGTCTGAGTATCATATATCTTTTTATTGGGCCTAGCAGCCCACAACTTGTACAATTAATGCAGTATTTAATTATACAATCATAATTTATTTATCCCTATCATTACCTAAAAATTCCGATGCTCGTGATGGTCTTATGACACCTTGAAATTTTAGTTGTTTGGAGTAGTTCCTTAAAATACCTTATAGAATAGCCCACCATACCACACTTGTTATAAGTAAAATTCCGGATCCACTCTTACACTTATACTCGTGCATTTCTCAGTAAAGTAATCCATTTTATTTTCTTCAACTTTATCTATATTTATTTTCTTCCCTAGATCACTTACTTTCTCCTTTTATAATCACAGCCTTATAAACCACTGCTCACATAAGTTCGAAGTTCAAATACAGCCATCCAGCTTCTAACCTGCTGCTTAATCCGATGCTTGAAGCTCTTGGATGTTTTTACATCCTTAAAAGCATATTTCTGACACCGTTTATGTTAAATCAGTAATATTGGGCTTATAACCGCTTTGCTTATATTTTCTTATTTTCAACTTCAAAGTTTTACCCCCAAGTGCTCCTTCATACAGTCTTGTGTATCCTTTACTAGAAACGGCTCCGTAAATCTCTACCATGTCATCGTACTTTCTCTTTCCATTTCTCTAACTGATTAAAAACCAACTTGAAAACTCTGTCTTTTGGTCCTCACCAACTTTAACCATGCCAAAAGTTTTATCTATTTACTTAAGCCAAACTCTGGCTTTGGTCAATTCCACAGTTTCCTGAGCCTATGGGAATTTGGCATCTTATGAGTATATAAAACTTACCACTTACGGCTTGACGCTGTTGTTATTGTTGTGTCAAAGCAGCAGTTATTGTCAGACTGGTTATAAAATTTGGGTTATGGTAGGGTCAGTTTGACTCCAAACTTCCAGTGTTATAGGTTTTAGAAATTGGCTTGAGAGCGATATCCTCTTGACGAGTAAACAAGCAAGTTACTAAGCAATATACTACATGCTTAAGAACCATGTAATTTTTATCCTTGTAAAAGGATTTAATTCTATATTTTTAGTACAATAAAAAGATTTAACTCATGCAACCTTATTACCCTATAAGTTGCTCGCTTTCCTCAAGGAAATAACAAGGTATGGTTTATTGGTAATAAAACAATTTTGGAATGTTAAGGTGGGTATATAAAAGTTGTATATGGAGGAAATAGTAAGGTGTTCAACGAATATGAAAAAGGGCGTACATCTGCAAAGGTAAAAGTTATGGTTCCAACACTTGAGTTCAAAAATAACAGGAGAGAAAACAGCAGTCCGACGATTAGTCAAAGGGGTAAAATAATGGGAAAAACAACTCCAACTGTGACAAGCTGCTAGACAACAACAAGGAAATTATCGAAATCAATGGTGACCTACACATCTGAAAAGATTAACTTAGAACCATATGATACTGACGTAAAATAGTATCTAAACAAGTTCTACTAACTGAGCTGAGTACCACGCCGACAACTTCTTTTCCCAATAGCTTAATATCTCCTTTGTCGAGTGATTCTTAACACAGTCCACATCCATCTTTCCAACTTCATCAGTCTCCCAGTCCTTTCCCAAGAAGTGTAAATAGGTGATCCTTCCCGAGGATGACCACATGCCATCTCTTCTAGACGTTCAATCCTAGATACCCACTCACTTTCAGAAACGTCTACCCGTTGCCTAGTCTCATTAGACATTTGATCAACTAAGGATCTTAATTCTGAACCTCGTCCAAACACCATTTCTCGGTCGTGTGATAGCTCCGCATAAATGTAGTAGGGAATTTGTGGAACTAGAATTGTCACAGGGGCCGAAACAGGAGTCCCGGTAGTCGATCTAACCGGCTGCCACATAATTTCTTCCTCAAAATCAATCTCAGACTCGTACTCATGACTAGACGCGAAGGCTGAAGGGTCGGTAGGGGAAGTCCTATCCGATTCATCATCACTGATGCCGCTATCCGGCATCTGCGATAATATAGGTATGCAAGGTGAAACGAAAAAGGTTATCTTAATTTCTAAAGCCATCGTATCGTAGAGATCTTAAAGTCGAGACTATATCCTAAAATCACAACCCAAACTCTATATAGTTTAATACTTAATTCCTAACTTAACATTCCTACAACCCACCTAATCCTGACTTGTTTCAGTGACCAAAACCTGTAGCTCTGATACCAAACTGTGACACCCTCACAATCAGGGGCCTAGATTGTGGAGTCACCATGCTACAAATTACAATAATATAAAACAGAATCATAAACATAATGCCATGGCCCCTTGCACTGCTACAGGATCTAATACAGGTTAAGGTATGAAACAAGTTACATCTAACTACACAACATGATGCTATTACAATCTTTTCTAAATACAAAAGATAACTTCATATAGAAGCTGCCACTGATCTACCCCCTTTCTAACTACCTGCGATGTCATAGCGAATCTAACTGACCTTCTAAATCCAACCATACTCGAGCTTAACTGTAAAATTTAGATAACAAAGCAACGTGAGCTACAAAAGCTCAACAAGTAACAATAACATTAAAACAGTTAAGCTATTAAGGATCAATAGGTATCAAGGCCAACTATGATATTCAAATGGAAATCCAATATAAGGAATAAGGAAAGGAATTATAGAAAAATTCCTTATCGTCAGTTCAAAATTCAATTTTTCTTTCAAAACTCTTCATAAAATTCTTTCTAACATCTTTTCAAAAACCTTTTCAAGCAAACATTTTCTAAGGAAATCTTTATTTCAAAATATATCTTTTGATTGGAGTTTTCCCACAACACCATAGACAATACGGGTGATCAGCCATGTAATGCCTCCCATCAGGACCTAATCATCCTTCTGAGCTTCCATGTATATAGGGTCCCCTAAGACTAGTTCCAAAACTAGTCAGCTAGACTTATTGTCATTACTAGCGCAACACAACCAAAAATGCTCGACCGGCGTCACTCGGCCACTTACGCCTCCAATCTATAGGAATCCGTAGAAAATTTTTTTGATGGAATTCCTATATCATTTATGAAAATATCTTTTAATTTTGAGCTTTACCAACCTTTTGATGAAATAATACCTTATTGGAAAGTCTGAAATCATATTTAAGTTCATTTTTGAAACTCAGGGATATCATGTTAAGTATCAGGTATCAAAAAGAACGTAATGGGTTCAAACATAGGTATTATCAACAATGAACCAAAAGGTTCTCATAATGAATGAAATTGTGAGCATTTGAAAATATAAAGGAAATGGGCTTATTTATCAATGGCTGAGATATGGTATTCAAAATTTAAATCAATAGGCAGGAATATAAGTAAGAGAGAGAGAGAGCAGTTGAGGTTTCGTTACTTGCCTCTCAAAAGTATCACACTATCACAGTCCTGCCTAACCACAATCTTCACTGGATCTTAGCTTTAACTTTTTCCTTTCCTACGCTTGCGTACTCACTCTTTAACTCTAGCAACAAAGGAAGAAGAAAAAGTTATGTGCTTGTGTGTGTGGTTTTTGGCCGGGGGAAAAGAAAACCGAGAGGAAGAGATGGGGGAGGATGATGTCTCGGGTAAAATGAGGAAAGAAAGAGGGAGGCTGACGTTTTATTTAATAAAACAAGGGTATTTTGGTAATTTCACGTATAAAAGTTTTTGTTTTAATAGTTTTCTTTTGATAAATGAATGCAAAAACATTTCTTTAATAAAATACAAACTGTTCTGAAAGTTCTGAAAGTTATAAATTATATATTTTTAAAATGTAGAGCACGAAATTAGCTTCACGTGCATATTTTTTAAATATTTTTCTGATGCACGGTTATTGTTGTATGAATTTTACAAGTTTGACTACGAAAAGTGCAAAAACAGTTCTTAATTCGAATTAAAACTACGAAATAACCCAAAATACTCACTTTCACATTATTATAAATTTTTTAATACCAAAATAATGATTGTAGAACAATAATAAAAATTTTATTGCTTTCCAACTATTTTTCAGAAATTTAAATAAACATTTATTCACACTTTATTTTTCATTATTCACTTAAAATTTCATAAATAAATTTCCAAGTACTCTAATAATCACATTAATAAATTTCAAACATACTAATAATCACTTAAACCACACTTTAGCATATAAATATCACATATTTTATTTTTCTAACTAACTTCTCATATTTCCATAATTCCCATTTTTCCACTTTTCAATTTCCACTTTCATATTTCACTTTCACATTTAAATTTCCATCTTTAAATTTGATAATGCTATTATAGCATCAATAAATCCACAATTCACTTTATCACAATTCCTCTGAAATACATCAGACTGGAATAAATATATAATTATATATATGTATTCTCTACTTTCACATAAATAGCACAGAAACAAATAATCATTATATTAAAATTTTACGGTCGTTACAAAACTTCTTGCACCAACTGAAAAATAACTAGCTGACATTTTTACTAAACCTTTGGATGAAGAAACTTTCACTAGACTTGTAAGTGAAATTGGTTTGCTCAATTCTTCATCCTAAGGCAAGAACTCAGCTAATGTTGTGCAGTAGATTAATCTCCAGTAAATCAAAATTAATTTGATTAAGTTGGAAATTAACTGAAATACGAATTATAAATATTTCAGAAATCTTTGTATATTTATCTTTCAAATTTATTTAACTTGGAATTTTTCAAATTCTTAGTAAACTGCTTAGGTGTTAATTTACATCCTTAATATGTAAAGTCAACTCAAGGCAGAATTATACTAATCAAAAGTATCTAGAGAACCGAGTTCTCGATTAGTATAAAGTGACTTCTCGACAAGTCATTTTAGGACTTTTTGAGTGAGTCTTCGATAAGTCAACTTACTGACTTCTCGAGTGACTTCATGAATAGGTTCAAAATGACTTATCGATAAGTCATTATAGAGTTCTCTAGTAGTATTCATTCACAGAGTCCTCTATGAGTACAAACTTTAACTCATCAATAACTCAGAACTGAGATAATTTAAATTGATAAATTATTTGAGTAAAATACTTTTGGACAATGTATTCTAATTTTATTTTGAATTTATTCAAGTAAAAGTTAGATTTAATTTAGTCCACGTTTTGGACAAACTGGGTATTTATTTGACATTTCGATAAGTCAAGGTTGAGTTCTCTATAAGAGTATTTTAAAATGACTTCTCGACATGTGCTTCACTTCTTTAAATGACTTCTCGATAGACAACTCCAAATGTCTATTTTTGAGTTCTCGACAAGTCATCTTCTTTTACTATAAATACCTAGACTTCTCGATACATACATACTTACAGCTTTCGAGATCTAAAGTGACCTAGCTTTCAATCCATAACTGTTTTCTCTCTCATTTTTCACTCTTTCTCAGAAATCTTTCCTACCCATTCATTCTCATCAATCAACCATGGCTCAAAATGTTGTTAGGGCATCTATCCCAGAGAAAGGAACTAATTATCTTGCTTTCACTGATGCAAACCAAGCTCCTGATAGTTTCAAGGGGTTCGTAAAACTGCTGTCTGAATCCTATCTTGCAGGTGCTTTGACTGCAAATCCAGTACTGTATCTAGATGTGCTGCATGATTTCTGGACTACAGCTGTAGTGAGGACTGATGTTAACAACAATTCTCTCTCTCTGGTGGTGACATGCACAATTGAAGGCCAACAAATAGAATTCAATGATCAAGATGTGAATAGAGCTTTGGGGCTGCCAACTGAGAATCTGGTGGAGGTGCCAACTCCTGATGAGCTGACTGAGTTTATGGACTTCATCAATTATGGTGGGAGAATCAACCTGTCAAGCTTAAACAAAAGCAATCTAAGGAAGGAGTGGTCATTCATCTTTGACTCTGTAGTAAGGGCCTTTACTTGCATAAAAACTGGATATGACAATATCTCAAGTGTTGTGCAAAAGCTGGTGTATTCAATTGCCCACAACAGACACCTGAATGTTGGTCTACTGATCCTGGAAGAACTTGCAACCAGGCTGATTATGCCCCTAACAGCTAGAGGTAAGGAAATATTCTTTCCTAGATTTATTATGTCCACTTTAAATAATAAAGTAGCTGACATACATCTGTTGAATGATATAGATAGTACTAAGATAGACAATTGTAAGCAAGTGTCCAAGATAATATTTGGCTCACTTACTATAAAGAATAAGATCAATGTAAGTCTGAAAAACACTCCATTTATGTTGGAAAAATTTAGGACTTATCCTTATTCTATGCCTGACATGAGATCAAATGCACAATCTAGTACAACTATGATTCCTGAACCTGTGGAAGTACAAACACAGGATCACCAACAGGGATCTTCCCAAGCTGCAACCATTCTTTCACAACCTTTAGAAGCTAGGAAACCAACTACCTCATCTTCTCAAAAAGGCGAGGTAAGTAAAAAGAAGAAAAAGGGGATAAACCTAGTTGTGCTAAATGAGAGTGGTGAGGAGAAAGCTGAAAGAGTACCACCTCTGGTCAAAAGATCCAAAAGAAGTAAACAAACTGAGCTGACCACTTTATCTTCCTCTACATCCTCCCAACATGATGTAGTTGTAAAAACATCCAGGAGTGAGTCTGCACAGCCTGCACAAGAAGCAATTCAAGTGTATGGTAGGAAAAATAAGGAAGGCACTCACTGTGAGAGCACATATCTTGAAGCTCCCTCATCTATTCGAGGGGAGCTGCCAACACTTACAAATGAGCAACAATTTCTTCTATCTAATATTTCTTTTATTCCAATTCCACTTGACTCCATTTCTCAAGTACGCCAAAAGTCAAGTGATTTAGCTCAAGAAGCTTTGCTCACCACCCAGACACCTCATTCGAATGGTGAGAGACTACATGCTGGGGTAGACCTTGATGACACTATCACAAATATAGGGGGTTCATCAGTCTTTATTGAAGACCCCATGGATATCTCTAATGCACCTTCAAGTGCAAAACAGTCCTCACAGACCGAAAGGTTTGAGGGTAGTACTCCTGAGGGGGAGCTATCTAAATCCTCTCCAATTCAATTGGAGGTTCCTTATGAAGGAACAACTCCCCTCACATCCCTAGCAGAAATTGCCTCTACAGTTGAAGCTAGGAGTACAATTGCCCATGATCCTGTCATAGGAGAGGCAAGCTTAGCACATTCAAGTGCCAAAGTGTTGCAAGACACACAAGGGTTTGAGGCTGGTGCACATGACAGTAACCCAGTCAAATCCCCTCCAATTCAATTTGAGGTTCCCACTACAAGTGGAGGACAACACACTGTCATAACCATAGAGAAATCTGTGAGTCAAACTGTGATTTTAGTCACAGAAGTTTCTGATGAACCATCAAGCTCTCAACCTCAACAATCTCATATACTCTCTCAGTAGCTACAAGAATCTGCCTCTGTTATAAACTCATGTAGATGATCTACTAGTAGAGCAGATCTCTGGACTGGAAAACATTTCACAGCATTTTTTAACTTCAAACATGAGCAAACAAGATTATCAAGCCATTATGTTTGCTTATAATGAAGAAGTTGAGGAGCAAAAGGAGAAAATTATCAATGATGCGGTGCCAAATGGGAATGTGGATGCATGGTTGTCTGAGGACTTTGCTTTGGAGATGAATCAAGTTTTGGCTAGATTTAGAGAAGAGTATGTTACTATTCTAGGCATCAATGCAAAAGACTTGAGTCCAGAATCTGTCTATGATGCCATTACAGATGTATACAAAGCTCAGCTCAAAAGCATTTCATCTGTTTGGTAAGGCTCTTAAAATCAAGCTCATTGGTCATGAAGACAGAATCTAGAAAACTGGTAAATGAGAAAATGGACATGATCATACCATCTCAAGAGTAGATCTCTTCAAAATTCAAGTATTTTTCTGAGTAAATGGCTAGGATGGATCTTGCCTCTATTGAGAAGGAAGTCAAAAATCTCAAACCATCCTTCACAAATCTCCATACACTGATCCAGCAACAAATTACTCACTCAAATGAGACCAAGGTTCAGCTGGATCAACTTCACCAGAGCAGATATAAACCTTCAGCATTGCTGATGGAAGGGATCAAAGAGGATGTAGGAGAACACTTTGGCACATCTAGCAGCTCTTATCAGCCTGGATCCACCTCAACATATCTGCAAATTCATTCTCTATAGGATCAAGTCACGGCATTGTAAGACTCCAACCCCTCTCTTACTGCACAAGTTCAGGCTTTGACATCTCTTGTCAAGAGCCAACAAACAGACATCCAAACTCTGGTGGACTCCCATAAGCATCTTCAAATGTAAAATTCCATAGCTTTAGGATCCATCATGGATAAACTCAACATACCACTACCTTCTTTGCCTGAACAAGTATGACCTGAAATACCTACTCTCCTTCTCATGCCTGTCAACAAGACTAAGTGGGAGATAGAGGTTAGGCTGCCACAGTCAAGGTCATCTCAACAAGTCCAAAGTGCTGAAGAGAGTTTAAATCAAAAAATTGATATTGGAATGGAGAGACTTTTTAAAGGAGCTGAGGGTCCCAGTCAAAGCAGATAATTTGATGAACTGCTTAAGGCACTCAGAGTTTCTCTCAATAATAATTTCTTCACCTACAAGAAAGCATTGGACAGGACAATAAACTCAATAAGAGTGATCTTGGTAACTAAAGAGAATTTCAAGGAAAGAAGGATAGTGGTCAACATCAATGACTCAGGGGTAGACAGATGTATGCAGGTGTCCCGTAACTATCTTATCTCTAGGAGGGCATATGAATTAGATGTTTTGATAAGCAAAGTCAAAATTGTGATTCATGAAGATACTCTCTTGCTAACAGAATTGAAGAATGCACAAGTAGCTGCTTTTCCAGAAGCTTATCTACATCCTAGCAAGGGAGTGGCATACATTTGTTCTACTACCAAACATTTCAAACATTTTCAAGTTCCTAAACAATGTGTCATGGCAAACAAAAGGATCATCATGACTCTTGAAACTGAGCTGAAAGTAAAAAGGAACAATATTATTGAAGATGAGGAGATGATAAAACTGTGGAGAAGATATCTGGATAATGTAGAAATAAACTTGCCCAAAACAAAAATCAACAAAGATGATTTGGATGATGATGAGCAGAAGAAAGATGATCAAAATTCTTCTAGCTTAAATTTAAGTTAGTCTACTAAGCCATCTGGAAGCAGGGGTGGAGAGAAGAAGGAGGATGACAAGAAAGATAAAGACACGAGGAGAAAAGGGGAAAGGAAGAGGAGAAAACCTCATGATGACTCAAAAACTCAAACAACCCTAAATATCCAAACACAACCACCTCAAACCTCAGGTCAATTCACAACATCAACTGTCTCTAACATCAAACCTTCCCAAACACCTAAGCCAAAATTTCTTTACAGACAAACTGCCAACTCCTTCCTAAAATTTCCAATCACCTCAAGCCTCACAAACTTCAAGAAAATAACAACCCTACCTTTAGCCAAACATTCACTAAAATTCAGTCTCAAATCTGTGGGAAGAAAGCCTAAGAAAGTCAAGACTGTAAAGGAAGTGGAAGTCATTGAAAGGGCCATCTGTAATTCCTTCAAAGAATCTGACTTTCTACCTCTAAATTGGTATATCACAGATGAAGATCATTTCCAAAATTCAGCTGAGCAAATTGTCAAAGTTTGAGTTGTATCACTGAGAGAAGTTATAGTCTATTTTAAGGATGGTACATTCACTCTTCTAAACAAAGACTTAATGAATTTTTTGACTCCTGCAGAAATTAAGAGAGTGCTAAGTTTGTTAAAAGGCAATGATACTGTTACAAAGACTTGGAGATCATCTTTGGCTGAATGGTTGATTGAAAGGGAGGAAATAAAGAAAAGAGATAAGGTTGAAGCTGAAGAAAGAAGAAGAAAACACGATGAAGAAATAGATATGTTTATAAAAAGATTAGAAGAGTTGAAAGCAAAAGGAATGAACGAAATTTCTAAAGATGGTAGATTTCTAAACATTAAAGTTGGTGGATTCTCAAGATTCAATTTAGAGTATTTGGACCAAGGGTATCCTAAGGTAGCAAGGCAAAAACTTGTGGAAGCTCTAAGTGGAACACTCATCATAGAAGAACTTGAAATTCTTGATCACTTGAAGGATAAATTTAGAGAAGAAGCAGATGTAAAAACTATCTTTACCTGATTCCTGTAATCCTGGAACTTGGTGAATCTTATGTTGTATAAGTTGTAATTTTATCAAGCTTTATGTTTTAATCTTATCTTCCATCAGTTTTAAACTTGGGGTTAGTCTTGTTAACATGCATGAATTTGTGTGAAGCAATCTTCTCACAAATTGGGGGAGATTGTTGTAAAAGACATGCTTGTACTTTAACAAGATTAAGATAACTTGTCAACCCTAAGTACGTTGTATTGTTATCTAAATTTGTATTCTGTACTTGTAACAATTAAAGTCTATAAAAATGCAAAGGAGCAGACTGGAGTCTTTTTCCTAAAACAGTATCAAGCCTAAGGATTCTCTATGAAAGAAGATCAAAAAGATCATGCCTCGGAAGAATTTTGAAGAAGCTTAGAGTTGAATAGATCTGTTTGGAGAAACATGTTTGAAGTCAAGATCTCTACAAGTCACAGATTTAATGTTATAGAGAAGTTATTCGAGAACTCCAGAATGACTTATCGAGAAGTCATTCAAACTCCAGAGAGTACCGACGGATAAGCAATATCTACTCAACGGATAAGCAATATCCACCGGGAGTAGAGAAGTCAGGAAAGCTACTCGAGCACTCAAAAAGATATCTACAAGTCATTCCTTCACTAGAGAACTCAGAGTTATCGACAAGTCTATATCCATTCGAGAACTCAGAGATATCTACAAGTCAAGTGAAGTTATGAAGACTAGAGATCTCGATGAGTTAAAGACCTCTACAAGCCAAACACATTATGGAGTACTAGAGATCTCGATAAGCCTTTATACTTATCGAGATATCAAGTGTTCAAATGAATCAAACTGGAGATCTCGAAGTACAGTCTCAAAGTACATAATTGCAGATCAATTTAATATCCAAAATAAACAATCAACAAACAATCCAACAACTGGATTGACAAGTCTATAAAAAGAAGCTTGAAGAGTGTGCAAGATCAATGGCAAAGATTAACTGACAGAGGAAGATTAAAGTAAACACGGGATGTAAAAGTTATGCTAAGCTAGAAATGGAAGATTTGCTTTTCTATAAATAGAAATGACAAGTGATAATTTACAAGAATTTTTATCTAAATTTTTACTTCTAACTAGAGGACCAGTGTTAACTTTATAGCTCAGTTAACTGCTAGTTTGCATAGTGGATAGTAAACATGCTATTAGCTGAAGAAGCTGAGCTCTTTAACTTAGAAGAGCTTAGAAATTTTTTAGCAAAACATCTTAATTTTTAATACAAAAATTAAGTGAGTTTTGAAGATCTGTGTTCTCTATTTTATGTAAGTTTAATTTCTGCATGAACATTTTTTTATACAAGATTTATTTTACTTTGTTCAACCATTATCTTTCAAGAAAAGCCTAAAATCAGAAAACACATTCACCCCCCCCTCTGTGTATGATTAATTACCTAACATCTTCTGGATGGCTATTCGGGTTATAATCAGATTTGTATCGCTCCACAAGATCAGGAAAAGACTACCTTCACCTGTCTGTTTGGTAATTTTGCCTTCAAAAGAGTTTCTTTTGGGTTGTGTGGTGCACCTGCCACATTTCAGAGATGCATGATGGCTATCTTCTCTGATATGATTGGTCAGAATGTGGAGGTGTTCATGGATGATTTTTCTGTGTTCGGGGATTCTTTCGACGAGTGCTTGCAAAATCTTGGCGCAGTTCTTAAAAGGTGTGTTGAGACCAATCCAGTTCTCAACTGGGAGAAATATCACTTTATGGTGCAACAGGGCATCATTCTTGGGCACAAGATCTCTAGTAAAGGTCTTGAGGTGGACAAAGCCAAGGTGGGGGTCATTGAAAACCTTCCTCCACCAATTTCTGTTAAGGGAATCCCCAGTTTCCTTGGTCATGCGGGCTTCTATAGGCTGTTCATCAAGGACTTCTCTAAAATCTCTAAACCATTGTGTAATCTTCTAGAGAAAGATGTCCCTTTCAAGTTTGATGATGAGTGTCTAGCTGCTTTTGAGAGCTTAAAGAAGAGTTTGATTATGGCACCTGTCATAACTGTACCGGATTAGGATGAGCCGTTTGAAATGATGTGTGATGCAAGTGATTATGCAGTTGGAGCAGTTCTTGGGCAAAGGAAGAACAACATATTTCATATGGTCTACTATGCTAGTAAGACCCTCAATGGTGCTCAATTGAACTATATTACTACTGAGAATGAACTATTAGCCATTGTATACGGTTTTGAGAAGTTTCGTTCTTACTTGCTTGGGACAAAAGTGATAGTTTTCACTGATCACGCTGCTATTCGCTATCTCGTCTCGAAGAAGGACTCGAAGCCTAGATTGATTCAGTGGGTTCTTTTACTTCAGGAGTTTGAGTTGGAGATCAAGGATAGGAAAGGTACTGAGAATCAAGTCGCTGATCATCTCTCTCATTTAGAAGATCCAAGTACGACTTCACAGGATAAGACATTGATAAATTAGTATTTTCCCGATGAGCAGTTGTTTGGGGTGCAAGAGGAAGAATCGTGGTTCGCAGACATTGTGAACTACCTTGTGAGCAATATTATGCCTCCAGACTTGTCTTATACTCAAATGAAGAAATTTCTTCACGAGGTGAAGTGGTACATGTGGGATGAGCCATTTTTGTTTCATCAAGGAGCTGACCAAATCACCAGGAGATGTATTCCATACAGCAAGACGGAGGGTATCTTGCGAGACTGTCATTCGACTGTTTATGGAGGCCACTATGGTGGAGAAAAGACAATAACTCGTATCCTTCAAGCAGGATTCTTCGGTCCTATATTGTTTAAGGATGCGCATCAGTTTGTTTTGAAGTGTGATCACTGCCAGCGTGTTGGTAATATGTCCGAGAGGGATGAGATGCCTCTTAATGTGCTACACGAGATTGATGTCTTCGATGTTTGGGGAATTGACTTCATGGGGCCGTTTGCCTCATCTTGTAATAATTAGTATATCTTGTTGGCGGTTGATTATGCCTCAAAATGGGTGGAGGTTAAAGCTTTGCCGACGAATGATGCTAAGGTAGTGCTCAATTTTCTTCTCAAGCAGATATTCACAAGATTTGGGACTCCAAGAGTCATAATCAGTGACGAGGGATCGCATTTCTGCAATCACAAGTTCACTGCTATAATGTAGAGATATAATGTGAATCATCCCATTTCTATAGCCTACCATCCTCAGAATAATGGTCAAACTGAGGTGTCTAACGGAGATATCAAGTGTATTCTAGAAAAAGTTGTATGTCCATCGAGGAAGGATTGGTCTTTGAAGCTGGATGAAGCTGTTTGGGCGTATCGAACAATATATAAGACACCGCTAGGCATGTCACCGTTTCAATTTGTTTATGGTAAGGGATGTCATTTTCCTGTGGAGCTTGAGCACAAGGCGTATTGGGCTTTGAAGAAACTGAACCTTGATTTGGATGCAAGTGGTAAGAAAAGGATGCTTCAATTGAATGAAGTCGATGAGTTTCGACTTCAAGCATATGAGAACAACAAAATGTATAAGGAGAAAGTCAAGAGGTGGCACGATAGGGGTCTAGCGCTCAAATCATTTGTGTTGGGGCAATACGTTCTTTTGTTCAACTCTCATCTCCGTCTTTTTCCTGGAAAATTGAAGTCGGGATGGTCAGGGTCGTTTGTTATCAAAACTGTATTTCCACATGGAGCGGTGGAGATTTTTTAGAATGATCCAGGCCAAGCGTTCAAGGTGAATGGACAATGATTGAAGCATTACTATGGAAATACGGAAAACCGCGAGGTGGTTAGTGTCGTTTTATTGTCAACTTAATCTCGGGATTTTCACATCAAGCTAGCGACGTAAACCAAGTGCTTCTTGGGAGGCAACCCAAACTTTTTGTACATTAGGAGTGAAGAACAACAGAAAGAAGGAAGAAAAACGAAGAAAAAAATACAGTAGCATGGTGCGCCCGCGCTGGAAAGCGGGGTGACCGCACTACTTTTCCTGAAACACGGCACGCCCGCTCTAACAGGAGGGGCGGCCGTGCTGACCCGAAAAACAAAAAACAGCAGAAAAAGAAAGAAGAAAGTTCAGGGCTGTTGGAATTCTTTTTAAGCCTGAATTTTATTCCCACTTCTCCCACTCCTCAACTAATTCTATAGTCCTACACCCACTACCTATAACCCTAATCCCTTCCTATATATACATACACATACATACATCTTTACCCATCACTTCTCCTATTCTCAAACCCTAAACCTTTATACACATATCTTCTCTTTCACTTATTCAAATTTAATGGCACCCAAGAGAGCAAGGACTCAAGTTAGCAGCAGTACCACCGATTTGTCAAGTGTTGGGGGTACGAGGCCTAGGTTTGTGACTTCGGAGGCTGAAACGGAGTATGCGAGGCTGTTATCGAAGGCAATAGCAAAGGAGAGGGGTTTTCTAGCATCGGGGGGGGGGGGATGGTAAGCTTTTGAAGATGATTCTGGAGATGGGTTGGGTATCTTTTTGTGAGGCACCCACTGATGTGCCCATGAGTGTTGTTCGCAAGTTCTATGCGAACGCGAAGGCGGATAAAAATGCGAACTCAGTGGTTCGTGGTTTAACTATGGACTATAATGTGGAGGCTATTCGTTAGGTGATTAACCATCCCGAGAGACAGCCGGCTCAGGAAGATTGGATGACAAAGACCGGGGAGGATTTTGACTTGGACCTGATTGTATTGACGCTGTGTGTCCCAAACACTCACTGGAAATACAAGAGGGGGTCGAACGAGTATGTCACTTTCCCTGCCTCATGCATGAACAGGTTTGCTCGTACATATAATTCTTTTATTTATTCGAACATCATGCCTTCTTCACGTGTGCACGATGTTAATGTGGATAGGGCAAAGTTGTTGTGAGGGATATTGCAGGGGGGTTATGTGGATCTTGGATACATTATTTATCAGGGTATTCTGAGGTTTCTGCGTGGGAGCACTACGGGTTCTATTCCATATCTGTCGATTGTGACGAAGCTGTGTGTGGTAGTTGGAGTTCATTGGCCCGTACACGAGCAACTGCAGTTGCCTAGTGCCCCTATTGACAGTTCGACGATCACAGTGATGTAGGAGTGGTTTGGGGGTAAGCTGATGAGAAGGGGCTTGGCTATACTTATAATCACTTGCCGGGTGGCTAGCCAGCCAATCAGACTTATACTGGTGGTTCTACCCAGGCACGTAGAGCGGCATGGGGATATCAGATGGGGGAGGCCGGTTCTTCACAACAGCAGTAGGAGCAGGATGTAGAGGTTAATGTTGGTTTGGGCTCAGCGCAGTATAGGCACTTGATGAGGCGGATGGATGCGATGCATGATATCCATAGTAGGTTTGCACAGGATCTTACCCAGGCGTTGGGGACAGCTTTAGAGCAACATGAGTTGACATCCAGTGGCTAGTTTTTGGTGAGGATTCTGTGTACCCGCCTCCTGACACTCCACCCGCAGAGGGTGATGACCTTCCTAATTCCGAGTAGGTATGCCTTTATTTCTTACTTTTACCTTCACTGAGGACAGTGAAAATTTTAAGTTTGGGGGTGGTAGTTAAGGAATATGTTTGTGTGAGTCCATATAGTTTGTATATTCATGCTAGTTAAGTTCATATAGTTTGCATATTTGTCATGTAGTTATTTGTTTTCATTTTTATTTGTTATCATGTTAGTATGTTGCATATAGTTGCATGTGCATTTTATCATGATCCCTTAGTTTGCTTTTCTGATTAATTTCTGATATTGATGCGAGTGTAGTGATGTCGTATAGAGGGATGTTAAGTCTTAATGAGTTGATTTACATTCTAGAAGCAAAAAAATTTCACTAAGTCTTATAGGTTGCTTGAGTGCTAGATCATGATAATGGTTTGTTTGTTTGTCGAGTTTTAATCACTTGTTTATGTCTAGAATGTATGATATTCTCTTAATGGTAAAATAACATAGATTTTTAAATTGGAAAAAACATTGGATTTTATTGCTAATTATTGTGGCTAGGTGTCAAATGGCTAGTAGCCGACTCATTTTATATGAGTAGTCCTGGGTTGAGCGAGATGGAGTGAAACACACTCTGTTCAGAAATCATGTGAAAAAAAATAAAAAAAATAAATAGAAAAAAAAAGAAAAGAAAAAAAATGTGTTGATGCATAATTGATCACGAGTGGGCTCTTTAATACTCGAGTTATTAAGTTCTTAGGGGGCTTTGTGCCTAGTGACTTAAGGCTCTTATAGTCTGGGGTCCGCTAACCTAAAGCTCGCTACAGGGATATTATTGCATAAGTCTTTTGTGGACCTCACTCATTGCACGATAAAATAAGCATAGTGTGTTCGCTATATGTTATCAATAAAAGCATGAATCCTTGTATAACTTCCATATAAAGTGTTGTCAGTTATTTTGAGTATATCGTTTATTCTGTTTATAACCTTGTGATTGCCTTGATGAGTAGTGAGTTATGATTATTGATCTAGTTGCGAAAGTATATCTGTTAAGCAATTGCACACACACACGTTTCTGGCTTGTGAGTTGAATTATGGGATTTGATTGATCTTTGTGCGAATAACCGCATTTGTTGAGATGTTGCTCATTGGTTGGTTTAGTTAATCTGAGGGGATCGTTGCATTCATGTAGTTGCATTCATGCATTTTTATTTCTTGTTCTTTGAGTCTGTTTATGCTTGAGGACAAGCATCGATTCAAGTTTGGGGGTGTGTTAAGTGGCATTTATATCCACTTAGAACGCTTTATAAAGGCTCGGATTGGTGTTTTCTACTCAAGTTATTTGTGTATTTGATGTGTTTTTGTAGTGTTTTGCATTTCAGGGAATAGATGAAGGAAACTGGAGATTTAGCATTGTTTTGGTGCTAAATTGGTGTTAGGAAGGTGCCTCGGATTATTGCTTGTTGATCGCTATCAAAAACTAGCCAATAAAACAGAAGTCAGAATTTTTTCCAGAAGTTAGCGCGGGCGCGGGCGTGCTATGTCAATTATGCAGTTTCTTGATTCTTGTATGATTTTGACTGTTGGAGGCCCAGGATGATTCTATAGCCTATATAAAGCCTAAATAAGACGTTTCAGAGGACGTGATACATAGGAGAGACACAACAAGGAGCAAGGAGAAGACGTAAGAAGACCGTACAACACAATTCAATGAAGATGAAGAGGATCTAGTTTATTCTTGTGATTCTTTGGTTTAAGTTATAATCTGGGATGCT
This sequence comes from Apium graveolens, assembly GCF_009905375.1. Taxonomy (NCBI): domain Eukaryota; kingdom Viridiplantae; phylum Streptophyta; class Magnoliopsida; order Apiales; family Apiaceae; genus Apium; species Apium graveolens. The sequence continues at coordinate 162,508,413 of NC_133657.1, read as the reverse complement.
AGTTTTCTTATTTGTTGAACCTTATACTCATGTGATTGTACTCTTGTTTATTATTCAGTTTTATAAGATCTAGTTTATTATACCATGCTTTCATCGGAACCCATGGTGATGATGAGTTCGATTATGAACTAATCGTTGTCGTGGGGTTCTAACAGATTTACTTATGGATTTCAATAGTTAATTTGTTTCAATATCTTAGTGTGTGGTGATTGTATGATATCCTAGTTTTGGTTATGTTTATTCTTCTTATGAGTGTCACGAACTTATAAGATAGCATGTTAATCTCTATTGAAGCGATAGTGAATATAGAGGTTTAAAACTTGCCATGCTAGCATAGGTTCATGTATTTGTCATGCATGATTCGTAGGTAATTTTTACCATCTTACTTGCCATATGTAAACACGATAGATAACTTGTGCATTAAACCTTTATATTGTCAAATTCTATAGACATATAGGGTCTCAACATATTTGGTGTCTATTCAGCTTCTATTTTTTTGTGGATGTCTGGTAGTAGGGTATTCATACAACGAAAGTTGGCATTTGCTAGTTTCGTGTTATCTGATTAGTTTCATCATCATTGCATGCTAAGGTTAAGAAAAATGACTTTGAATGAATTAGTAATAAAGTTAGAATCCCATGTTTGTCTCGTATAAGTAATTCAACCCTCTTATTCTCTTAGTTAAAGTTAGTTAGTATAATTTCTTAGTTATAATCAAAACCCAATTTGTTATTTGTCTTAGCATTGAACGATAGCCATATCATTGTTGCCTAGAAGCATAGATTTAAGTTAACTTAAACCGGTCTCTGTGGGAATGAACTAAAAAGAATTCTATATTACTTGCGAACGCGTATACTGGCGTGTAAATCAGCGTGTGTTTTCATCCTAGCACTGATCACTTGATTAAAAAGATCTGACGGTCATGAATGGGGATAACCAAACCAACAAAAAAAAGCATACCAAATCATACCTCATTCCGGTTATTATAGTATAGCATAGATTCCCCCAATTCTTTTACCATATTAGTCCGTGTTAGTATATCCACAAATGTATTTGAAGAATTTAAAGCTAAGTTATCCACATTATGTATTGGGGGTCGGTCTCTGGCAAACGTTTACCAGAGACGTATGTGCAGCAAATGGTTTTTAAGCCGTTGGATGGTTAATCCAACAGCTAAGATTAAAAAAAACATGAAGGGGGTCGCGGACAATGTTAGCGGTCCGGTGCAATTACCAAAATACCCCTCGCACATAGACCGCATACAATGTCCGCGGTTGGGGTCGTTTTTTTCTGGCATTTACCTAGCAAACCACACAGAAACAACAACAAAAACACATAAACACAGAACACCCAATACAGAACACAACAACAGCAGCCAACACAAAACACACACAAAATACGTAAAAAATGAATATTGAACACACAAACGAAGCAAACACTCCATTGAATCGTGCCCTTCTTCCTAATTACGGGTATATAATCGATCCCATTTTCCTTATCAATTTCAATTTGGTGTTGAAATGATTTATTTAAGCATATTCAAGATTATTTTCTTGATTAAACTATAATTTGTTCGATACAATGTATATGTGCTTTAATTGTATTCAAAAATTAGAGTTGATTTAGGGTTATTATTTAATTTCAAAATTAGGGTTGCTTTGATTAGGGATAAGCAAATATGTGTAGTGATTTAACTGAAAATTAGGGTTAGTTTATAATTCGAATTTTTAAGAAATTAATTGGAAATTAATTTCGAATTTTGGGATTAATTGGAAATTAAATTTGAATTTCGGGAAATAATTGAAAATTAATTTTGAATTTTGGGTAAATAATTCAGTTTGAATTATTATTATTTAATTCGAATTTTAATTATTATTTAGTTCGAATTATTTCAGTTTGAAATTATTATTTAATTTGAATTATTATTATTTAATTTGAATTTTTTGGTGTTTTAATGGTATTTAAATTTGAAGTTGTTTTTATTATTTAATTCAATTTTTTTGTTATTTTTATTGTATTTTAATTCAAAATTATTGTTATTATTTAATGTTGAATACGTGGTAATTGGATTTTGTTTACAATATTTTCAAGTATGGCTAATTTTGATGATTTCGAGAATATGTTGCCGGGTCCGAATGTGCATAACGTTATTTGGGATAACCGATATCACGTTAGTGAGGATGTTTGGGACGGTGTAGGGAGAGAGGAGTTGGACAGGTATTCCGAAAATAAGTCTTTGAAGGATTGTAAGTTAAGAAGACCACAGAGGGATTTGTTACACATGCTCGGTTTGGGATGCAGACCCTCATGTTGTTTTGGCTATTGCTACTAAGTTGATATCGGCTTTGGTAGAGCGTTGGAGACTGGGTACCAACACTTTCTTCACGAGACAGGGGGAGATGACTGTTACTTTGGAGGATGTGGGCTTTATTCTGGGCTTTCCTGTTCAGGGGGATGCATTGACATGTGGGTGATGGAGAACAAGGTTCGGTATTTTGTTAATAATTGGTTTGAGCCTTTGACCGATAAGGATATGGGGGAGGCTTTGTATCATAATAATATTAAGCTATCTTGGTTGTTTGAAAGATGTGGTAGAGAGAAGCCTGAGAAGAATAATATGTTGGCCACCATTTTACATACGAAGGCGTATATTTTATCCGTGATGGGTTGTATCCTCTTCCCTGTGAACAACAGGTCTTTTGTTCATGTTCGGTACATCCACCCTCTGATTAATATGCAGGAGATTCCTTACTATGGTTGGGGTGCAGCTGTGTTAGCTCACTTATACAGGGGATTGGAGAATGCTGCGAGAAAGGGTAGTAAGACCATTGCTTGTTGTGCGTGGTTGTTACAAGTTTGGTCTTACAAGAGATTTCCTTGCATTGGCGTGCCAGCACAGTCCCTCGGTCAGGAGGATTATCTGGTTGCTGAGGGATGAGCCTATTCTACTCATCAGGGTGTTACAAAAAAGCGCAGAAAGGCAGGTCCTCACCACGGTTTGCCATTTTATAGGGGTGACTTTGATGGTGTTGCTGGAGATGAGGTGGTTTGGAGGCCATATGCTAGATTTTAGGAGGTTATGGACAGTGAGATGATACAGGCACAGTTAGCAGGGTATGGTCGAGTTCCCCTTGTATGCTATGATGTGGTCGAGTGGTAGCATCCGGACAGGGCGAGCAGACAGTTTGGTGTCGGTCCTCAAATTCCACGAGCGCCAGTGAACATTGTTGGTTACAGGGGGCCTAAGTAGGCCACGTTAGCAGGAGAGAATTGGCTTGTTCGGTGGTTCATTGATATTGACAGATGGGCTAGGTTCTGTTCAGATTTAGATGGGCTAGTTGATGACACAATTGACATTGCTTTTGAGGCTAATTATATGGCGTAGTATGCAGATGTATCTCATATGCGAATAGGGAAGTCGGAGCCACACCCTCAGCAATAGTAGAAGACGAGGGAGTTGTATGATAGCCTCGAGGGATAAAAAGTTGTAAGTGTTTTACAAATTTTCATATTTCAGATTACATATTTTACATAACACATTGCCATATGAATTGCATTCACGCGTATCTCATCCTTCACATATATTAGCCTTGTGGAATTAATGAAAAATTGTATGTTTATATTTGTAGATGGTTGTCGGGCTTATTATGTTGAAGCAGTTGAATGCTAGGTTTCCTCCAGAGTTTTTGGAGGAGTTTAGGAGGATATCTTGTACCTTCCTTACACCTTATACACTATTGATGAAGAAGATTAAAGAACCTGCCTACAAACCTCCCACATTTGAGAACATCAATGCAGACTTCATTGCACCTTCAACTGACGATATTGACATTCCAGTCATTCCTTCTCAGGATGTAGTAGACATGACACAACCATCCCTGCATGTGTCTGAAATCCCCAGACAATTGCCTCATCTAGTAGACCTGCGAAGCTTGCATCCCGCAGAATGAAAGAAGAAAAATGGAGTATCACGAAGAGTCTGAGCATGACAAAGAAGAATGAGATATATTCAGATTGGGGATTGGGCTTTGGGATGGAGCCGAGGATTCCAGGTGGTCTTACTGTTCAGGACTATCATTTCTATGCATCAGCGATGCAGAGCCTTGCTACAGGAACATGGGTTGATGACAGGATCATATACACTTATATGGTATTGTTTGTTACTCGTTGCTAATACATTTTACTTGTTGCATACATTTTACTTGTTGCATACATTTTACTTGTTGCATACAGTTTACTTATTGCATACATTTTACTTATTGCATACAGTTTACTTGTTGCATATATTTTATTTGTTGCATACATTTTACTTCATTTTACTTGTTGCATACAATTTACTTGTTGCAAATTGCATACATTTTCCTTCATATTTATTTTTAAGGATTGTTAAGGAGTCGGGAGGAGGATATTGACAATGGAGGTATATGGGAGAGGAAACCCGTCTATTACTTCATGGATCCCTACTTCATGGTAATTGGAAAGTATCGTGTGAAGAAAATCAGAAAAACATCTAGTATCGGTGGAGATACATTGCAGAGGGCATGAAATAAAGCATTACGTAGTTTTAATGGTTTTTCCACTGCTAATGTTGGGCCTACTATTCTCGAGGAGGACTACATATCCTCCCATGTTGTGTTGCAAATGTGCATTGGGTTTTGTTTATGTTAAATGCTAGAGGATTTGAAGGGCTTGTCATAGATTCAATGAATGACGTGCCGTCATATCGGGAGGAAATGTGAGTGGTGGTATGTTCTTTTAATCATTTAATGTCTTTTATACAGTCCTTTGCCATCGTATATTATATTCATATTTTGATCATTAATTTTTTGCAGTCATGGTTATTGCCGAGGCTATTGCATATGATACAGCCAGTCAAGGGGCGTGACCCTGCTTCAGCCGAGGTCATACCTCTATCATCTAGACCAAAGCAAAGCAATGATTACGGTGTTTATGTGATGAAATACATGGACTATTTCACAAAAGGATATGACTTAACCTCGGTTACGAATTGGTCACAAGAGGAGGTGGACACCTTCAGGTACCGGATAGCGAGGGAGCTTCAGCTTGGAAAGGCAAGGGGGATCTCCGGGATTCGTATGCGCAAACGTCACGAATCCTGTAGTACTTAGCTTTATTTACTAGTAGTTGGTTTTACGTTATTGGATTTTAATTTGGTTTATCTAGTCGGATTATGTTGTAGGATTTTAATTTGGTTTATGTAGTCATATTAACTAGTTGGATTTCAATTTGGTTTATGTAGTCGGATTTACGTAGTTGGATTTGAATTTGGTTTAGGTAGTCAGATTACGTTTTGGATTTCAGGTTTTATTTTTAATTTGGTTTTTTTATCGTAATTTGGTGGATTGTAAGGTTGATTATTGGTAAATTATTTTCATTTGTATGGATGAAATTTAAGGTTGATTTGTATGGTGGATTGTGGTGATTTGGCAGTTATGGTGGATTGTGAGGTTTTGGTGAAATTTAAGGTTGTCCTAGTACAAGTGCAGGTGCTATGTTTCTGTGCTGCGGGGGCAAAATTCAACAGTACCAACCGCAGACAATGTCCGCAGTCCGTGCTTTTAATTTTTGTTTCCGCTACCCAGAAACAGAGCACAAAAACAGTGTAATCTACAACTTCTCAAAAACAGAAGAAAAACATTCTATTACTTTTCCTTAAATTTTGGAAGTTACCTTAAACCAACTTTTAAAATTCCTAATCTCTTTCAAATGTCTTAAAATAGATTAATAAATGATTTTTACAAAAATAATTATTTTTATCATTTTTTACAATAAAATGAAAAATCCTTAAAAAGTCATCAAAAAGTCAACATAGTGTCCAAATATAAAAAAAAATCAATTTTTCTTGGAACCAACTTCTTAAAATTTATAAATATTTATATTTAGACTTGTAATTTCTGATTTTCCAGTTATTGTGAAAATTTATAAAAATCTCTAATTTATAAGTACACTTTCAAGCTTAAATTTCGTACTTCAAATCTTACGAAATACATAAAATCAACCACGATCAACTACAATTCACTAAATATTATGAAATACATAGATTCGAATAAAAATTACATGATCACTAGAATCCACTAAATTTTACGAAATACATTGAAATATATTTTTTACATTTGGTCCACTAACCAAAAATACCTAATATGTTAGAAAGACCACCGGATAACCGGTGTTGAGCAACTCCTTGCGTAGTATCCATGAAGTATGCAATATGGTAAAAAAAAAACTACACAACCATCATGGATATGCCCTTGCGTAATTTTTCATGGGTAAGGGTTGGAGTCGTTCCAAATGGTAATGGTAATGGTACTCGAGCCATCGTAGAGACGAAATCTTATAAAATATGTCTCGAGTTCCCTCTCCGTCCCTCCCGTTAGGTATGAAACCCAACCCTTCACATATTTAATGTGCATTTGGTCCATATTATAACCCTCACGAGGCCTCAACTTTACAATATCGGCAATCCGATCACATTTAACAAGCTTACCGCCATTCCATCCAGATTTTTTCCATTTGTCATCAGGCATATTGTTGCCCAAATTCAAGATCGGAAGGAAGTACGGATCCGGATGAGAGTTCACCAAGTTCCACGATTCACTACCCCATCCAATTGCATGCCTCAATCCAATTTTTGGCCCTATAAGCCTCCGTATCGGGCGGGTACAAGTTTGTTTCCTCTTCCTCCACATGGGGTGGCTCGTCATTGTCCACAAGGGGCATCAACTCACCACATGCATATTCCATCTCACTAAAGTTCGCTGAGACCACAACTTCCTCGTCATTGTCCTCATACCATGAGTCGCTTGGTTGGGAGTCCGAGAATGTGTTGCTAACGTGGGAAACTGAATCACAACTATGATCGGAGTTGTTGTCACCACTATACTCGCTAGTCATTTAACCTATCACAATAAAACATATTTATATGACAATAAAATTTAATTATATGACAATAAAATATAACAAAAAAGGAAGCAATGTTAAATACTAAAAATTTAAATTCATTAAAAGATTACAACATTACGTTCAAATACCACATTACTAATTATATTGCGATTCTTGAACATTTTTAAGATCTTCTAGTCTACTCGCACACTTCCTTTTATCATGTCCTTCCTTTTGACAATAGGTGCACTTTCTTGAAGGCTTCTCTTTTTTGGGAGATGGTCTACAACAACCGTTTGTTGTATAACAGTTATGCAATAAACGATTTCCAGACCGTTGGATGGAGTAATAGACGGCTGAGGTGAAGACAACAAGGTCCACGGACCGTGGACAATGTCAGCGGTTCGTGTGGACGAGCCGCGGACAATGTCCACGATTGAGACTATTTCTTATCCCCAGCAGTCCCCCCTTACCCTCATTTCACCACAGACAAACACACCAAAAACTCAAAAAACACTCTCCAAGTGCTCTAAAAATTTAGGCGAATTTGGGGCAATTTTTTCAAGAAATTCAAGCATATTTCTCGATTCAAGGTAAATTCTGTCTCTTAATTTTTAATTTATCATGGTGGATAATTTATTTGCTCGTATGTTTCATCATAAATGTAAAAATGAGAAAAAAAAAGATGGTATTTGTCATGTTTTACATCTTGATGATTTAAATACTAGTGAATGACCTAAAACCCCTGTATTTGTTGAAAATGATGAGTTTGTAGATAATATTGAGAAAAATGAGAAATTTATTACTTAAGATGATGATTTAGTTGATGTTGAAGATGAAGATGATAATGTAGAGGATGAAAATGATAATGATAATGTTGAGGGTGAGGATGATGATGATAATGTAGAGGATATAAATATGTATGAAAATGTTGATGGTGGAGGAATTCTATATATGAATCAAATTTTCCAAAGTTTGGATGAAGCCGACCATTTTTTAGGGCTTATGCTTTAAGAAATGGCTTTGCCATTAAAATTCAAGCTTCCCATCGTAATAAAGAAAATGAGATATATGGTCGTCTATATGTTTGTAGGCTTTCGAAAAAAAGTGTCATTGGCGAGAGTAGTGAAAATAAATGGCATCGAGAGGTTCTTCCTAAAAGTGAGTGCAAGATGAGGATGTATGTGAATTATCAAAAGAAAAAACATCTTGGGGAGATTACTAGTCTTGAATTGGTACACAACCTTGTTTCCCCTAGTAAGATGAATTTGGTACAACGCGAAAGACATGTCAACACCGCTACCCGTAGTTTGATTAAAATAATTTATGGTTTGGAAGTTCAAAATTGTCAAGTGATGAATGTCATTGGTAACATTCATAAAGGTAATGACAAAGTTGGTTTCAATGTTCAACATGTTAGGAATGTGATAAGAGATGAGAGGAAGAAAAGGTTTGATCTTAGTGATGCCCAAGCGGGATTGGACTTGTTGCATAGGTTGAATGAAGAAAGTGGTTCTAAATATTTTATTAGGACCGAAATTGATGAAGAGAATCGTTTGAAGTGTCTTGTATGGATTGATCTGAGATGTTTAATGGCCTACCAAAATTTTGGCGATGTTGTGGCTTTTGATACCACTTATCGGACAAATCGATATGCAATGCCATTTGTCCCATTTATCGGAGTCAACCGTCATTATCAATCGGTGATTTTTGGGTTTGCACTAATGCGGGATGAATACGCGTCGACTTTTCAATGGATTCTTCGTACTTGGATTGAAGGTGTGGGGAATAAGCCTCCAATGACTATAATTACGGATCAAGATCAAGTCATGGCAAGCGCTATTGCGGATGTACTCCCGAATACTACCCACTTATTGTGTTCTTGGCACATAAGTCAAAAATTCCCCGAGAAATTAGCTCATTATTATTCGGCTTTTCCGGATTTCAAGACGGACTTCAATCATTGTATTTATAATTCCCTCACCGAAGATATTTTTTAGGCTAGATGGGAATCATTTGTGGATAATTATCACTTGCAAGAGTATAAATGGTTAAATGGGTTATATGAGTTGAAGCGCAAGTGGATTATTGGATATACTAGAAACACATTTTTGGCATTTTAAAATAGTACATCGAGGAGTGAGGGGATGAATTCTTTCTTTGATAATTATATGAGTTCGACAACCGGGTTGAAGGAATTCATTGAAAATGCCCAAAAAGCATTGAGAAGGCAATTCATGTGGGAGAAGGAAGAAGATTATGTCATAATTAATCTAAAGCGTCCCATGAAAATGCATACCACATTGGAGTATCATGCTTCTTGTATTTACACCAAGGAAATGTTTAGAATATTTCAAAATGAATTGGTTGAATCTTCAAAATACTTTGTTGAAAAAAAACCGACGAGCTTGTGAAAATGGGGAGAGATAAGGGGATTTCTATATGTATTATAGTTGTTATAGGTCCATGTCCGAGCCTAAGAGAAGATATGTATATTTTGTTGCATTCGATAAAGCAAGCTTGTTGGGAATGTGTATGTGTAGAATGTTTGAACATTCGGGGCTACCTTATAGACACCTATTGGCGGTCTTCACTAAGAAACGGGGTTTGGAAATTCCCCCGTATTTCATACACTCGAGGTGGACAATGCATGCCAATAGAGCTGATGGCGTGTTGCCTTACAATTTGGATGTTGGACAAAGTCATGAGATGAACTCAACCGATCGATTTATGAGCATGACAATGTTAACCATGAGTTTTTGTCAAAGTAGCATTGCATCCAAGGAACGGTATGATTATGCCGTTGGAGTGATGCATCGAGAAATACAAATTCTCGAAAGAATGAGTGTTGATGGAATTAATTCTTATGAAAATAATTCACATGCTCCAAATGCAAGTGCTCATTAAGAACCAATTATTGACCTTATTGTGTCCCAAACTAAAGGGAGGAAAAAGGACGTTCATTTCAAAAGTCTCATGGAATCAGTTGGTAAAAAAGATGAGGGTCGATCTCTGGCAAACATTTTCCAGAGATGTGTGTGTAGCAAACGGTTTTAAGTCGTTAATGGTTGATCTAACGGCTAAGATTAAAAAAACATGAAGGGGACCTCAGACAATGTTAGCGGTCCGGTGCAATTACCAAAATGCCCCTCGCACACGGACTGCGGACAATGTCCGCGATTGGGGTCATTTTTTCTTGTAGCTACCTAGAAAACCACACAGAAACCACAACATAAACACAGAACACCCAACACAGAACCCAGCAACCGTAACAAAAATAAAACACACACACAAAATACGCAGAAAATGAAGATTGAACACGCAAACGAAGCAAACACTGCATTGAATCGTGCCCTTCTTCCTAATTACAGGTATATAATCGATTCCCTTTTCCTTGTCAATTTCAATTCTTTATTTTTTGGTGTTGATATGATTTTATTTAAGCAAATTCATGATTATTTTCTTGATTAAACGGTAGTTTTGTTCGATAATACGTGTATGTGCTTTAATTGTATTCGAAAATTAGGGTTGATTTAGGGTTATTATTCAATTCTAAAATTAGGGTTGCTTTGATTAGGGATAAGCAAATATGTGTAGTGATTTAATTGATAATAAGGGTTAGTTTATAATTCAAATTTTTGTTAAATTAATTGGAAATTATTTGGAAATAAATTTTGAATTTTAGGAATTAATTGGAAATTAAATTCGAATTTTGGGAAATAATTGGAAATTAATTCCTCACCACAGTTAGCCATTTTATAGGGGTGAGTTTGATGATGTTGCTGGTGATGAGGTGGTTTGGAGGCCATTTGCTAGATTCGAGGAAGTTATGGACAGTGAGATGATACAGGCACAGCCGCACAGTTAGCAGGGTGTAATCGAGTTCCCCTCGTATGCTATGATGTGGTCGAGTGGCAGCATCCGGACAGGGTGTGCATATAGTTTGGTGCCAGTCCCCAGATTCCACAAGCGTCAGTGAACATGGCTGATTACAGGGGGCCTAAGGAGGCCACGTTTGCAGGAGCGGATTGGCTTGTTCGGTGGTTCGTTGATATTGGCAGATAGGCCAGATCTGTTCAGATTTAGATGGGCTAGTTGTTGACTCAGTTGACATTGCTTCTGAGGCTGATTACATGGCATGGTTTGTGGATGTATCTCGTATGCGAATAGGGATTCCGGAGCCACACCCTCAACAACAGAACAAGATGAGGTAGTTGTATCATAGCCTCGAGGGATATGAAGTTGTAAGTATTTTACAAATTTTTATATTTCACATTACACATTTTGCACAACACAATACCATATGAATTGCATTCACACGTATTTCATCCTTCACACATATTAGCCTTGTGGATTTAATGAAAAATTATATGTTTGTGTTTGTAAATGATTGTCGGGATTAATATGTCGAAGCAGTTGGATTTTAGGGTTCCTCCAGAGTTTGTGGAGGAGTTTGGGAGGATATCTGGTACCTTCCTTACACCTTTCACACGGTTGATGATGAAGATTAAATGACTTGCCTACAGACCTCCCATATTTGAGAACATCAAAGCAGATTTCATTGCACCTTCAACTGACGACATAGACATTACAGCCATTCCTTCTCAGGATGTCGTAGACATGACACAGCCATCACAGCATATGTTTCACCCCCCCAGACTATTGCCTCATCTAGTAGACCTGAGAAGCTTGCATCCCGCAGGATGTAAGAAGAAAAGTGGAGTATCACGAAGAGTCTGAGCATGATAAAGAAGAATGTGATATATTCAGATTGGGGATGGGGCTTTGGGATGGAGCTGAGGATTCCCGGTGGTCTTACTGTTCAAGACTATCGTGTCTATGCATCAGCGATGCAGAGCCTTCCTCCAGGAATATGGGTTGATGACAGGATAATATACACTTATATGATATTGTTCGTTACTCGTTGCTAATACATTTTACTTTTAGCATACATTTTACTTGTTGCATACAGTTTACTTGTTGCATACATTTTGCTTTTTGCATACATATTACTTGTTGCATACAGTTTACTTGTTGCATACATTTTACTTGTTGCTAGGTGCATACATTTACCTTCATATTTATTTTTAGGGATTGCTAAGGAGTCGGGATGAGGAGATTCACAATGGAGGTATATGGGAGAGGAAACCCGTCTATTATTTCATAGAGCCCTACTTCATGGTACTTGGGAAATGACATGTGAAGAAAATTAGAAAAACATCTAGCATCGATGGAGATACATTGCAGAGGGCATGGAATAAAACATTACGTAGTTTTACTGGTTTTGCCACTGCTAATGTTGGGCCTATTATTCTCGAGGCGGACTACATATTTATCCCATGTTGTGTTGCAAATGTGCATTGGGTTTTGTTCTTGTTCAATGCTAGAGGATTTGAAGGGCTTGTCATAGATTTAATGAATGACGAGCTGTCATATCGGGAGGAAATGCGAGTGGTGGTATGTTCTTTTAACCGTTTAATGTCTTCTATACAGTCCTCTGCAATCGTGTATTATATTCTTGCTTTGATTATTAATTTCGTGTAGTCATGGTTGTTGCTGAGGCTATTTCATATGATACAGCCAGTCGAGGGGCGTGACCCTGCTTCAGCCGAGGTCATACCTATACCGTTTAGACCAAAGTAACGAAATAGCAATGATTACGGTGTTTATGTGATTAAATACATGGACTACACATAAGGATACGACTTAACCTTGGTTGCGAATTGGTCACAAGAGGAGGTGTAATGTGAGAAAGAGGTCCAAACTAAGGACAAGATACATTAAAGGGGCTGGTCCTTCATTGGATTGCTGAGATTTAAAGAAGTTCCCCGATCATATCGCGATACGTGTAACTTACTTTTGGATATTACGGTACGCGATATTACGCAAAAAAAATTAGAATCTTAATTGTTCATTTCTCTATTTAGTGAAGGAGAGACCATATATTATGCTTACAATCTCTAGAAACGATTGTTAGGGATCGTGCCTTTATAAAGGAAACTCCTAACAACTTGAATAAATAGATTAAGATTTGAAATATCGTAGCCAAGATAAGATAACTAGGTTCTTAAATGGACTTGGAAAATGGGAAATCCATGCCTAGTACGACTTGAATGAGGTCGCCCCTCCCAGTCTAAATGAATCCATGTATAGATGGGGAATGGGGCATATACAGGAATTTATATTTTATTTCATTTAAATATGAGGCGGATATTGTATTTAAGTAATATTCGTAAAAAATCTGTCTCATTCCGAATATAATATAATTAATATATATTTTTAAGAAAATATAATAATATACATTTATAATATATGATAAATTAAAATTTATTTAAACTTCGTATATAATGTAATAAAAACAATGTTTTTAATTATCTACCTATTTTTTTAATGTTATATGACATATAATCAAATATGTTTTTTATTAAATTTTTTTAAAAATTAATTAGTAAACGGGGTGCGGGGCGGTGGCCTTAATCTTGCCTTCTGGTCTCCGCAAACAATGGGGCAAATATGAGACAAAAAAAGATTATATGTGACGGGTATGAGAATCACGATCCCGACCCGAAGCTATAGTTAACCAGAAAGGCAGAAACTGCATTCTTAAACGTGTTAGACACGATCTAGCTAGCCTTGTTTTATGCTGATTACCATATCCAGTCTCTCTATATTTTTCCCTGTCAACAATTTATTCTTCTCGCACACACTGTAGCTATTTTTTTATATATTAGTGTCTATTCTGTAAACAATAATATTTTTTTCTTAATTTGCTGTACGTTTTTTTGTACGCAATGCAAATTTTGTATTTCTTGTGTACCTCAAAGTAGATGAGCAACATGAAAAATTAAAACTTTCTTGTTTGTTTTATGGTGTGCAATCTTCAAAGATCTCTAGCTTTATATACATGCAGAGTGAAAAATGGAAGGGGAAAAACATGTACTGATGACCAAAAGATTGTATAATTAGTCGATTAGAATAGCAAAACATATATAGATGTAGCTAAACAATTCAAGAGTGCTCTTTCTTAGTACCAAAAGTAACACTCTCATAACTAGATAGCAGATAAATATATTAAGAGATCAAGTAATGAGCATTCTCATCCAATTAAGATACAACAAAGCCTATCTAGCTAATGTCTCTAACCTTCGTTTTCTTGCACAATCAAATTAAAAGAACCATTAACTTAATATAATTAAACACCACTCCCTACATAAGAGGACTGTTAATAAGTCCATGCCAATTAGAAGAACCAAATCCATTGATCCAGCTGCTTTGTCTCCCTGTTGCATCAACATCACCCATGTTGCTTACTCCATGATCTCCTCCACCATTACCAATCTGCCAAGGATATCCACACAACACCATGCCTCTTCCCTCCGCCACATCGCCACCGACATTGGACCTTTCTTGTTTCACAGTTGTCACAGTACTCACTGCAGCTGTTGTTGCACCACTAGAACCACCACTACCACCACCACTCATTAAATCTTCATAAGGCAAATTCCCCATTTCTTCATGGTGACTCATATTTCCAACATTTTCAAAATGATGTTCCTCACCATAATACACATTCTGCAAGCCATTATTAAATGGTGGGATTTCGAGAAAATTACCATACCTCATGGCATCAAGAATTGACCCATGATCATTGTTCGCATAATTACCTAACATCGAGATATGACTATTGTGATCGTGATGAAACCCTAGTTGTCCATTTTGGAGTCTAGCAAAGGCAAGGGAAAGATCAGTGGAGTCGTATGGTAAAAGTGGGTGGCTATGGTTAGATGTGAGGAGTGGTGGCTGTGGATGATGATGATCTTGATACATGGTCCTAATTTTCGAGGACGCGGAAGAATTGGATGATGATGAGGAGGATCTTTTGTTGTTCTTCCTACAGCCTCCACCAACAGGGACATTTCGCAATGTACCTCCTTTAGTCCAATACCTCCTGCATGACTTGCAAAAGTACCTAGGCTGAGTGAGGCTGTAGTTGTTGTAGTAACAGAACTTGGTGTTGCTAGAGTCACATCTGGGGCATTTTTGTGGTTGTTGATCTTGTGGCCTTGGCTTCTTATTATCAAGTACTTGTGATGCTGTTTTTGTACAAACCAACATGCTTTCAAGTGTCTCATGTGAACTTATATCCTGTAAATAAAACAAACAAACATCAGTACTTGACAAGTTCAATTTGGAAGTCGGTAGATTTACAAGTTGAAAAAAGGGGTTTGGGGGGGTTAGATAAAGAGAGAAGAATAAAGAGCAAATGGTTTTTGAATTGTGATTTGAACACCTTGTTTCTGCAGACCCTACGACACCTAATTAATTAATCAACCACAGTCCACACCCAAGAAAAAGCATCGAATTAAGATAACAGATTTTGATTCTGTGTATAATTAAACATTATACATGCACAAGTTACTGTTCATATTTGCAAACAACTTTTGAGTCTGTCTAGACTTCCTGTACAAGATTTATATATATAAATATTTAAGACAAACTGTTGATGAACTGCACAAGGATTAGCAGTACCACCACTGATTTATAATTATAGAAACACATGCATAAATTGTATGTTGAACAAATTAAACAACTTTCAGAAAGCTCTCATCAGAAGAAGCAACTTATAAGTAACAAAGGAGTACAGAAGAAAGAAAAGGATCACAAAGAACACAACAATAAGAAATGAAAATTAGCTATGTGTATGTGAATTACCTGCTCATGGTGTGCTCTTAAATGATCCATTTCCATGCAGTAATACTGACCCCTCTCAAGTATGACTCAAGTTGTTGTAGTAACAGATGGACAAGAAATTAAGTAGAAGAAGCGGTTAGAGTACTATTGTGTGTGTGTGTGTGAGAGAGAGAGAGAGAGAGGGAGAGAGAAGGGAAGTTTTTTGGCAAATATATATATCGATCAGTTGTTGCTAGTAATATATAAGAGGAAGAGGGATATGAGGGGAAGGACTTGGGAGTTGAGGGATGCTAAGTGGGGAGGCTCCATCGTATATATAGGCACCCACAACTCGATATAGTAGTGGCCCCATATGTTTCGAGAGAGACGAGAGAGAGAGACAAGGAGGTAGAGAGAGAGAGAGCAATAATTAATAGGATGGGGGAAGGAGGTGTACGGGAAGTAGTGAATTAGGCTTGCACGCAGAGAAAGCAATCGGATCATTTCATCAATTTACTACACCACATAAACTATCTACTAATTACATTAAACCTTTACTGTACTACTGCAAGGTACCGGAATATTGAAAAAAATACTTTTATTTTCGCAACGTATATAACGGATTCATTCGTTACATACGCTTCTCCCCCATGATGGGTCCTACGCTCACATGTTAAGTGATTCCACCTTGTTGCTGAGTTCATACACACCGTTACGGGGCCCAGGTGCTCTTCATCCCTTCACTTTAGTACTCGATTCCTTCTTGGTGATACGAGTAGGACAAAATTAATTGCCAAATTGGTTCGAAAATGTTATGGAAAATTCTGATTTGTTCTAACAATATCAAATAAGAATGAACTGTCCTGCTTTTACATTAACGACACTGCACAAGTCATGAACGTTATTTTAAAAAAAATATAAACAGTTTTGTATTTCTAGTCTAGCAATATTATTATAATTATATCCTATCTATATATAATTAGTGTGAGGGAGTTAAAATGGTATGGTTAGATTAACTATCTACTTCACACACGCTTGGTTTGTACATAAGTTGAAAATACCCTAAAAAAACTACTTAATTTTTTTTATAAATAAAAATATTACATAAATATCAAGAAGCTATAGAACCAAATGAACAAATACATAAACAAAAAAATCTAAAATATATATAAATAAATTACATTAATTTTTTAATACATCAGATATTAACAACAAATAAATATTTAATTAAAAATTTAAAAAAAAGGCAAAAAAAAATTTAAAAAATCATAATAGGTGTGAAATCACTATAATAAAGTTTTATATTATTTACATACATACGCGGTATTTCAAATAAAAACACAATAGTTATTTCATTTATTCTATTATTCTACTATAATATCTAATAATTTATAACAAACACAATAGTTAATTAATTAAGAAATTGAACTATAATTATATATTCTTAAATGATATAAAATAATATTAAAAGTATTATATTCCTAATAAAATAAATATAAGTAATAATTATCAAATCATTTATAATTGAGTTAAAATAGTATCATTTTTTAAAAAATATTGAAATGGATACGTTTGATTTAAAATATTTTTGAATATATAATTTTATATTTTTTTATTCTAGGGAACTTGCAACCGTTATCTTATTAAATAAGAAAAATATTTAGATTATATTTAGCTATAAATATTTAATTTTTTTGTTTTGTTTCGTAAAAAGGGAAATTAAAATTTTTCTTTTAAAAAATTTAGAGTATATGAATCTTATAAAACATAAAATTGAGGAATAAATAATAATAAAAAATCTATTACAATTCAAAATTGAAATACAAATCTAATAAAGTACATTATTGACTATATTTATTTTATGTTTTTTAAAAAAATGGATTTGGTAGGTTTGATTCTAAATATTTTTTCTCTATAAAAATTTATAATGTGAAAATAAAATAACAAGAAAGAAAGAAGATAAATTATAACACATATGCTATATTTAGGTTATTAAAGTCAAATATAAAAATACAATAACTAAATATAAAAGTGCAAAAAGTACATTTTTTGGAAAATATATTATTTACAAAAGACATAAAATTTATTTAGGGAAGGAATTATTATATTAAAATTTTATTAAATAAAAAAAAATATTCAAAAAATATGTAAAGAAATGATAATCTTAAAGTGAGTTAAGAGCATTGCAAGCTCTGGTGATATTACGGGAAATAACAAGTGTATCAGGTGACTATAAGGAATTAAGAAACATGGTGTATAAAGAGTACTCACATAAGCAAACTGTATTTATTGATAACATTCTCAGTTACTCAAAGAATAAGAAAGTCTACATGGAATGCCCAAGGATTTTTCTCCAAAGATCAAATGGAAAGCAACTATACGTTAAGTTTTCAAGAATGAAATTTTGACTAAGCTTGGTAAAAGATTTTGAATTAATCCATTAACAACTACCAAAGCAAAGCCGTATTGTAACAGATGCCTTATGCCGACAGAAAGGATGGGATGGAATTAAGACCACCGAGGAGTTAATAAACAAATTGGAAAGGGTAGAATCTGAAGTTCAAATACTAAAAGGTAATAATACGTGATTATATGAGATTATTTTTCACCCCTAACTGATTAAAAAGAGTAAGAGATGTTTAAATGTTTGGAAACCAAGTTGAAAATGAGCACCGCCTATCATATCCTTAAACGAAGAGTCAAAGTACGGAAGTGATTCAGGAAATGTAAGATGTGGCGCCCTCCAAACCCGGGTCAGAAGTTTGGGGTCCACACACACACCTTAATTATAACCTGCTTATAACAATAATAAAGATAATAATAATATATGCAGTAACCCTACTTACCAACCATCACGCACCGCAATATGTTAAAGTATGCACACAAGCCAAACACACTAATATATTACAAACCGTTCAAATCCCAACTATTTCAAACTCAAACTGAGTATTAAACATTATTACAAACTTTTACAAACTTAAATTATCCCAAAAGAAGCCTACTAGCTCAGCTTTCTCAATCTGAACCCCTAGCTCTCGCGCTGGACTAGGGATCCTTGTTACCAACTAGTTCCTTTTTAACTGGAAAGAATATAAACAACATCGCACAAATGAGCTAACTAGCTCAGCAAGTCACAATGACAAAACTGAGAATAATGATCATCAGGTGAATATTATAATGATATCAAGTGAACATTGGATTATGATTTAGAATTGGATATTATACTTGTAATTTAAAAACCAAGGTTAGGCTGCTGATCAGTCACACACTAACCCCGAGCAAGGCACACAGCATTGCTCTAACTACTGGATCCAAGGCACACATTAGCCTAACTTGACCATTATATGGTTTGACCACGAATCTGGACCACAATTTTATAAAAACAATCCAATTCTAACATAATAACAGAATATGCAATAATAAACAATAACCGAAATCATTAACAACAATAAATGTTTAACAATGAAAGGGTTTCAATCCTTGTAAGGATCAATAAGGCAATTTAAAAGCTTGGATGCTAGGTAATGAAAAAATTGGATAACAAAGGAATCAACATTTCAGGGTTTCAAAGATTTGGGCTTTCAAAGCATAGGATACAATGATTGAATGTACAAGTAATTCAGTTCAGTGTTTGGGATTTTGTTTACATGTATTTGTGGAGTAATATCGTATACTTGAGATTCGTGTTTGGGTATACAACAATCAATGGTCTAGAAAGAATAAGGTACATGGCTCAAGAACAATAACTGGAATCAGAGTTTAGGTTTCGGTGCTTCAAAGCACTTGCAATATCAATCTGACTATCAAATACTACAATATCTCGAGAAAGTTCAGAACACTTGCCTGCTATTAGCTTACTACACTGCACTCGCTTCCAATCACAAGCGTCTTACTCCTCAACTATCTGTTTCCCTTTCCTACGTCTTGCCTCTTCTGCTCACATATCATAAGCATCTATCAATAATTTACTCATGGAATTCTATTCAACACATACTTCTATCTACCCTTCGTTTTACCCAAATCCGATTAACGGATTGAAAGTTATGCAATAATCAAGTAAACACAGAATATATAGACCGATAGTCAATTAACAAGTCACATATAGCATATAATACATCACGTAATCAATGATATATCATTTATAAAGAAGTCTCGGGTCATAAATAGGCTTTCTGATATTTAAAATGATTTTTAAAACATTTTTCGGAATTAAAACGGGTCGTGGGATCAATTTCGGGTTAATAAACAGGGTTTGGTTGGCCAATTCTGGCTCCGAAATAATTTTAGAATAATTATCGAGCCTTGGAAATAATTTAGAATAATATTTTAAATTTCGAAACTATTTTTCAGAATTTTTAAATCATTTTTAAATAATTAAATCTAATTAAATAATTAATTAAAATCAATTAATCAATTAATTTTCGAATTAATTGACCAATTAATCAATTAGAAATTAACTGAAATTAATTAACTAATTAATTTAGATTTATTTGTGAATTAAAAATAATTTTCAGAATTAAAAAATAATTTTTAGAATTTTCAGAAATTTAAAACAAATTTTAATAATAAAAATAAATAGGAAATATGATTTTTAAACATTTTTAAAACAGAAATCCAATTTTTGCAAAGTCTGGAAACTACAGGGACCAAACTGCATCGTTTTCAAAACTGCAGGGACCAAACTGCAATTTTGCAGTCCAGTCGCCGGAAAAAGTCGGGGATGGCCGGAGAACACGTTCCCGGCGTCCTCACCCCACCAACACCTCCAGATCACATCTAAAGGTTACTAGGAACACAACCATGCAATCAAAACAACCTAACAATCCCTGAGTTGGCCGGAATTTGGCCGTGAAATTTTCCAGTTTCCGGCGAACATCGGAAAACTTCAAAACACAACTCCCTTCTCTACAGACCTCGTTGGTTCATGAAACTTATACGACTAGATTGCAAATTTCACAGAGAACACAACCCACTATAACACAACATCAATCTATCACAGAATAAGAAACCCCCAAATTTCAATTAAGAACATTCATACGGGTTATAAACCCTAATTTTAAAATTCGAAAATCAAACTCAAATTTGAACATGTTATTGAACTCCAAATCAGACGTATGACATATGAAAATCATCAGGAAAACAAGCTCTACAACATGCAATCATCAAATCATACAAACAATCATCCGAACAAAAATTCATATTTTTAATAAAATAAATTCGAAAATAAATAAATTTTTAGAAAAATAACCTTGATTTCTGCAGGTGTATGGATTACAGAATCTGGTAGAGCTTTTCAAAACCTTCAGATTGGTTACTCGAGCTTTCCAAACCGAATTCAATAACACCTCCAAATGCTTGTTTGATTCTTAGAACAAATTTAGGAAATTAGGG
This sequence comes from Apium graveolens, assembly GCF_009905375.1. Lineage (NCBI taxonomy): Eukaryota > Viridiplantae > Streptophyta > Magnoliopsida > Apiales > Apiaceae > Apium > Apium graveolens. The sequence continues at coordinate 162,487,452 of NC_133657.1, read as the reverse complement.
TTTTTCTCTGAAAATTATATAATTATATGTGTGCAATTGATTTTAATACGAAATAAAATACGGTAAAAGGCTATTTATAATTACGGAAAATTAGTATCCCGTTGGATCATTCCGGATATAAAACGGTACGTTTATTTGTAAAAACTGATCCAAACGGTATCGGTTTTCGGGATAATTATCCAAATTAGTACAATTTGTACTGCGGTCTTGGTCTCAGCGCCTGGTTACACGTATTACGAAGTGATAATTGTGATAGTTTAATAAAAAGCTCCCGTTTATCGAAAATACGGGTTTTATTGATTTACCGAAACGAATATTGTATCGAAAATGTTGTGCCGGGACCCGCGCAGGACAAATCGTACGCCGGATCGAAAAAGTCGAAACATGGAAAATGCTCGGAATATTACAATTAGGTTAGGAAGGAGTTCTCGAAAGAGTTTCGGGTTCCAAAAACGTAACAACGGTTGACGTCGGTTGGTTCCCGTTTTTATAAAATAGATTTTAATTACCCGGAAAAATATTTTAGAAATTTCAGATGATTCTTATAAATCCATAAACCAACATAAAAAAATAGGAAGATATGACAATTATCTATATTTTATTTTGGACATATAAAAATTAAAATACTCAATTAATATTATTTTTGAATAACCAAGTACAGATAACACTTTAACAATTAACTCACAGAATAGATACTGAACACACATAATAATTATATAATAGCAAAAATAATTACACGATATATCCCGGATATTACATCCTTCCCCCCTTAAAAGGATTCTGTCCTCAGAATCTCCTAAGTAAACAAATGAGGGTACTTTTCTCTCATATCACTTTCTAACTCCCAGGTTGACTCTTCAACCTTTGGGTTTCTCATACTCTTACTAACTTTACCACTTTATTTCTCAATACTTTCTCTCTCTCTTCTAGAACTTCTACCGGGCTTTCTATATATGACAAATCTGCTTGAAGCTCTATTGGCTCATATTCTATTACATGCCTGGAGTCTGGATTATATTTCTTAAGCATTGATATGTGAAAAACATTGTGAATGTGCTCCATGTGCGGAGGTAACGCCAATTCGTAAGCTACTTTGCCAATACGCTTTAGGATTTCAAAAGGTCCGACATATCTTGGGTTTAGCTTCCCTTTCTTCCCAAACCTCGTTAGTCCTTTCCACGGTGATACTTTCAATAATACCAAGCTTCCTTCTTCAAATTCCATGTCTTTTCTTGACTGGTCTGCATATTTCCTTTGATGATCTTGTGCGGCTATTAATCTTTTCTGGATAATTTCAACAACTTCCTTTGTCTGTTGTACCAATTCGGGTCCGAGTATTTTGCGTTCTCCTACTTCGTCCCAATATACTGGATATCTACATTTGCGTCCATAAAGGGCTTCATAAGGTGGCATCCCAATGCTGGCGTGATAACTGTTGTTATAAGCAAACTCTACCAGGGGTCAAATGCTCGTCCCAACTTCCTTTAAAATCAATAGCACAAACACGTAGCATGTCCTCGATTGTCTGGATCGTTCTTTCACTTTGGCCATCCGTTTGGGGGTGATAGGTCGTACTCATATTCAATCTTGTTCCCAAACATTCTTGAAAACTCTTCCAGAATCTTGAATTAAACCTTGGATCTCTATCAGATACGATAGACACTGGAACTCCATGACGAACTACGATCTCTTTCAAGTACATATGAACTAACTTGTCGAGCGAAAATCTTTCATTTATAGGCAGAAAATGAGCTGACTTGGTAAGTCTATCTACTATAACCCAAATGGCATCATGATTAGCCCTTGTCCTTGGTAATCCAACTATGAAATCCATGGTAATATGTTCCCACTTCCACTCCGGAATCTCCAATGGCTGTAGCAATCCGCTTGGTCTCTGATGCTCTGCTTTAACTCTCTGACAGGTATAGCATTTGCTAACCCATTCCGCAATTTCCCTCTTCATATCTGGCCACCAATAATTCTTCTTTAAATCTCTGTACATTTTGGTACTCCCTGGATGGATGGAATATCTTGAACTATGTGCCTCTTGTAAAATTTCATTTTTCAGCTCCGTTACTGGTGGAATCCAAATTCTTGAAGAAAACCTAAGAATACCTTGATCATCTTGTTGCGTGCATAATTCCTCACCTACCAAACTATTTATATCTTGATCTATTACCTCTTTCTGGCATTTCTTTATTTTCTCCAATAACTCCGGTTGGAAAATCATACTGTACACTTTTGCTTCCTCAGGCTTGTAAATTCTAATCTCCAATTCCAATTTATGAAATTCTTTATATATCTCTTCAGGTACGGATAACACATTTAATCTTTCCTTCTGACTTAACGCATCTGCTACAACGTTCGCCTTACCAGGATGATAATTAATCGAGCAATCATAATCCGTGATCAATTTTAACCATCTCCTTTGTCTCATATTAAGTTCCTTCTGGGTAAATATATATTTCAAACTTTTGTGATCCGTGAAAATCTCACATTTTTCTCCATACAAATAATGTCTCCAAATCTTCAAAGCAAATACTATGGTTGCTAACTCCAAATCATGAGTAGGGTACTTCTGTTCGTGTGGTTTCAATTGCCTTGACGCATACGCAATCACCTTGTCGTGCTGCATAAGAACACATCCTAATCCTTTGTAAGAAGCATCGCTATAAATTACGAAATTCCCTTGATCATCTGGAAGTGACAAAACAGGTGTTGTGATTAATCTCCGCTTCAATTCGTGAAAACTTTCTTCGCACTTGTCATTCCATATACACTTTTCATTCTTTCGTGTAAGTTTTGTCAATGGTGTTGCAATTCTTGAGAAATTCTGAACGAATCGTCGATAATATCCTGCCAATCCCAAGAAACTTCTTACCTCAGTGGGTGTTCTCGGTCTTTCCCAATTCGTAATTGCCTCGATCTTTGCCGGGTCCACTTTGATCCCTTCATTACTGACTATGTGTCCTAAGAACTGAACTTCCTGTAGCCAAAACTCACACTTCGACAATTTAGCATATAACTTCTTTTTCCTTAAAATCTCCAAAGCTGTCCTTAAATGTTCTGCATGATCCTCCTCCGTCTTTGAATAGATCAAAATATCGTCTATAAATACTATAACGAACTTGTCCAAATATTCCTTGAAAATTCTGTTCACCAGGTCCATAAACGCTGCTGGGGCGTTGGTCAATCCAAAAGACATTACTAGAAATTCATAATGCCCATACCTTGTTCTGAAAGCTGTCTTTGGTATATCTTCTGGCTTAATCTTTAGTTGATGATATCTCGATCTTAAATCGATCTTGGAGAAATACTTGGCTCCCTTCAATTGGTCAAACAAATCATCAATTCTGGGTAACAGATACTTATTCTTGAACGTCAACTTGTTGAGCTCTCTATAGTCGATGCACAGTCTCATGCTTCCATCCTTCTTCTTGACAAATAATACCGGTGCACCCCACAGGGATACGCTGGGTCTGATTACTCCTTTCTCTAACAGCTCTTGTAATTGCTTTGCTAACTCTTTCATCTCAATGGGCGCCATTACGGGGCCTTGGATACTGGTTCGGTTCCAGGTGCTAAGTCGATTGCAAATTCAATTTCTCTATCTGGAGGAAGTCCTGGTAACTCGTCGGGAAACACGTCTGGAAATTCCTTCACAACTGGAATATCTTCAAGTTTTGCTGGCTCCTGACTTCTGTCGATCACATATGCTACGAAATGCTCACATCCTTGTCGTAGTAACTTCTTGGCTTGAATCATCGTTAAGAACTTCTTTACCTGCTTCTGTCCCTTGAACGTTACTATTCTTTTGTCTGGCATTTTCACCATTACTTTCTTATTTCGACAATCTATCTGAGCATCATGCTTAGATAACCAATCCATCCCTAATATAACGTCAAATTCTCCTAACTTAAACGGTATCAAATCTACACAAAACTTACTACCAGAAATCTCAATCTCACAATTCCCACAAACTTGGTTAACGGTTACACGTTCTTGATTTGCTAATTCCACAGTCATTATTTCATTTAAATACCCAACTGGACAATTTAACTTACTAACAAAATCTTGTAAAACAAACGATCGAGTTGCTCCCGAATCTATTAACACTTTGGCACATAAAGAATTTACATTAAGCGTACCTGCCACGACATCCGTATCCTGGATCGCATCCTTCACCGACATGTCAAAAACTCTAGCCCTCGGAGTCTCATTCACTGTTGGGGTAGATCCCATAATCCTCAATGCATTACTGACTGGGGCTGGTGTCTTGCAATCCCTGGCCATATGTCCTGGCTTTCCATATTTGAAGCATGTAAATCCAATGGCTGGAACCTTCACTGCTGGATTTCAGATAGGTTGATCCTTATTTGCTGGCTCTCTTGCTGGCTGATTTCGGCACTCCCTCGAGTAGTGCCCTTTCTGATTGCATTTAAAACATACCACATTCAACTTGTTACAAACTCCTCCATGCTTATTTCCACATACTTGACAATCTGGAAAAGTTAATCTCAACTGATTCAGCTGATTCACATTAGCTGGACGATTGCCCTGGCCTCCGTCTCCTGCATTTTGTCTCCTGAAATTAAAATTTCTCCCTGGCTGAAACTTGCCCTTCTTAAAATTTGGAAACTTCCCTGTTTGTGACTGACCCTCACTTCCCTCAACTTTCCTTTTCTTACTCATCTTATCTTTCTGGAACATCTCACTCTCTGTCTCTGCGATCATAGCCTTCTGTACAACTCCGGCATATGTATCCAATTCAAAAATAGCTATCTTCCCTCTGATCCATGGCTTCAAGCCTTGCTGAAATCTCTTAGCTTTCTTTCTATCAGTATCAACATACGACGACACATACCTTGACAATTCCTCAAACTTCCCCTCATAATCTGTTACCGACATGTTCCCTTGCTTTAATTCTAAAATCTTCAGCTCCATTTGATCCTGAACAAACTGAGGAAAATAATTTTCTAAAAATAATTCCTTAAACCTTTCCCAAGTAATAACATCTGTGCTTTCCAATGTCTTCACCATCTCCCACCAATAGGTGGCCTCATTCTTCAGATAGTAACTTGCAAATTCAACCTTCTACTCCTCTTTCACTTTTACCAAGGCAAATGCCTTCTCTATTTTCTTTAACCACACATTTGCTTCAATTGGCTCTAAGGAACCCTTGAATTCTGGTGGGTTTACTGCCTGAAAAGTTTTGAAAGTTACCTGGGGATTGGTCTGTCTCTGCTGTTGTTGTGCCAGGTGAACTGTTTGTTGGGCCAAGATTTGAAGAATCTGGGCTATTGTTGGGTCCATGGGTCCTGGGTAAACATTCTGGTTTGTATCATCTTGGTTGTTATTGTTGTTGTTGTTGGTTTCTTCATTCTGGGTGTTGGTGCGGGTATTTCTTCTGGGAGGCATTTTCTGTAAAGAATCAATCAATTTATTTAGCTTTTGAATCAAATCTTTGTATAAAAGAAAAGTTTTGTAAAATAGGAATATCTCTTTTTGAAAACAGTTGTAACTAAGTAAATTGCATGCTTCTTTACAGAATATAAACAGTTATGGAAAACAGGCTACATGGTATCACAGGGTATACTAGTGCAATAAATAAGGTAAAGTAAAACAGGTGCGATAAAGTAAATAACAGTGTTGGAAAGGAAAAAAAAGGTACTGATATATATAGATCAAAAATTTTAGGTAGTACAAGCGTAAAGACGCTTCGAAAGTAAAAGCAAAAAAGGTACAACAACCTACTCACTAGTCAGCATCGCTAGTCTATAAATACAATTCAAAAGTCTACTAATACATACTACACACTACTGTACATACTACATAATCATAACAACACTGCTCAGCATCTCCATCTCATAATTTCTAACTCAGTTCCAAGGAAACTCTGGTCCTGCCAGCCTCTCAAAGTCCTCCATCACCTCAGTAGCCCAGCCCAGCAGTGCATCAGGGCCTCTACCAGGTAGTGTAGCTCCATGTAGCCTAGCCTCAAGAACCCTCCGTGTCACATGAATCTCCTCTCGAAGCTCCCTCACACCACGATCAACATCTGTAATCCTGATGATATGCTGTAACTCTCTAATCTGAGCCAACAAGGAATCACGCTCCAATAGAAGAGCCTCATACCGGTAATAAGGAACTGGGGGCAATGTAGACTGGAATGGGGCACTCGCTACTGAATGCCTAGTGGAATCTGAATCAGCTGGTGGGGGTCCTCTGACAGGTGGCCTCATGCCTGGAGGTGGAATAGCCTGCAATGGTACGGGCTGCAACACCGATGGAGGTAGAATAGCCAATGCTGGTGGAATAACAGGACGTGGATCCGATGCTGGTGCTCCAAATGAAGGCTCTGAGTGATCAGCTGATACGGGAATAAAAGAGTCGGCCATCTCTGCTATCTGAAATCATATCGTAATATAAGAATCTCGTACCACAACGCAACCTATACTAATACCGGTTATACCATAACACTCAACCTCTCGACGTTCTATCATCCTATACCTTATTTCTAATCCTATCCCTCTACCCATTTCCGTCAACCTAGGCTTGTGTCAGTGACTTATAACCTGTGGCGCCCTCCAAACCCGGGTCAGAAGTTTGGGGTCCACACACACACCTTAATTATAACCTGCTTATAACAATAATAAAGATAATAATAATATATGCAGTGACCCTACTTACCAACCACCACGGACCGCAACAGGTTAAAGTATGCACACAAGCCAAACACACTAATATATTACAAACCGTTCAAATAACTATTTCAAACTCAAACTGAGTATTAAACATTATTACAAACTTTTACAAACTTAAATTATCCCAAAAGAAGCCTACTAGCTCAGCTTTCTCAATCTGAACCCCTAGCTCTCGCGCTGGACTGGGGATCCTTGCTACCAACTGGTTCCTTTTTAACTGGAAAGAATATAAACAACATCGCACAAATGAGCTAACTAGCTCAGCAAGTCACAATGACAAAACTGAGAATAATGATCATCAGGTGAATATGATTATGATATCAAGTGAACATTGGATTATGATTTAGAATTGGATATTATACTTTTAATTTAAAAACCAAGGTTAGGTTGCTGATCAGTCATGCACTAACCCCGAGCAAGGCACACAGCATTGCTCTAACTACTGGATCCAAGGCACACATTGGCCTAACTTGACCATTATATGGTTTGACCACGAATCTGGTCCACAATTTTATAAAAACAATCCAATTCTAACATAATAACAGAATATGCAATAATAAACAATAACCGAAATCATTAACAACAATAAATGTTTAACAATGAAAGAGTTTTAATCCTTGTAAGGATCAATAAGGCAATTTAAAAGCTTGGATGCTGGGTAATGAAAGAATTGGATAACAAAGGAATCAACATTTCAGGGTTTCAAAGATTTGGGCTTTCAAAGCATAGGATACAATGATTGAATGTACAAGTAATTCAGTTCAGTGTTTGGGATTTTGTTTACATGTATTTGTGGAGTAATATCGTATACTTGAGATTCGTGTTTGGGTATACAACAATCAATGGTCTAGAAAGAATAAGGTTCATGGCTCAAGAATAATAACTGAAATCAGAGTTTAGGTTTCAGTGCTTCATAGCACTTGCAATATCAATCTGACTATCAAATACTACAATATCTCGAGAAAGTTCAGAACACTTGCCTGATATTAGCTTACTACACTGCACTCACTTCCAATCACAAGCGTCTTACTCCTCAACTATCTGTTTCCCTTTCCTACGTCTTGCCTCTTCTGCTCACATATCATAAACATCTATCAATAATTTACTCATGGAATTCTATTCAACACATACTTCTATCTACCCTTCGTTTTACCCAAATCCGATTAACGGATTGAAAGTTATGCAATAATCAAGTAAACACAGAATATATAGACCGATAGTCAATTAACAAGTCACATATAGCATATAATACATCACGTAATCAATGATATATCATTTATAAAGAAGTCTCGGGTCATAAATAGGCTTTCTGATATTTAAAATGATTTTTAAAATATTTTTCGGAATTAAAACGGGTCGTGAGATCAATTTCGGGTTAATAAACAGGGTTCGGTTGGCCAATTCTGGCTCCGAAATAATTTTAGAATAATTATCGAGCCTTCGAAATAATTTAGAATAATATTTTAAAGCTCGAAACTATTTTTCAGAATTTTTAAATCATTTTTAAATAATTAAATCTAATTAAATAATTAATTAAAATCAATTAATAATTAATTAAATCAATTAATCAATTAATTTTCGAATTAATTGACCAATTAATCAATTAGAAATTAACTGAAATTAATTAACTAATTAATTTAGATTTATTTGTGAATTAAAAATAATTTTCAGAATTAAAATAATAATTTTTAGAATTTTCAGAAATTTAAAACAAATTTTAATAATAAAAATAAATAGGAAATATGATTTTTAAATATTTTTAAAACAGAAATCCAATTTTTGTAAAGTCTGGAAACTACAGGGACCAAACTGCATCGTTTTCAAAACTGCAGGGACCAAACTGCAATTTTGCAGTCTAGTCGCCGGAAAAAGTCGGGGATGGCCGGAGAACACGTTCCCGGCGTCCTCACCCCACCAACACCTCCAGATCACATCTACAGGTTACCAGGAACACAACCATGCAATCAAAACAACCTAACAATCCCTGAGTTGGCCGGAATTTGGCCGTGAAATTTTCCAGTTTCCGGCGAACATCGGAAAACTTCAAAACACAACTCCCTTCTCTACAGACCTCGTTGGTTCATGAAACTTATACGACTAGATTGCAAATTTCACAGAGAACACAACCCACTATAACACAACATCAATCTATCACAGAATAAGAAACCCCTAAATTTCAATTAAGAACATTCATACGGGTTATAAACCCTAATTTTAAAATTCGAAAATCAAACTCAAATTTGAACATGTTATTGAACTCCAAATCAGACGTATGACATATGAAAATCATCAGGAAAACAAGCTCTACAACATGCAATCATCAAATCATACAAACAATCATCCGAACAAAAATTCATATTTTTAATAAAATAAATTCGAAAATAAATAAATTTTTAGAAAAATAACCTTGATTTCTGCAAGTGTATGGATTACAGAATCTGGTAGAGCTCTTCAAAACCTTCAGATTGGTTACTCGAGCTTTCCAAACCGAATTCAATAACACCTCCAAATGCTTGTTTGATTCTTAGAACAGTTTTAGGAAATTAGGGTTTTTCTCTGAAAATTATATAATTATCTGTCTGCAATTGATTTTGATACGAAATAAAATACGATAAAAGGCTATTTATAATTACGGAAAATTAGTATCCCGTTGGATCATTCCGGATATAAAACGGTACGTTTATTTGTAAAAACTGATCCAAACGGTATTGGTTTTCGGGATAATTATCCAAATCAGTACAATTTATACTGCGGTCTTGGTCTCAGCGCCTGGTTACACGTATTACGAAGTGATAATTGTGATAGTTTAATAAAAAGCTTCCGTTTATCGAAAATACGGGTTTTATTGATTTACCGAAACGAATATTGTATCGAAAATGTTGCGCTGGGACCCGCGCAGGACAAACCGTACGCCGGATCGAAAAAGTCGAAACATGGAAAATGCTCGGAATATTACAATTAGGTTAGGAAGGAGTTCTCGAAAGAGTTTCGGGTTCCAAAAATGTAACAACGGTTGACGTCGGTTGGTTCCCGTTTTTATAAAATAGATTTTAATTACCCGGAAAAAGATTTTAGAAATTTCAGATGATTCTTATAAATCTATAAACCAACATAAAAATAATTAGGAAGATATGACAATTATCTATATTTTATTTAGGACATATAAAAATTAAAATACTCAATTAATATTATTTTTGAATAACCAAGTACAGATAACACTTTAACAATTAACTCACAGAATAGATACTGAACACATATAATAATTATATAATAGCAAAAATAATTACCCGATATATCCCGGATATTACATAAGACATGTTGAGAGGTTGAGTTTTAAGGAAATATTAGAAGGATCATTTATCATCGATGTCAGTTTTGGAATACCACTTTACCAAGCTTCATGTGAACGCAAGTGTAGTTCCCCATTTTTGTTGAGATAAAGTGGGAGAAAGAAAGTTGTCAAATTCTAAGTTAATTCAGCACACCAAAAGCGTAGTGATATTGATTGAAGCAGCTCGGAGTAGACAAAGAAAGAAGGCGAAATTGTATCGAGAGAGAATATGAGTATAGAAATAGGACCAGTAGTGTTAGTACAAGTTTCATCTTAAAAGAGACTAGATAAGTTTAAGTTGAAGGGACAGGTTAAGTCCTAAAATTAGTGAACCATTCGAGGTATTGATAGATAAAGTTGCTCATGAGTTGATAAGACCGTCACACCAGTGTGTACACATAATGTGTTTGGCTTGTCAATGTTAAAGCGATAAGTATTTGATTTGAATTAAGTGATTGATCAGGAGCCAATGGGGCTCTTGTCCAAGTTTGTTTTGCATATAGTGATCAATCCAAATTCTTGATCGTTAAAGGTGAGTCATTGAAAATGAGTGTGTATCTATAGTAAGTACGTTTGAAATCCTCGGGTAGAAGAGTCTACTTGGAAACTAGAGTAAGATATGCTTGACAAATATCCTCACTTGTGTAACTAGACCAGATTCTGAGGACCGAATCTTTTTAAGGGGGAAAGGATATAACGACCCGTGTATTTTTGAATTATTTAAATATGTGATTATTATGAAAATTATTAAATAAAATATGCGTATTAGTTTTGACCGCTATGTGTTGTTTGATTATTATCTAGGTGTGATTTATGATGTATCAGGTTGTTCGCGTGATTAATTAAGGAATTGTATTGAATTGTTTCACTTTTAAAGTGGATTTAAAGCAAATTTATTTGTATAAATATTTGAAGTGTCTCTAAAATTGTTTTTATGATTTTATAATTACAATAATTATTTTTAGCATTTTATAAAATTGAGAAAACAATATTTTATTGATTATTTATCTTTAAATGATTTTCTGATTTCTTTTACTCGTAAAATCCGTATTTAATTCCAGAGTTTCTCAAAAATCACAAAATTCATATTTTTCTAAGTTTATAATATTCTGAGAATTTTAAAATTATTTTGGAAATTTTCGGGATTAATTTCACCCGCGCATTGTTTCGTTTAATTTTTAAAAAGCGGGTATAAAGTGCACTTCGAAAATTATTCTAAAATTTTGAAAATTACGTTTTTATAAACTTCGGGATATTTTTAACATTTTAAGACTGTTCCCGTGATTTTCTGAAATTATTTTATGTGCAGCTCAGATCATTAATTGTTATGAGTTGCGTTTCAAAAATGGTTTAAAATTATGAAATTTTATTTTATTGGTATTTTATTATTCTGAGAATTTTAAAACTTGTTTGGTAATTTTTTTCGGTTCATTTCTAACTGCAATTTTCTTCGATAAATTGCATTATACGAGATAATATTCGGCTCGGGAATTTCAGGGACACGTGTCAAAACCCTATAAACGGATATTAACACGTATCCCTTTTGTTTTCTGTGTGGTTGCTCTGAAAAATTCTAGCAGATTGATTTCTTATCTTTCTAATCTATATCCTTTACTCTCTGTCAATCTCAGTCTCTCTCCCCTTATCTCTTCCGTTCTCCCTCTTCTTCTTTTGCGTTTCTCCCTCTTATTTGTTGCTCGCGGTTGCCACCGTCTTCCTAATTATTCCGGCTTATCTCCGGTGAGCTGCCGCCTTAGTATTTGGCTTGGTTGGTTTGGGTTTTGTGCAATTGATATATGTATATTTGTATGTGTTTGTGCTGGTGTGTGTGAATTCGTGATTGTATGTATGTGTAAGTGTTTACATGTGTATGTATATACTTGTGTGTGTGTGCAGTGGAGATGGGGTGGTGTTTCCGCCTTGGTTGCCTGTCTTTCCGATTGTGTTTTCGCTATTTTGTTTCTTTTCCGCGGGTGAGGCGTGTGGGGTTGTTAGTTCGCTTCTTATTATTATTTTATTAATTTCTGTAGGAATTAATTAATTTGGGCTTCATGAAATAAAATATAATTTCATGCGGGAATTTTTAATTAATCGGTGAAATTTATTTGGAAACCCGAATAATATCGGGCACCGATAAATTTTACCGCCGTCGACGATGAGCCTCGGCGAGTCGACGGTGGACAGTGATGATCCAATTCTGAGTCCTAATACGAATAAAAACATGAATGTGAATAATAGTAATAAATGAATAATATCGGTGATTGGGAGTCGTGCATTTGGATTGTGATTAGGGTTGTCATTGTAGTTGTTGTGAATTGATTTGTCGTCGATATTGTGTTCGAAGGGTAGTCCGATAAACAAAGGAGACGCTGCCCGATTTCCGGGAAAATCAACTGTGAAAATGCAGGAGCGTATCCGATAATTATCGGGACGTCGAGTGAATATGTATATACTTATACTTTATACGAACTTGATTGTATGTTGTGGTAAATGTTCTGTCCAAAACTCAGTAACCCTAATTTCGTAAAATGACGAGTATACGTATTTTCTGAAAATGAACACTGAACCTATTTCGAGAACGTGAATCCTAGTTGTGGTTTGTGTTATTATAATATGAATAATTACGAGTCGGAATATGCTATCGTATGGGTAGGTGGTTAGCGAGGATATGTCAAGTATAACTGGGTATCTAACGTAGGGTATTTCGACCCTGTAGGTTATAGTCGGGAACCTAAAAGTGGAAGATGGACTGAAGATAACCTAGTGGTCAGTCGACGAGCTCGGTAGAGTTTCAACTAGAAAAACCTGAGTGTCGAAGTCGAATCCAATGGGATCTAGTGGTTGGACGTTAAAACCTGAGCGACAGAGTCGGCTCAGAGTTGATCAGTAATAGTTATAAAGCCCTGTAAGGCAAGTATTTCTGAACTTTTCTTCAAGATATATTACCAATGTTTTCGAACTGTTTCATAACATGTCGCTATTATTCAAAATAACTCATGTTTTATATTGCAAGTGCTTTAAACTATTTAACCTTGAACCCTGATTTTCTTGATCTTGAGCCATAAGCCTTATTCTTTGTAAACCGTCCTTTGTTGATCCTCAGATATCAAACCATATAAATATGATACTACTCCCCAAATGTATAACTACCAAGCACCAAACACTGGAAGATAATTGTTTGAAAACACAGAAACTTTTATACTCCAATCATTCTTTATAACATCAAAGATCCATACCCTGAAAAATCATTATTGGTCTAATACCTGACCCTTGTACAAACTGAAAACCGTTTCTTATACATACCCTGATATGCCCTTGTGATATCCATGAATTTCTTCACATTTTTATTCAAGTGTTTGATCATCATTGATTATGATTTTGTTTTATTGAAGTATATTGCTTGTCATACTGAATTGTTTTAGAATTGGATAGTTTTCTAAATAAGGACCAGATTCGTGGTCGATTATAGGCCAATGTGTGCCTTGGATCCAGTAATTATAGCAGTGATGTGTGCTTTGCTCTGGGTTAGTGCGTGACTGATCAGCAGCCTAACCCTTGGTTTTAAAACTTAAAAATGAATATCCAATTCTAGTGATTGTTTAACAATAAACTTGATTCTTCTGAATCATTCTATTGGAACATTGTTTAACCTCAGTTATCACTATTATGACTTGCTGAGCTAGTTAGCTCACCCTTGCGATTCTTTTATATATTTTACAGTTGAAAAGAATATGGATGATAGTGAAGTTCCTCAGTCCAAAGTGCGGGCTAAGGTTCGAGTTGAGTTGGATCGAGCTAGCAGAAGCTTCATGCGGTAGAGAGATAGTCAGATTGTAAGAATAATTTTATTATCAGTTGTAAGTTAAATTATGGGGATTTGGTACGTTGTAATAAAAGTTAAGGTTGTGGCTTGTTTTCATACTTTAACCTGTTGTGATCCGTGGTTTTGCGAAGCAGGGTCATTGTAAATAATATTTCTATACAGGTTTATATATTGTGTATGTGTTGTGGACCCCAAACTTCTGACCCGGGTTTGGAGGGCGCCACATGAATCCTATAAAACATAAAAATTAGGAAGAAATATAATAATAATAATAATAATAATTATTATTATTATTAATATTATTATTATTATAATAAATTGTTACAATTCAAAAGTGAAATACAAATAAAATAGAATACATTTAAAAGTACTATGACAATTGATTAGTAAACAAAGGTACTATGACAATTAGATGTAAGGTATTGTTTTCATAATCATTATTAAATAGAAAAATTAATATAATATTGTTACACAAGATGAAATTCCAAACAATTTCTCAATCTCTGATCAAACTCTTGAAAAGAAAATATATAAATAAAAAAAATTAATTACGTAAATATATTATGTGGTATGATTACAAATTTATAATGTGAAAAAATTAGACAACAAAGAAATAAAATAAATTATAACATATATCTTTTATCTAGGCTATTAAGGTCAAATATAAAAATACAATAATAACTAAATATATAAATATAAAAAGTATAATTTTTTTAAAAATCTATTTTTTTGAAAAACATAAAATTTGTTTAGGGAATAAAATTATTAAATTAAAATTTAATTAAAAAAGAAAAAATATTAAAAACAATTATATAAAGAAAAGATAATCATCCAGTACATCGCACGGGTACAAAGCTAGTATTATTACTATGTTAAGTAATTCAAGCTCGAACATGTTTTATGAGGTTCGAGTAAGCTCGACCTCGTAAATGTCTTGAACTTCAACAAAGTTTCGAGCTCGTTAAGTTAAACGAGTTGAGCTGAGTCTGTGCCGAATTCAATTAAAATCCGGCTCGAACATGTGAACTTGTCCCGACTCAACTCAAATCTCGTATTTTGTTTATAATTTTAAATAAAGAATTCTAAAATTTTATTTTCATTATTTAAAAATTGAAAATTAGTTAACTTTTTAAATATTTTTAACTGTTGAGCGATCTAACCCCGTCCGGCTCGTTTAAACTCGACTCAATTTGGTTATTAAATGAACCGGGCTCGGTCAAGGGTCTAAACTTGTTTAATTTAAACGCACTTCAACTTGTTTAATTTATTGGACGACTTAAACACGTTTAGTGAAATTACGATCTAAATATGTATTTAACATAGTGTAAACTGTGTTATATTGTCAAAGCATATAAGTACAACAACAAATTTATACTATTATATTTAGTTTTCACTCATATTCGAAACTTAGTTATTTTAGAAAGAACTCTGAGTTTAGATTTTAATTTATACTTGTGGCACACTATTTTGCATGCAGGCAAGGCTGCTCATGACCAGAAATGTATACATTCATCAGTTTGCATAAGCAATGTATCAAGGGTTGTGTTAAAAACCTGATGTATGAATTAAAAAAAGAAAACCTGATATATGTATAATTGTATATACTGACCCCAATGATGATCAGAAGAAACCACTAGACATTCATGACATACGCGCAACTAATCATCCAACACCATACATACACACACATCATCCCCCTACTTTACCACTTTATTATTTTATATAATTCTTCTACAATTTTAATTTATTTTATTATACTCTACTGCGTTCTACCAACATGAATCACACTTGTACATCAACCCGTCTTTATAACACAATAAATAATTTATAATTATACGGTGGTTGATACATAACGGTTAGAAAAACCGTAAAAAAATATTAGTGTTTTATTTTTATAAAAAAACTATTATATGAGCAAAGAACAGACAAGTATTATCCATTTTTTTCCAAACTGATGTCCGTGTGATATCCTCTTATTTATAAATACTCTTGCAATATATATTTAGGTTAATTCCTTGAAACTTCGCAAGTTCAAAGTGCAAAACATTATGAATGTTTTTCCCCTCGTGTATAAATATAATCAGCGGCGCAATTTGGATCCTAACATATTATTAAAATAATTTAATATTAATTTTTCAAGATTAGCCGATTTCTAATTTATTACAAACTTTTAACTAAATAATCAGCGGCGCAATTAGGATCCTAACATATTATTAAAATAATTTAATATTAATTTTTCAAGGTTAGCCGATTTCTAATTTATTACAAATTTTTAACTAAAAATTGTGGTTTTATAAAAAAATTCTTATTAAAATTTTTATTTTAGTCATTTTGTACTGAGCTTTGAGGTGTGGCAGCCTAGAATTGCCCCGATTTCGGTTCTAAATATAATCGATGAAGTATTTTGTTTTACATTAAGACAAAGAAAAGCTTAATGATACAGAAACCTAGCAAGCTAGAGGGTTAACATACAGGAGTAGGTAATAATGATATGCATGTGAGGAGTACTAGTACGTGCTCATGGATATTTGGCAATCAAATCTTGATTCATTGATTGGGTCCAAAGGTTCCTCCATATGTTCGACACCTCTCTCACTATCAATTGATTTCCACCTACCCAAGCTTAATTCTACCCGAAGTTAAGAATATCTCAATTGCCACCACTACTTATCACTTCTATATTATTTTGTTTTCCCATGGACTTAAGTCTTAACTAGGCTGGTCATTTCTGTTAAATACCTAATAACTTACTTTCCATCTTGACAGAATTGTACAATTAGGGAAACATAATACTATTAGCTCCTATGAAAGGATTTAGTATCAGATAAGTTTTTGAGAGTAAATGGGTCAAATTAGCTATTTACGTGGACTCCTATAATATTTAAATTGAGTTCTTTGATTAGTTGAAAATTTCGATTTCAAGATTCAGTGTCACTTGCCTCATACGAGCCTAATCGACTTTGTGTTTTTATTATTTTTATATCTATTTATGATATTTATATTTAATTATACATTACATATTTTAATCAAGTCATATATCAAATTTAAGTTTCTATCAATATTTTTTTGTTAATTGATAGGCGAACTCCTGACCTCACTACGGGGTGTAGGATCTCAACTAGTGCACCAACATTTCATTGGCTTCTATCAATATTTTTGTTTAGACTAGCTCGAGCTTTGGCTTGAATATTCAAAAATTTGCTAAATCAAATTTTAAACTTAAAGATTATGATTCAGTTTAAATTCAAATTATATACTCCCACTCAGAATTTGAACCTCAAAATGTTGGGAATGAAGTCGGTTGGTTAAGCTCTAGTTCAACCTTCCCCATGATATTTTTTCGCTTTTTTATTCCATGTAACAAGAGCAAGTCCAATACAATGTTATAAATGATGTCATTTCTATAATTTAAAATCAAATGTCAAAAATTTTAATTTCAGAGGAGGTCTATACTTGGATACAAATATGCATATACGCATATTTAGTTCTAAATTTGAAACCAATAATGCATTTATGCATCTAGTCACATCATCAAACTACTATAAATGAGATGAATGTTGTTGTGTTTTAAATGAAATTTAGGGGAAAGTGACAAAATTTAGGTAAATTAGAAAATATTTGGTTTCAAAATGCATCTAGTATTGGAGTTGAAATTTTATTTTAACATCAAAAGACATTTTTTGATGCCAAATTATAGCAATAGCTATAACTATTTTGAATCTTGCATTGGAATTGCTCCGAAGTGTGGGTGGATGTATCATGTATAGATATACACATGTAGCTAGACATTATTTTTATTGTAAGTTGGAGAGAATGAGGGGCCAACACATATATTCCAAGCTGTTATTACCATGTCAGGGTAGAAAACATACCATCAAAAAACAATGATTGTTTCCACTCTGTAGCTGCATTTGGATCCTATGAAAATCCTTAACTAGCTGCCTAATTTTGCCTGCTTCATGTTTCAAATTTAACTCTGATCAACACTGTCCTCTTTGCATTTTTCTAGGCGGGGGACAAATTTTATAGTGGGCCATGTCAAAACCTACTCCAGTTGGACCCCATGGTCCAAGTAATATTATGGGGATTAGTCTGTTGACCGGTCAACATTTAATGTTTCAGTAAAAGAAGGGCATTTGTTGAATGAAAAAAGATAAAGTGGGGTGTGGCCTGTGGGAATGAATGTGTTAAAAAATGTGCCATTACAAAAGATTTCCAAGTGAACGATCTTGGCTCAGCATTCCCACTCCAAGAGATCAGAGATCTACTGTATATATATATTATTGAGTGAGCAGATCTAAATGTACTATATATGTGTAACTGTGTAAGCATGGTTCGATATTCATGTTCTTTCGGGGCTCTGCATCTCGAGATTGCCAAAGTAATATAAACAAACCAATGTCTGGATGTCTGATATTAAGCAGATGTAGAATGTCTATTACTGTGTCTAATTTTGTCATGCATGACTTGAGTTTACAATCTTTTGTTTCGGAATAAACTTGCAAAGATTGCAAAACCATGTAGATGTATCAAAGAGCTTCAATATCAAGGACATAATGAACTTCAATACAGTCCTAACATATTTCTTAAAAATATTATTATAAAAATTAATTTAGTGTTTTATAATTTTTAATTATATGTCAACTCCAACAACATTATTTATAAATGTATTTTAGTAATATTTTAATATTATATTTAAACTCTAGTTATACATTTGCTATGGAGAAGTAGAGAAAAATATTTTTTTTATTATTAAAATGAAGGTAAGTAATCACTAATGATTACTTATAAATAAGGCATAGGAGAATGCTATCTTTTTAAGGAAATACTAGGATACCGTTGGAGCTATATTTTATACAAGATTACTCAAATTTTAGTTTAGGATCTTGAATAGCTAATTTGTTGGAGTTGCTCTTAGAGCATTTTCCATAGAAGTTCCTCAAAATATTTTCAAAGTTTTTTCAAGTCAATATATATATATATATATATTAGTTTTTTATCTTATCTCTTCATATTATCTTTGACAACATTTTTTAAAATAAAATGTTAGGGGTACAAAATTAATTATCAAAATAATTACAAATATTATATGTCATATATTTGTTGGCTAAATATAAATGGACCCCTTGCATTAATAATAATAACACTAATAAAATTATTCAATATTGCTACATCACTAATGTCATGTCATTTTATAACAATTTTTTGTAACTATTGTTCTTTTTAAAAATACACTCCAATAGTTGACAATTCCAATAATTTACAATGTGATCCCTACATTAGTATAATAAAAATAAATTGAAAAATTGAAAATGGAAAAGTTTTTTTTTAATAAAAGTTACATTCAACTAAACGTTGGCAACATTGGTTAGCAATTTTTTGGCAACCCTGTAACTCGAATATGTTGGTAATCAAAGTTGTCAAGTCAAGTAAGTATTTAAATATTGACAAGCTCTTGACAACCAATCTTGACAACCCCGGTTACATATGCTCTTAAAGCCGATGCAACTAGGTAGTTAAAACTACTTTCATATTTATGTCAAGGAAAAAAATGAATTTTATGTAATTGAAATTTGATTATCTATCACTTAAATAATAATATTTTAAAACATATCACTTGCAATAATACAATCATAACTTTTAAAGCAAACTTACCTCATGCAACTAGGTAGATTTCGCAACATTAATTAGAAATCTCTTAGCAAACCCGTAATTTCAATATACTGACAACGAAAGTTGTCGAGGCACATAAGTATTGATAAATTCTTGGTAACCCTATTAGAGATACTCTTAAATCAAACATATCTCCTCACGACTAGGTAGTTAAAACTAGTTTCATACTTAAGTTGCGAAAAAAAATGAATTTTATGTACCTGAAATTTGGTTATCTATCGCTTAAATGATAATTTTTAAAAAAATATCACTTACAATAATACAATTAAAATTTAAGAAAAGTTCCCACTAATATGTAAGGGTAAAACGGTCTAAAAATAAGTTTAAAAATGAGTTTCGGTTTAAACATGTCAAAGAATGTGTCGAGTAAGGTGACCGGAACGTTGAAAAATATTCCAGCAGTTGCCCATAATCCATATAGATTTTTGATGAATACTGACGAAGAAATACGAAATCCGATGAGTGCAAACTAGCAATCAAACGGTCACAAAATTTATATATATCGACTTATAAGTAAACAAACAATCGATTTATGAACTCGAACATAACGTAAAATCATCTAAAACAAAATTACTTAAATCGATGAAAATTTATGAAAATACAAATTCCTCAGAACATTACCAAAACCTAAAAATTGACGATATAAATGAAAAGTTGGTGCTTCAACTTTCGATTTGAATAATCGTATGTTTGATTTGGAGTGTAATACACAATCAAATTGAAATTGATATTCAAAAACACACCCTAATTAAAAAAAATTAGCCTCTAATTTTTTTAATATTATTTTATTTTATTAATGTTGTTGGCCGGTGCTTGACGATAATACACAAATCTTAATTAAATTTAAACGGGGGTATTGCAAGTAATACTTTATAAAATATTATCCTTGAATGGTAGGTAGGTGTGCCAAAATTCGGGTATGCAAAATATATTTTTATTCTTACATACATTACATATGGGGTGTGAAGAAGCTTTTGATAGAGCACTAAACTAGTGTACATGTATAGGCGGCAAAACCAGAATTATTTGAAATAGTTGGAAATAAAATAAATTATTGTTAATTTTGGAGACTAATTAGGATTTAAATTAGAATTTTGACAGATTTATAACTAAAAATCACAATTTTTATAAAAAAAAATGAAAATTTTAAATTTAGCAGATTAAGACTGTGGAGGCTGGGAGGGTGAAAAGAATCCAAGAGACACCAACAAAAGATGTTGTACGGGCCATTTTTCTCACAAGAAAACAGTTTACGAAAGATGTATAATTTTGTTTTCAAAATTTACATCTCTTTCTTATTAAAGAACTGCGGCATCAATCTAATTTTCAAAAATGCAAAAGGTATACAAAGCCATCGCAAAGTCCAGATCAGTGTAACTTACTGCGAGGGGCTGTATGAAAACTTGTACAAATAGTTCTTAATTTATTTTCCGGTTTCAAAAAATCAAAAACAAGATTTGTACCTCCATAAGAAAAATAAGGTAATTATATTTGAAAAGTTATTTGTTACATACACTACGGTGTGTGAGACAATAGACATTAGAGAGCCGTAATTGAGGAGCCAGACACGTGGCATTCGAATTCCGGCTCAGCTTTAAGTTGGGACCCACACTGCGAATATTTCAGTTCACGAGGACTATTCCCCTTCTTTATCTTTTGTTTAAAATTGATTAAATTATTCAATTTTAAAATAGCCTGGACAGTCAAATCAAAAAATCATAATCATCAGAAGTTGGTTGGGTTGGTCTTTGGTGGAAAGTGGATCCCACCTAGTTTTCTCCATTGTCAAGCAAAGTATTTATTCCATTTATACGTATTAGTGAGAAAATAATATTATGGACCAGATACTAATCATATTTAACTTTAAACTTTTCCTTCCTATATGTAGTTTAAATTATTTTGATACGAGAAATTATACGCTTATAAGCGAAATTTATTAAATTTTAGTAAATCAAGTTGAAATTCAAAAAAATAATAATTATAATAATCTTAGGTGTTTGGTTAGTATAACTAACAAAAGTAAATGGAAATAATTTGATTCATTCATTTTGTTGGCGGCGTTTTAAAAAATAAATAATCATTTCATTCCTGTTTTCTAGTTTTAGGTTTACCCACTTTTCTTCGATCACAATTCCCTACCTTCTAGCGGGTATTTCCTTTCACTTTTCCAATTTTTTCATTTCAATTATATTTTATATCTTAAATCATAAATAAATTAACATGTAAATAAATAATATTTTTATAATTATAAATATATTTAAAGTTTTACATATTGTGTAATGCCATAAACATAATATACGAAAATAATCATGTAGCTTTTTTATTTCATTTTCGGGTTTGAACCAAGTAGGTAAAATAATTCAGAAACATTACTTTCTTTTATGACCATTTTTCTTTCTTAATTTCATTATATTTACTTATTACGAACCAAACGCCCCTTAAATTCTAAAATAAAAGACACAAAGATATGGTACAATGGGATGAGATTAATGCTAGAATTTTCAAATAATTTCTGAAATTTATTATCGCATGAAATTTATTTATTTTGTACTAATTTATTACATACACACATGTAATATTCGAACTCCAGACGTTCTGCAAGTTTTACAAGATCTCAACCATAATATCAATATTTTATTGAACTATATGCAAAATTTCATTTTTTAAATGGGAGAATATTTAAATTAATGATTGAAAAAATGTAAATTAAATACTTGCAAAAAATTTTAAGAAAATTACATTTTTCATGGATTGTACAAAATACGATTTGTAATAAAATAAAATAATATATCAAACTATAGTACGTTATTTAGATGTAGTGTGTAACTAACGCATGTCTTGTTAGCAGCGTGACGAAACGGACCGATATGGGCCGTTCAAGAGAATTACAAATAAATCCAAAACCATGGAGAGGAGGAAAACTGTAAGTAAATCCGTTATCGCAACAAGTACACTGTCGTATTCGGCTCGTTACTCCGAACATAAAATTCCAAATATTGTTATTGATAACGTACTTACTTGGATTGCCATCATTTTGGCATGTGTCTTTTGTAGAATTGTCTAACTTAGTCGACAACTTTGCCAAATTATCATATATATTAATATTTTATTTTCACTCAATTTTATGTCAACTTGACAATATTTAACTTAATAGTTAACGACCTTTAATTGTTGCCTATGTGGCCTCTTAAATTAAATTGTAAATGATTTATAAACTAAAAAAAATATTATTGATATAAACTTTTTGTATTTGTATATGTATTTTAACTGTTTTAGGAAGTTTTCAAGTTTTGGCAACCTTGGTAGACAACCTCTTGGCAACCATACAACTCCAATAGGTAGGCAACCAAGGTTGCCATGCCACATAAGATTTGGCAACCCCTTGACAACCTCTATTGGAGATGCTCTAGATGGGGTGTGCGATACGAAATTAAAATAATAATAATTTAATAATGAAAAATAAAAAAAATGTAATTTAATAGTGAAAAATAAATGTGGATAAAATATGTTATCATATATAGTTTCATTATTATAATTATTTCCTTATTAAAAAAATTTTCCTTTATTTTTGTTTACTTGTTGAATATATAAAATCCCTTTCTTTTATAATTGATAACAAGTCATATTAAAATAAAACTCTACTTTTATTTGTTCTCTTCATACTCTATATATCAAGAGTTATGATTCGATCCGGGATAGATTTATGGAAAGTCGGTCGTTGTGACTTTCACATGTTGAATCCACAACATGTGTTTCATTAATTATTTTTCTTCAAATCAGTTATGGTTTTTTTCTGGGTTCACATATTTTTTACTTCGAATTGGTAAGATTTCTCTGGGGTAAACGAATACCGGTTTTGGTTGGAGTTTTTTCCTCCTGATTTGTTTTCTTTTGGCTGGGACTCTCATATGCACTTTATGTCACATTTTGATGATATTGACTCATTGATAATATTATTTTTTTACTTTCTTGCCAAACCATATTCATTTCCTTTTCTCGTGTTGATGATAGGGGTAACATTAGACACATCAGATCATAGGGGTAATATCCATAAAATTTTGCGACTGTAATTATGTGCGTAGTAAATAAATACTCCCTTCATCCCACTTATTTTGTCACCAATCAGATTTCTACCTTTTATTCAATCATATTAAACAAACCGATAGTTACCAAAAAAATTGTATTACTTTTCCAAAACATTAACATAACTCACACTTAAATTACCATGTTAACTTAAAGTGGACAATAGTTTTGGGACAGAAAGAATAAGAAATGTGACCACAATGAATGGGACGGAGGGAGTATATGTTTTCTTATCCTAATTGGTGCATTTTCACATTTCTGAATTTCAACAACGCAAGCGTCATCGCTACCAGGGGCGGAACCAGGAATCTAACATGGGGGACCAAATTGATAAAAGTAGAAAATATACTGGTCTATTTAAGATGCGCACGCATTTTTTTGATTAAATAAAATGAATCAATGATCTCGTCAATAGAAATGGTCTCCGCAATCTCTTTTTCAATATATAGTAACAAATAATCCCTGAGAAACTCATCTTCTATTCGATTTCGAAGGCATATTTTCACAATTTTCATAGTTGAAAAAGCTCGTTCAGATGTTGCAGTAGATGCAGGAAGAGTCAAGACAAGCCTTAATAGTCTATCAACTAATGGATACATGTCAGTTTTTCCCGTGGTTACCAATCCATGACATAGATCACCAAGAGTAGACAGATTTTTCAAATCTGGATGAACAGGAACATCTAAGCCATGATGTTCTGGACCCGAGAAAGGATAAACTTGCACAGGTTGATATGGACCAAGATCAATATATGCCCTCACAACTAAATCTTTTTTATTTGGATCATAAGTCTCAATTTGTTTTCGTAAACTAGAATCACATATCAATGAACTAAAATCAATACTTTCATCAATATTCTTAGAGTCAATACCTTTATTAACATCATATTGCTTGGCGTTGTTGTTTGTCCGGGCAAAAATTTGAGACTCGACTCCATGATCTCCATTTCTAGTGACTTCAACCGAGACAGCAGTAGGAGTATGCTGTGTTTCAATTTTGCAAATAGTTTGCTTCTTCTTGGGTTGAAAATATGATGTAATTTCTTTTTCTCTTGCTCATATTTACTAATGAGATTCAAAGGGAGGGAAAAGTTAGAGAGGTGAAATTACGGATTGTAAATACGTGTCTATTAGGGATTTTTGGGGTTCAAAGCAGGTGTTTTGTTTTTCATTCTTAATCGATATATTTTTCCTTCAAAATGTACTATCTTACATGTTTATTTTATTTACTATTAAGTAATTAGGATTAAATGAATAAATTCACTAATTTCTATATAACCCATACTCCCTCCGTCCTTTTAATTTGTTATCAAAAGGATTGGGCACACAATTTAATAAATATGTATAAATTAGTGTAAAAGAAAAAGAAAAGTGGGTAAAGTGGTGGGACCCATTGATTTTTAATGTATAAAAGAGAGATAGTGGGGTAAAAGTGGTGTGAAAAGAGTGGAAATTGGGGAAATGAGGGGGGACCCATTCACTATTTTTGGTAAGTTTAAAAATGTAAAGAAATGAATGAGACATCCCAAAAAGGAAACTGTAAAGAAATGAAAAGGATGGAGGGAGTATTATTTTAGATAAAATATTTAACAAAATCAATAAAATTTGTTTACCCAACTCTCATTTTCAGTTTTTTAACATTTAAGGGGGCCGAAAGAAAAATTCTTAGTAAATTTAAAAAAAATTATAATGAAATTTTAGGGTTATCCTGGAGTTGGCGGGGACCGGGGCTCCCATTAGTCCCCCTAGTTCCTCACTTGATCGCTACGTGTTAAATATATTTGAGATGTCATGTTTAATATGTTTCATGTTTAGTTTTCAGATCTTAATAAACAGGACATATCAAGACTTACTGAAATCAGGACTTA
Organism: Apium graveolens; assembly: GCF_009905375.1. Taxonomy (NCBI): domain Eukaryota; kingdom Viridiplantae; phylum Streptophyta; class Magnoliopsida; order Apiales; family Apiaceae; genus Apium; species Apium graveolens. Next base: position 162,461,971 of record NC_133657.1, on the reverse strand, counting down.
CTGGAAGTCAGAACTTAATATTAGAAATTAAGGCCATATCAGAACTTAAGTGCGGGAAGACTTTCATATAAGGAAGGAAGCTGATTTACAGTAGCAGATCGTGACTTAAATAAAAGAAGATATGCATGGAAAGAGCTAGAAGACTGAAAGACTTGTAGAAGATATCTGATTGATATATTTTAGGAGACAGAATTATATTCCATATCAATTAGAAGTTATCTTGTAACTGTGTACTATATAAACACAGACTTTGGATTTACACTATATGTGTTATCATTATCGAGAAGATTATACATTATAATCTAGTAGCTCTTAGTGATATTTGTTCATCACTGAGAGAGAACATTTCCATTATAACAGAGTTTATCTTTTTGAATATATCTGTTTACTGTTACTTGTGTTTAAAATCGATTTAATTGTATTAAACACTGTATTCAACCCCCTTCTACAGTGTTGTGTGACCTAACAAGTGGTATCAGAGCTTTTTTGTTAACACACATACAGTAAAGATCCAAACAATCATGTCTGAAGAAGCACAAACTTCAACCAAGCCCACCAAAACTGAAGAAACTCAAAAGACTCAAACCCACAGTCGATATGAGACTATTGGGTTTCCCGTACTGAAACCTTCTGAGTATCCCATATGGAAAGTGAAGATGGCTATATTTCTGGAAGCTACAGATCCAGAATACCTTGACAGAATTAATGAAGGACCACATAAGCCTACCAAGCTCTCTTTCGTAGTTGCTGATCAACCAGCAAAGACCATACCAAAGGAGAAAGGTGAGTACACAGCTGAAGACATCTCATCTATTACCAAGGATGCAAAGGTAAGACATTTGCTGTATAGTTCCATTGATAATATCATGTCAAACAGGGTAATACATTGCAAGACTGCAAAGGAGATATGGGAAGCTCTCGAGACAAGATTCTAGGGAACTGATGCAATCAAGAAGAACAGGAGGACTATACTCACTCAAGAATATGAGCACTTTGACTCAAAAGTCGATGAGTCATTAACTGACTTATATGACAGGTTTGTCAAACTCTTAAATGATCTGTCACTGGTGGATAAGGAATATGATCTTGAAGATTCAAATCTAAAATTCCTTTTAGCTCTTCCTGAAAATTGGGATTTGAAGTCTACTACCATAATAGACAACTATGACCTTACTGAAACTACTATTGATGAAATTTATGGTATGCTCAAGACTTATGAACTTGAGATGGATCAAAGGAGCAAGAGGCATGGAAGAAAGTTAAGGACAATTACTCTTAAGGCTGATGAGGAATCTCCTAAAGTTGTTGCCTCAAAGAGGGGCAAAGGAAAGACTCTCATCATAAAGTCTGATTCAGAGTCATCATATTCTGATGATAATGATTCAGAAACTGAAAGTTTATCTGAAATAGATGCTGATGAAGAGATGATGAAATTGTGTGCACTTATGGTGAAGGGTATCACAAAGATATCCTACAGAAAATTCAGAAAGGGAAAGAAACTTTTCAGGAAAGGTGTAAGTTTTGATAAGAAAGGGTTCAGAAAGTCTGAAGGCAAGGGAGGAAAGTCTGTCAGAGGAGACAACTCAAATGTCAAATGCTACAATTGTGGTGAAAGAGGCCACATATATCTTGATTGCAAGAAAGGAAAAAGTGACAAAGGCAAGACACTTGTCACAAAGAAGAAAAGCTGGACAGACATTTCAGATTCTGAAGATGAGATGAACTATGCCTTGATGGCAAATGCTGATAGCAGCCCTGAAACTGCTGAATTGAAGGGCAACAGAAAAGATATCCTAGTGTTGGACAGTGGATGTTCAGGACATATGATTGGAAATAAAGCCCTGCTATAAGACTTTATAAAGAAAACTAGCCCAGGAGTTTCTTATGGAGATGGCAACATGAGAAAAACACTGGGATATGACAATATCAATCTTGGGAATGTCATCATTGAAATAATAGCTCTTGTCTCAGGACTTAAACACAATCTGATAACTGTGAGTCAAATCTGTGACTGAGGTTATCATGTGGATTTCTTTGAAGAACACTGTGAAGTTGTAAGCAATTCTACAGGCAAAGTGGTTCTGAAAGGTTACAGGCATGGTAACATTTATGAAGCCAGACTTTCAACAAGTTCTGATGGTTCTGCAATATGTCTGTTGAGTAGAGCATCAATTGAAGAAAGTTGGAATTGGCACAAAAGACTCTCTCATTTAAATTTTAACAACATAAATGAGCTTGTAAAGAAAGATCTTGTGAGAGGACTGCCAAAATCATTATTTGCTCCTGATGGCCTTTGTGATTCTTGTCAAAAGGCAAAACAAAGAAAATATTCTTTCAAGAACAAAACTGAATCCTCAATTCTTGAGCCTTATCACCTACTGCATGTTGATCTATTTGGTCCAGTCAATGTCATGTCTATTGCAAAGAAGAAATATGTTATGATTATAGTGGATGAGTTCATAAGATACACTTGGGTGTATTTCTTGCACAAGAAGAATGAAACCGCATCTACTCTAACTGATCATGTCAGACAGCTGGATAAGATGGTCAAAGATTCTGTTAAAATTATAAGAAGTGATAATAACACTGAGTTCAAGAATTCAATCATGGAAGAGTTCTGCAAAGAGTATGGAATCAAACAGGAATTTTCTGCACCTGGAACTCCACAGCAAAATGGAGTTGTAGAAAGAAAGAACATGACTCTCATTGAAGCTGCACGAACTATGCTTGATGAAGCAAAGCTACTAACCTACTTTTGGGCTGAAGCTGTGCAGACTGCTTATTTTACAAAGAATGCTACACTCATAAACAAGCATGGAAAAACACTATATGAGATGGTGAAGAAAAAGAAGCCAAATCTGAAATACTTTCATGTATTTGGTTGTAAGTGTTTTGTTCTTAAGACTCATCCTGAACAACTGTCAAAATTTGATCTAAAAGCTGATGAAGGAATTTTTGTTGGATATCCACTTTCCACAAAAGCCTTCAGAGTCTACAATTTAAGAACAAGGGTTGTCATGGAATCTATCAATGTATCTTTTGATGATAAGAAGATTACTGGACTTGAAGATTTCAATGATCACGATCAGCTGAGATTTGAAAATGAAGATTTAAACTCTGATACTATAAATTCTGATGACTTAAACTCTGATCCTGTAAGTCCTGATGTCATTGAAACTGTGGTAACAATTCCAAAGGAAAATGTACCTGTCCAGGGGGAGCAAGCTGAAGATCCTACCATAACTCAAGACTCTCAAGAAGCATCAGAACCTGTCACTGGCTCTTCAAGTTCTGATTCATCAAGTTCTGATGAGCCAAATTCTGATAATTCTGGAAAATCTGATTCTTCAAATCCTGAAGGAACCAACTCAAATTCTGAAGTTTCAGAGAGCTTAACTACAGGGGGAGCATCAGAAAATGCTGATGAAGATAACATGGATCATGGGGGAGGATCCAGTTCTAGAAATCAACTTCCATCTGCAAGGAAGTGAACCAAATCACATACACCTGACTTAATAATTGGAGATCCTGAAGCAGGTGGTAGAACTAGAACTGCAACATCAAATGAATGTCTCTATCATTCTTTTCTATCTCAGACTGAACCAAAAAAAGTGGAAGAAGCTCTTCAAGATGCTGATTGGGTGCAAGCAATGCAGGAAGAGTTAAATGAATTTGAAAGAAATAAATTCTGGATCCTAGTACCAAGACCAAAGAAGAGATCAGTTGTCGGTACAAAATGGGTGTTCAGAAACAAAACTGACAGTGATGGCATAATTACAAGGAAAAAGCAAGGCTGGTTGCTAAGGATTACTCTCAACGAGAGGGTATTGATTATGATGAAACATTTGCACCGGTTGCTAGATTGGAAGCCATAAGAATCTTTTTGGCTTATGTTGCTAACAAAAAGTTTAAAGTCTTTCAAATGGATGTGAAAAGTGCTTTTCTCAATGGAGAATTGGAAGAAGAGGTGTATGTTGAACAACCTCCAGGCTTTGTAGATTCAAAATTTCCAAATCATGTATACAGGCTTGACAAAGCACTTTATGGCCTTAAGCAAGCTCCAAGAACATGGTATGAGACTTTAGCTCAATTCCTTTTGGAAAGTGGATTTCACAGAGGCACAATTGATAAAACACTGTTCTACCTCAGCCATGGAAAGGACTTACTTTTGGTACATATATATGTTGATGATATCATATTTAGTTCTACAAATGCCAAACTCTGTGAAAGATTTGCAAAGCTAATGCAGTCAAGATATCAAATGAGTATGATGAGAGAACTTAGCTATTTTCCAGGGACTTCAAGTCAAGCAAAATGAAGAAGGTACTTTTATCTGTCAATCCAAGTACACCAGAAATTTACTTAAAAAATTTGGAATGCAAGACTGTTCAACTGCATCCACTCCCATGGCCACTGCAACCAAGTTAGATAAAGATATAGGTTCATCAGTAGATATTACTAACTACAGAGGTATGTTTGGCTCTTTACTCTATTTAACTGCAAGTAGACCCGATATCATGTATGCTACCTGTCTTTGTGCAAGATTTCAGGCTGATCCAAGAGAACCTCATTTAATAGCTGTGAAAAGAATTTTCAAGTACCTCAAGGGTACAGCTGATCTAGGATTGTGGTATCCTAGAGAATCATATTTTAAGGTAATAGGTTACTCAGATGCAGATTTTGCAGGATGTAAAATAGACAGGAAAAGCACTAGTGGAAGCTGCCAATTTCTTGGAGGCAGATTAGTTTCTTAGTTTAGAAAGAAACATAAATCAATTTCCACATCAACTGCAGAAGCAGAATATATTGCTGCAGGAAGCTGTTGTGCATAGATTCTTTGGATGAAGAATCAGTTACTGGATTATGGGTTAGAATTTTCTAAAATACCTATTTACTGTGATAATCAAAGTGCTATTGCTATGACAGGTAATCCAGTTCAACACTCAATGACAAAGCACATCAGCATTAGGTACCATTTCATAGGCTTGACACAAGTTCCATGCCTTGTATTTAATCGTGACATTGCAGGGTAGAAGGAATTAATTGTACGGTAACTACTCACTGAATAGGTTCTTGGTATTCTAAGCAGTGAATTCGTATTATCCGGATAGTCGCGATATGCTGAGAAGTATCCCTCACGATGTAGAATAAATATGATTAATTAATTAATCATATTTAATGAATTAGAAATTTTTTATAAATAATGATAAAATAGTTTTATTATTATTTATTTCTACTACCGGCTTAATATTGAACCTACAGGGTCACACCATAAAAGAGAATGACTTAATGGTGGAGAAATTAATTAATAATGGCTGATAATTATTTATTTATGAAATAAATAATTAATTGGAAAATATAATAATTGATTAAATGAGATTTAATTGATTACAAATTAATTAAGAAAAAGTTCTTAATATTATTAATTAAGAATTTAATTTTTGGAAATTAAATCAAGTGAGAGAATTATTTCTAAAGTGTTTATAAAAAGGATTAATAATTAAAAGGTGTTTTAATTATTAGTGAGAATAATAAAGGGTTAATAATAATAATATTTTATGAGAAAATTTTCAGCTGAAAATTTTGCCTATAAATATACTATTATAAACCCTATTTTTGCCTCTACCAAAAAGATTTACAAAACCCTAATTCTCTCCACCTCCTCCTCCTTCATTACATCGTTTTCTTGGTGGATACCGGTGGAGTGCTTCACACTTGAGGAGCAGCTGCTAAAGATCTCCGCTCGTTGTTCTTGGATCGCTTTTAAAGGTTAGAAATCGATCCCTCAATTTTATTTACGATCTGTATGCATATTATATGGATTTTATATATGTAAACTTGTTTTACCATGCTTTCGTGATAGATAAAATCCTTCAATGGTATCAGAGCATATGTTGTATGCATATAGATCCGTGGTAAAAATTTCAGAATTTTATGTGCTTGTATGAATTAATTATGATTTTTTTACAAATTATATCATGGATTAATTATGACTGATTAGAAAACGTTTCTCAGAATTATTTTGACTGTAGATCTGGGTTCTACAAGTGTTGTAGATTGTCTGGGTATTTTTTTCATAATTTTATGATGTATGGATTAATTGTTATGAATTTTTGAAGTTGTTTTAATTAAATTCGTAATTATATATATATACAATCTGTTAGTATATGTATATGTTTTTTGCTGCTGTGTTTTTAAAATTAAAGAGCACTGTAAAGTCTGTTATCCTGGTGGCACAGAAAAAGAAAATGACAGAAGCAGTACGGCGGCGCAGAAGCTGACAGGCAGGAAAAGGAACAGGCGCGTGCAGCGCACGCAGAAGAGAGGGTGTCGCGCATTCCGGGAATGCGTTACACCCTGTGGCGCATTCACGGAATGCGTTACACCTTTTAATGGCTTAAAAGGGTTGTAACGCATTACCAGAATGTGTTACAGGGCTTGTAACGCGTTCCTGTAATGCGTTACAGCCCATCTGTTTTATTTTAATTTGATTTCTGGGAGTTTCGTAACTCCGTTTTGGGCGTACAATATATCGTTGGATTCGTTTTTCCGAGACGGATCTAATGGAGTTGTCAAATATTTTTTATATAATAGCTTTGAACTGTTTATATTCCTGAGAGTGTTTTAAAGCATGTTTTAATTGTTTTAATTGCTTTTAAATGCTATAATAAATTAGTACATCATTATATCAATGTGTGACATGATAATTGCTTGCATCTTACTTGTTTATTTATTTTTATATATGAGATATATGCCTATGTTAAACCATGCGATGATAGATTTAGGTGAACTTAAATCAATATAAGGTGTGCTCTAGAAAATCTAGAATATGAATCGTTTCTTGCCTTAATATAAATATTATGAATACGATCATGAGATTCTTGTGTTTATGAAACACGTAGTTGAATATGAATTTTCAATATTGAGATAAAGGATGATTCTGCGCCTCTTGACAATGCTCCACCCGATCTGGGAATCACCTGATTATCAATTATTGATTTGAAATTTTAATTTAAAAGGAAGAATCTCTTTATAATATGATTATGATTGTAACGTAATATAATCCCTCTAAAATTAAATAATATCAAGTAGTAATTGGCCAATGACACAACGGGCTTGTGTCGGTCATAGCCTTCCAACATGGTAGAAAGTGGTTCTTATTTTTAAATCATTGGTGTTTCGTGCTATAGCCGAGGGCTTTGATTTCGAAATAAGAAATACTTGTCTATTACATAAAGATGTGTACATTGAATTATAATCTAAAGGTCGGTACGTGCTACAGCCGTGGGCCGTTGGAGACTGATTCAATTGTACGAAATGTTGGGTTACACTTGACTTAGAATATTGAGTTTGTCGTGCCACAGCCGTGACTCAATTATTCAAGAGGCTAAAGTTATATTAGGAAATAACATAAGATGTAATTGACAAGAGTTGTCTGCCTATTGAACATCACATGTCGTTTCGTGCCACAGCCGAGGTTGTGTGATGGAATGTAGGATCTCTATTCCCACTAGCATTATGAATGCTTAATTTTCACTTAGGGGGTTGAATAAATTAGATAAACTAGTGGGAGACACTTATGAATAAAGACCCGATTCATATAGTGTTTTGAAATGAAATTGAATATTTGCTAAGTGTTGTTATGTGTTTATCATTTACAGATTTACTATATTCGTCATGTCTTCTGTACTATCACTCCGGAGCATACTAGATGCTCACAAGTTGACTGGTCCTAATTTAGCTGTTTGTTTTCACTGTAACAAGTTGGGGCACTGGAAGAGGAACTGCAAGGTTTACTTTGCAGAATTGAAGAAGAAGAAGGGTAGTAAGACTACCGCTTCTGATTCATGCATGCTCATGATCGAAGTTAATATGTCACTAGGTCAAATTTCTACTTGGGTATTAGATACCGCCTGTGGTTCCCATATTTGTAATTCATTGCAAGGACTAAAGGGAAGTAGGACTCTTGAAAAAGATGAGGTGATTCTACACATGGGCAATTGAGCAAGGGTTGCGACCATATCTGTAGGATCATTTAGTTTACATATGCCTACGGGCAAGACTATTATTTTGAATAATTGTTATTACGTTCCCTCTATTGTGAGGAATATTGTTTCTATTCCTATGTTGGATTTGGATGGTTTTTCATTTATTATTAAGAATAATAAATGTTCTATCCTTAGAGATAATGTTCTTTCAATCTCCAACTTAGAGATAATAAGTGGGAGTTTGAAAGAGATATGTCCTAAGTCCAATCATGTATGAGGATTTAGGAATAACTTTTATGTAATCTGTTTTGATTTTATTGATATTAATAAAAGACTTGTTTTGTTTTTTATTGCGGGCTCTATCTATTTAAATGTTTAAATAAGATATAACATAGTTTAGAGTAAAGCTTTTTATGGATTGTGATGAGATCATAATAATGAGACCTAAAAGATGATAACTCTAAACTTAAATAGTTCCTGGTCGTAGGATTACTAACTGGTAATTAATAATCCGCAAATATCGGTACATACTATGTTTGCTTTATTATGAAGGATGTCTGTTCTCATAAACATTTGTGTGGTGACACTATAGCTAGTATGTAGGTGCTTATTATAGAATAAGTTCACTGAACATGACTCACACAGCTGAACAACTGATGGAGTTCACTCACGTGTCAGCAGTTGTTCGCATAGTGATAGTTGTACAAGTATCCTTAGACTTGAGGTCATCATAGTCATCTTGTGTACACTGAACTATGCTTTGGTTTAGTTCTTAGTCTCAAAGGACAATTATAAGGGCTCTACTGGGTATAGGAATTTGTAAACGAAGATAGTGTATGATCAATAAAGGATCTACCCCTTCCAGTGTAGGAAGAGAATGTTCAGTGCTGATCCACTTATGTTAGTTCAGGAATCTCTGGCCAGAGTGAATGAAATTAGAAAGGAGTTTCTAATTTACATTAAATAGAACTAAGCATAGTGAATTGGAAAGCAAGTGATTAAATAAGATAGGCTTGACACAAGTTCCATGCCTTGTATTTAATCGTGACATTGCAGGGTAGAAGGAATTAATTGTACGGTAACTACTCACTGAATAGGTTCTTGGTATTCTAAGCAGTGAATTCGTATTATTCGGATAGTCGCGATATGCTGAGAAGTATCCCTCACGATGTAGAATAAATATGATTAATTAATTAATCATATTTAATGAATTAGAGAATTTATATAAATAATGATAAAATAGTTTTTTAATTATTTATTTCTACTACCGGCTTAATATTGAACCTACAGGGTCACACCATAAAAGAGAATGATTTAATGGTGGAGAAATTAATTAATAATGGCTGATAATTATTTATTTATGAAATAAATAATTAATTGGAAAATTTAATAATTGATTAAATGAGATTTAATTGATTATAAATTAATTAAGAAAAAGTTCTGAATATTATTAATTAAGAATTTAATTTTTGGAAATTAAATCAAGTTAGAGAATTATTTCTAAAGTGTTTGGAAAAAGGATTAATAATTAAAAGGTGTTTTAATTATTAGTGAGAATAATAAAGGGTTAATAATAATAATATTTTATGGGAAAATTTTCAGCTGAAAATTTCGCCTATAAATATACTATTATAAACCCTATTTTTGCCTTAACCAAAAAGATTTACAAAACCCTAATTCTCTCCACCTCCTCCTCCTTCATTACATCGTTTTCTTGGTGGATACCGGTGGAGTGCTTCACACTTGAGGAGCAGCTGCTAAGGATCTCCGCTCGTTCTTGGATCGCTTTTAAAGGTTAGAAATCGATCCCTCGGTTTTATTTACGATCTGTATGCATATTATATGGATTTTATATATGTAAAATTGTTTTACTATGCTTCCGTGATAGATAAAATCCTTCAACGTGGTCATCGAAGCTCTTGTTCTCCATTAAAAGACAATTTCTGTCTCCTATACGGGTGATGGTCAGCCAAATAATGACGATGCCCTTGATAATACATTTTTTTTACTTTGACTTAAATATTTGGCAACGGCGTCGTCACCACATATGGAACAACTCTTGTAACCCTTATTAACACAACCAGACAGATTTTTATATCCAGGAAAGTCATTTATGGTTCACATCAAAATCGCTTATAAAGTAAAATAGGATTTACAATAAGCGTTATATACATTTGGTTCACCTTCTACCCAAAGCTTCTTAGAATCATCTGTTAGGTCACACTTTCACTGTAGAGGGGGTGAATACAGTGTTTATTACAATCAAATCAAACTTCAAGAACTTATGTAACAGAAAACAAACTTTATTTAAACAATAAACTCTGTTACAATCTGGAACTGTTATCTCTCAGTGATGAACAAAATATCACGAGAGCTTCTAGAGTTATAATAAATAATATTCTCGATAATGATAACACCTCTAGTGTAAACTCTATTTCTGTGTTTATATACTACACAGTTACAAGATATTCGCTAATTGATATGGAATATAATTCTGCTTCCTAAAATATATCAATCAGATATCTTCTATTCCAAGTATTCCATCCTTCACGGAATTCCTTCTTCATGCATATCTCTTCTTATGTTTATCTTGATCTTCTTAACTTTAATCAGCTACTGTCCTTATCTGATCGTCCTTCAGCACTTAAGTTCTGATATCTATCTCCTGATAACATAAGTACTGATATCCCTTAAGTTCTGACTTCCAGTACCTTAAGTTCTGACTTCCAGTATAAGTACTGATCAGTTAAGTACTGATTTGTTCTGTTCAAATAAGATCTGAAATCTAAACATAAAACATATTAGCCATGACATTATCAAATATATCTAACAATCTCCCCCAACTTGTAAATTAACAAAATATACAAGTTTAACAGATATTTGATGATGTCAAAAACATTAAGTACAAATGCATGAGAAATAGACAAGATAACTACAACTTACAGTCCTTAAAGTTTTTACCAATTCAACTTCTGATAACAACTTCAACCTGTATAAATATCAGAATTTAAGCAGTTGTAGATCTTCGACTTGGCTTCATCATTTTCCAATCTCTCTGATGTCAGGAGTTGTTCTGAGATAATTCTTCAACACACATTTCTCAGCATATCTGAGTTCATCAATCATTTTCCGTTTGACATCTTTAAGCTCTGCAGTATCTTCACCAGTTTGAAATATTGCAGCTCTGAGATCATTAATCTTTGCTTTTCTCAACTCCCGATCTAGTCTTATAATATAAGCTTTGTTAGACTCTAGATTGAATTCAAGCCCCTTAATACCAAGATATGTTCTGATCTGTGCAGTATTAGGCTTCATATCAACAATATCACCATTGTGATTTCTGTACTTTGGAACATATCTGCTGTCAGACTTAACAGAATAAAGTCTTTTCTGTCTCTGAATCTGTTCCTTTAAGTAGTTTGCAGCAGTCTCTGTTATTCTGTCATCCACTTGAAGTAAGAATAATACATGCTCCAATTCTTCAAAATACTTCAATGGAATGGCATTTTGTCTTATATGATAAACCCTACCATCTGTCATGAAATACAACATGATGTATTCTTTCAAGTAGGTATGGTAAACCATCTGTACAGATTCTAGTTGATTCAATCTCTCAGGAGTTGCTCCAATACCTGGTTCACTCAAGGAAGTTGGATCATCAGTAGTGTTGTGTACTCTTCTTTCATCAGCACTTCCCAATCCAGTTTTATCTCTAGCTTCCTTTCCAGTAACTACTCTTGCTTCAAAACCACTTAAAGTAGTCTTCAAAGATTGAGTCCGTTTTGCTTTAGTGAATCCTGGTAGGAGTGTTTTAGATTTATCTTCCGATATCAAGTTAACTTGAGCACTGTCAGAGGTTACTTGCTTCTTCTGAATATCAGAACTTACAATTTCTTGACTCTGAACAACTTGAGCCATGTCAGAGGTTGTTTTAAGAATTTTTCTTGAAGTCAGAGCAAGATTATGTTTTCCATCAGTAATTTCTTCTTCCACAGGAGGTACATAAGGTTTGATAGGTTCACCAACCTTTTCTTTACCCTTGGATCTTGGATCTATCTGTGGTTGTGATCTAGCCAAAGTTTCTTCAGTATGTATCCTCTCTTCGATCACAATGCCTTTAGGTTTTGGAAGTAACTTTTTACCAGAAGCTTCAGATTTAGATGTGACTTTCTCTGATTTAAGTCTGGCTTCTTCTTCCTTTAAACTTTCCAAGTCCATCCCTGGATTTTCTTGAAGAAATAACTGTCTTGACATTTCCTCATCAAGATCTAGAAGTTCATCAGAACTTATCCTTTTACCAGCAGCAGAACTTATTCTTTTCCCAGTATCAGAACTTGTTCTGTGACTAGCTTGTCTTGATGTAAATCTTCTACCTTGACTATGACCACTACCCATTCCAGAGTTTCCTTGGTCATCTTTTCCATCATCCTGTCCTTGCAGTGACTTGTTGGTTTTGCATTTGGACTTAATTACCTTCTCCCCCTTTTTGGCATCAGCAGGTAATAAAAGAGAGATAAGTAGTTCCACTGAGGTCTGGATTTCAGTAAGTTGCGATTGCTGAGAAGCTTGATTTGTCAGAATTTGATCAATCTGAGCTTGTTGCTTCTCTTGAGTTTTCTCAATATAAGCAACCCTGTCAATGGTAGGTTGGAAGAACTTTTTCTTATCAAGTTTCCAAACTTGTTCCTGTTTAATAAAGTTCTCCTGAATCTTGTGTAGCCCTGCATGAGTGTTGGAATGAAGACCTTGTAGATGTTTAGTACTCAATGCAGTGACTCTAAGCTGGGTTTTAAAATCATCAGAATTTAACATTTCATCAGCTTTAGTCAAGTGCTCAGCAAGATGTAAAGCATTTGGAACACATGAAACTGAGTTCCATTCCTTAGTCCACTCTTGTCCTGCAGGAGTTTCACTCCAAGGTACTGGTGCATCCCTGATAACAAACTCCTTTAGCAGTTCAGACTTAGGAAGAGTCAGTGGAGGAGTATGTCCTGAAGGACCTGCTGCATCAGCATCTACAGTTGTAGCAGCTTCACCAGTATCTCCAACATTTGCAGCATCAGAACTTAAAGAATCAGTATCTTCTGATAAGACAACTGTATGAGTAGCAATGGAGGCTTCAACATCCTCTAATTGCTGATCTGATACTAAGTTCTGATCAACAGCCATATCCTGATGCTCACCTAAAATCTGATCATCATCTTGATGCAGAGAAGGTGTTAGTGATGACTCAGGAGTTTGAACAGCATCAGTAACAGGTGTTGTGGAAGGATTATTTGCTGTTGGAGCTTCTAAGAAAAGTATTTCAGGCACAACCAAGTTCTGAATATCAATGTCAGCACTTGTGCCTGGATCAACAAGAGATAAAGAAGGTAAATTAGCCTTGTCAGATACAGGTTCCTGAAATGGAGTTGATGGAGAAGAAGTGACCGGAGCAAATTCCTTGTCTTGTGAGATCAGAGATTCCTGATCCCCTTCCTTAGCTGCTTCCTCCTCATCATCTGAAACTGGCCTCTGTGCCCTCTGTTTCTTGTACTTCCTTGTTGATTTGGATTCCTTGGGAGTTGCAGGAACAGTCATACGTCTAAGCCTCTTGAGAAGCCTAGAACCCCCAATTGCAGAATCCTTCTGAGAAGTTGCCTTCTCAGCTTCATAAATCATAGGTTCTGAAGAAGGAACCTGATCTTCAGAATCTGTTTCATCTCTCAAAGTAATCCTCCTATTCTTCTGAGATGTTTGAGGAACAGTCTTTGTTCTCTTTGGCTTAGAGGATGTAGGCTTCACAGTAGGTGCTGAAGAAGAAGGTTGAGCAGTCTGTGAAGTGGAGAGATATGATTTGAGATAAGTTCTGAGGGTAGGTTGAGTAGAATGAGAGGTAGGGACTGAGGTTGATGGATTTTGGTTATGGTGAGTTGGTTGAACATTTGAGTAAACAGATTTGTAAGTAGCTGGATCAGCATTTACCAGAATCTATTTCACAGACTGAGGAATCTGTAATTGGGATTGCATCATAATTAGAACATTTGTTCCCAAAAGCCTTGGTGATGCAATCGAAGAAGAAACTCCATTCTCTTCTGATATGAGCCCGTTTCAACTGTCCAAGTTTCGTCAGACTCTGTTCATATCCCAAATCAGTCATTAACCCCCGAAGTTCTGATTCCTCTGGTATAGAGAAGGTACAATCTTCTGGAAGATGTAATGCTCTTCGTACTGTACCAGGAGTGACTACATAGGAAGAATCACCCACTTGGAAGATAATACTGGGAGTTCCTCGTTTACCACCATCATCAAAAATTCCAGTCCTCCAGAACCGCAGAACTTGTTGACTTGAAAATAATTCAGGCTGAGTTAAGGCGTACCCAACCTCACTATGTGCAAGAAGATCTTGCACAAAATGCAATTCAGATGGAGCGTCAGCATGATCAAGAATTGCAGCATAGTTGTTTGGAACAAACTTTGCTCCATCAATGATTAAATCCTTTGGTGCCATGTGAAAAATATTGAAATTCAAGTATGCCTGTTAGGTGTTCGAGATAATATCTGTATGAAAACAACAGAAATAGTAAAGTGAAGGAGAGTAAAAGTAAGAAGAGAGATAGAAGATGAAGAAATTAAAAAGATTAAAGAAATCTTCTCTCTGCTGTACTTATACAAAAGAAATATTACCGTTGGACACCTGTCAGACATGCAGTAATAACGGATAGTTACTGGGCTCGAGAAAACAGTAATCAATACTTACCCATTTGCCGAGTTTCAAGGAAAAAACTGTTCCATTTATCAAGGGAAACAATTCAAATTTTAACCCGTTATCACTGATTGGTTATTTTGCACTGTAACATTAATATTCTGAAAATGAATCATGTTAAAAATGACCGAGATAATTTCGATGAATAAGTGCTGACAAAGAATCAGAACTTAAATCAGAACTTAAGACAAAATTTAAATGGTCATCAGAATATCAAGCAGGATTTAACAACACAAGATAAAATAACTCAGAGACAAAATCTTGAAGTAAAAACAATTTTCATTAATATATCAAGTCAATACATAAATGAAATAGAAATTACATCAATACAAGATTTTCCCTAAGCTTCTAATCCTAACGTTAACAGCTTTAGTCCTAGCTAAGAAGCCTGACAAAGCTGAGGATGAAGAAGAACAGGAAGAAGACGAGATTAAGTCATCTTCCTCTTCCTATCTTCGACAAACAAGATGGCGAGTCGAATGATTCGCTCTTGCTGACGGATTCGACGAAGGTGAAGGTCTCTTCGAACGGCCACCAGATCACGTTTGATAACCTCTGGAAATTGAATCCAGAGATTGTGAGGGATGTTGGTGATAGGGTAGGGAGTTGGAATTCCATTCAAAAAGACATGCACAGTCTCATCACCGTAATTGTAGAACCAGCCAAATTCAACCATTTGTGATAGTAAATGAAAAACAAGACTGAATTTGTGATACAAGTGTGATGAGAAGACTAATGTGAAGTGGCTGTGTATATAGGCAAGAGAATGCAAGGAGTCGCGAAGATATTGAATGCAGACAGGTAGAATTAAATCTACCTCGTCTCCCTAGACTTTGAAAAAGAATAACAGTCATTGGAAAAGGAATGTGCACATGGAACAAGAGTGAACTGTTCAAGAACGAGTGCCATTATGTTTTAACCATAGACTATTAATTTTCCACTTCAACATTTCGAAATTAATCTGAGACTGTTACCAAATTTTACTCACAGATAAGTTAAGTAAAGGGTTAGACTGAAAAATCAGAACTTAGACCTATACCAGAACTTAACAGTCATCAGAACATAATGTCTTAACTCGAACAAGGAATATCTATCTTAGTAAATACTCATACAAGTTCTTAGTTACGAACGTCAGAAATTAATCATCAGAACGTGTAACTAGAACTTGTCCTCAGAATTTGTGCAGAAGTGACACAATGACTGTTTATCTAAAATAACATAGACCACCACAGAAATTTCATCATTCATATGGAGTGATGTGTGTGTGCATTAAGCTAAATAACAGACAGAGAGTAAAGTCTGATCTACTTCAGTACATCTTAGAAGTAAGTCATAATTAAAATTTTGCTAAAGATCTGTCATCATCCTGAAACCTACTGATAAATGAGTTCATGCATGAGTTCACCTCTACTGTTTTTGTGCTAATTTTATGCATCTTTTGAAATTCTATTTTACAGAGGCTTCTCAGTGTAAGTGAGTCACGACTGTTTATTAGAATTTATGCTATTATCAGAGTATTTCTCCAGTAATCATAGAGTGTGAAAAGTCACCAAGAAAATATTTTGCTTTTCTAATGCATATTTACTTAATACCAGCAATGCACTTGGGTCGTCCCTTTCACATTTTTACTCTAGATCTTAAAGGAGTACCTGATATTATTCTTTGATTTTTGTTCTTCTTCTTTTGATAAGTGAGGTTTATCAGCACTTAGTACATTCAGCAGTTTTACTAGAATCAGAACTTAAACAGATGAGTAGCATTATTCTAATTTGTGACTTAGTAATAAGATATACAAAGTAAACTTAACTAAGCTCAGTTATCAGAATTTGCTTGTGTCATAAGATTTCCACAGAAATAACTACTTCTTTCATGGGATCATTTGTTTATTGAAGACTAGTAGGTCAGTATCTAGCACAGTTATCCTCATAGGATAGAATAGTTACTGAAACAGACATATCACTTATCAGAGTTTAGACACATATATCAGACAACAGTCAGTACTTGAAGACATTTATCAATTAATGCACAGAATATACAAAGAGATTAATTCTGTAAATACTGATCATAAAGTCTGATAACATAGAACAAGTTTAAGCAGATTTAGAGAAAGAACCTGAAATCATTCCAAGTTCATTTACCAATTTTGAAAAGGTAGCTTCACACAGTGGTTTTGTGAAGATATCTGCTACTTGTTGATCTGTGGGAACAAAATGCAATTCCACTGTACCTTCATCCACATGTTCCCTGATGAAATGGTACCTGATGCTGATGTGCTTTGTCATAGAGTGTTGAACTGGATTACCTGTCATAGCAATAGCACTTTGATTATCACAGTAAATAGGGATTTTGAAATATGTTAACCCATAATCCAGTAACTGATTCTTCA
This sequence comes from Apium graveolens, assembly GCF_009905375.1. Taxonomy (NCBI): domain Eukaryota; kingdom Viridiplantae; phylum Streptophyta; class Magnoliopsida; order Apiales; family Apiaceae; genus Apium; species Apium graveolens. The sequence goes on along the minus strand of NC_133657.1, from coordinate 162,444,852 downwards.
TCCAGAGAATCTGTGCACAGCAGCTTCCTGCAGCAATATACTCTGCTTCTGCAGTTGATATGGAAATTGACTTTTGTTTCTTGCTATACCAAGAAACCAATCTGCCTCCAAGAAATTGGCAGCTTCCACTTGTGCTTTTCCTGTCAATTTTGCAGCCTGCAAAATCTGCATCTGAGTAACCTATTAATTTAAAATCTGATTCTCTAGGATACCATAATCCTAGATCAGCTGTTCCTTTAAGATACTTAAAGATTCTTTTTACAGCTGTTAAGTGAGGTTCTCTTGGATCTGCTTGAAATCTTGCACAAAGACAGGTAGCAAACATGATATCTGGTCTACTAGCAGTTAGATAGAGAAGTGAGCCAATCATACCTCTGTAATCAGTAATATCTACTGAATTACCAGTATCCTTATCCAGTTTTGTTGCAGTGGCCATGGGAGTGGATGCACTTGAACAGTCTTGCATTCCAAATTTTTTCAGCAAGTTTCTGGTGTACTTAGATTGACAAATAAAAGTTCCTTCTTCACTCTGCTTGACTTGAAGGCCCAGAAAATAACTAAGTTCTCCCATCATACTCATCTGATATCTTGACTGCATTAGATTGGCAAACTTTTTGCAAAGTTTGTCATTTGGAGACCCAAAAATGATATCATCAACATAAATCTGGATCAAAAGTAAGTCCTTACCATGGTTGAGATAGAACAATGTTTTGTCAATAGTTCCTCTGTTGAATCCACTTTCCAGAAGAAACTGAGCTAAAGTCTCATACCATGCTCTAGGAGCTTGCTTAAGTCCATAAAGTGCTTTATCAAGCCTGTAGACATAATCTGGATGTTTGGAATCTACAAAGCCTGGAGGTTGTTCAACATATACTTCCTCTTCCAATTCTCCATTGAGAAAAGCACTTTTCACATCCATTTGAAAGACAGTAAACTTTTTGTGAGCAGCATAAGCCATGAATATCCTTATGGCTTCTAACCTAGCAACTGGAGCAAATGTTTCATCATAGTCAATTCCCTCCTGTTGAGAATATCCTTTTGCAACCAGCCTTGCCTTGTTCCTTACAATTATGCCATCACTGTCAGTTTTGTTTCTGAATACCCACTTTGTACCAACAACCGATCTATTCTTGGGTCTTGGCACTAAGGTCCAGACTTTGTTTCTTTCAAATTCATTCAACTCTTCCTGCATTGCTTGCACCCAATCAGCATCTTGAAGAGCTTCTTCCACTTTCTTTGGCTCAGTCTGAGAGAGAAAAGAATTGTAAAGACATTCATTCGAAGTACCTGTTCTAGTTCTGACACCTGCCTCAGGATTTCCAATTATTAAATCAGGTGTATGTGATTTTGTCCACTTCCTTGCAGATGGAAGATTTTCTCTAGAACTGGATGCTCCCCCATAATTCATGCTGTCTTCGATTTCATTTTCTGATGCTCCCCCTGAAACTATGCTCTCTGAGTTGGATCCTTCAGTATTTAGATTTTCAGCACTATCAGTACTTGGCTTATCAGAACTTGACGAATCAGAATTTGACGAGCCAGATGTATGTTCTGATGCTTCTTGAGATGTGATAAAATCTTGAGTATGCTCCCCCTGCAGTGGTGCATCTTCCTTTGACGTAGTCACCACAGTTTCAATAACATCAGAGTTTAATCCATCAGAATTTACAGTATCAGGACTTAGACTGTCAGGACTTGAGGTATCAGAATATGAATCTTCATTTTCAAATCTCAGCTTATTATGATCAATGCAATCTTCAAGTCCAGTGATCTTCTTGTCATCAAAAGAGACATTGATAGATTCCATGACCACTTTTGTTCTCAAATTATAGACTCTGAAGGCTTTTGTAGAAAGTGGATATCCTACAAAGATTCCCTCATCAGCTTTTAGATCAAACTTGGATAGCTGTTCAGGATGAGTCTTGAGAACAAAACACTTACATCCAAATACATGAAAGTATTTGAGATTTGGCTTCTTGTTCTTCACCATCTCATATGGTGTTTTTCCATGCTTGTTAATGAGTGTTGCATTTTGAGTAAAACAAGCAGTCTGCACAGCTTCAGCCCAGAAATAGGTTGGAAGCTTTGCTTCTTCAAGCATTGTTCGTGCAGCTTCAATTAGAGTTCTATTCTTCCTTTCAACAACTCCATTTTGCTGTGGAGTTCCAGGAGCAGAAAATTCCTGCTTTATTCCATGATTTTTGCAGAACTCTTCCATTATCAAATTCTTGAATTCAGTGCCATTATCACTCCTCAAAATTTTCACAGAATCTTTGATCAATTTATCCAGATGTTTGACATGATCAATCAGGATAGATGCAGTTTCACTTTTTGTGTGCAAGAAATACACCCATGTGTATCTGGTGAACTCATCTACTATGACCAACGCATATTTCTTCTTTGCAATAGACATGACATTCACTGGACCAAATAGATCAACATGAAGTAGATAGTAAGGCTCAAGAATTGATGATTCAGTCTTGCTCTTGAACGAAGATTTTCTTTGTTTAGCCTTCTGACATGAGTCACAAAGACCATCAGGAACAAACACTGATTTTGGCAGTCCTCTCACAAGATCTTTCTTGATCAGTTCATTTATCTTGTTGAAGTTTAAATGAGAGAGTTTCTTGTGCCAATTCCAGCTTTCTTCAGTTGAGGCTCTACTCACTAAACAGATTGCAGAACCATCAGAACTTGTTGAAAGCTTAGCTTCATATATGTTACCACGCCTGAATCCCTTCAGAACAATTTTTCCTTTAGATTTACTAACTATTTCACAATGTTCTGCAAAGAAATCAACATGATAACCTCTGTCACAGATTTGACTTATACTCAGTAAGTTGTGTTTAAGTCCTGAGACCAGAGCTACATCTTTAATAATGACATTCCCAAGATTGATATTGCCATATCCCAAGGTTTTTCCAATGTTGCCATCTCCATAAGAAACACTTGGGCCAGCTTTCTCCACAAAGTCTGATAGCAGGGCCTTATTTCCAGTCATATGTCCTGAACATCCACTGTCCAGAACTAGAATATTTTTCCTGTTGCCCTGCAATCAAAAAGACCACTAATTATTAGTTTTAAGGACCCAGACTTGCTTGGATCCTTTGGCCTTTTTAGGTTTGTTAACATTTGCAGCGGATTTAACATCAGATTTTATGTTAACAGTTTTCTTATCAGACCTTATACTAGAAGGAACAACAGAAACTTTCTTTAAAGAAGGTTTTATTTGATAATAATCATAGTACAAACTATGATATTCCTTACAAGTATAAATGGAATGCCATAAACTACCACAATGAAAACAAGGATTTTGTGGTTTGTATCTAACAGACTGACTCTTAACTCCTGACTTTGTATATAAGGAGTTAATATTCTTATTCTTCCTGCAAAAAGAAGCCAGATGGTTAGAACTTCCACAGTTATGACATGCTTTCCTAGGAGCATCAGGAACAGATTTATAGTTATTGCTTTTATTCACACCTTCCTTTCCATTCCTGTTTTTCCTAGGTGATTTTACCTTGTTTGCATCCTTAACATCTTTCAGCTTATGCTTAAGCTGCTTCTTCGTCATTAAGCCTATGTTAACTTCAGCTGTCTTTTCCTGTTTTAGTTTGTCAGAAGCTAATTCCTTTTTAACTTCTGATTTCTCATTTTCGGATTTTTCAGTTACAAACTTAACAGGTTTTAACTTCGGCTTTTGCTTATCAACAGGCTTAATTTCTACAGTTCCTTTTTCATTTACTCCATAGCCTAAACCCTCTTTCCAGTTTCCACTGCTTAGCAAATTTTGAGTTGTTTTGCCAGAGTTAGTCCAAGTTCTGATAATCTCTCTCTCCTTTTCTAACTCAGTTTTTAGAGATTCATTCATTTTTAGCACTTCATCCCTGATATAAAAAGCATTATCTCTATCCTGCTGAGTTTGATGAAACATGACTAACTCTTTTTCTAAGAAATCATTTCTTTTCTTAAAAGCAAGATTTTCAGAAGTTAATCTTTCACATGTTAAAGTTTGATCTCTATAACTAACAAACATGGTTTTAAGATATCTTCTCAACTCATCAATATCATCAGTATGAAAAGCATAAGTAGTCTGAGGTACCTTTGTTTCAGCAGCTTCAGAACTGCTCTCAGAACTTGATTTATCAGCATTTGCCATCAATGCATAGTTCTCCTCACTTTCAGAGTCTGAGGTGTCTGTCCAGCTTTTCTGCTTTGTGACAAGAGCTTTGCCTTTGTCATTCTTGGTCTTCTTGCAATCAGGAGATATGTGGCCTTTCTCACCACAATTATAACATTTAACATTAGCGTAATCTCCTCTGTCAGACTTTCCTCCTTTTCCTTCAGATCTTCTGAAATTCTTCTTATCAGAACTTATGCCTTTCCTGGAAAACATCTTTCCCTTCCTGAACTTCCTGTATGCAATCTTTGTGATTCCTTTCACCATAAGAGCACACAGCTTCATCATCTCCTCATCAGCATCAGTTTCAGGCAAGCTTTCAGAATCTGAGTCATCATCACTCTCAGAACTTGATGACTCAGTATCAGATTTTATGATAAGAGCTTTACCCTTATCTTTCTTTGAGGAAGGTGGTTTGGGGGATTCCTCTTCAACCTTGAGAGCAACTGTCCTTGACTTTCCTCCTTTTCTCTTGCTTCTTTGTTCCATCTCAAGTTCATGGGTCTTGAGCATTCCATAGATTTCATCAAGAGTTGTTTCATCAAGATTGTAGTTGTCTCTTATTGTTGTTGCCTTCAAATCCCAACATTCAGGAAGAGCTAACAGGAATTTGAGGTTTGTATCTTCAAGATCATACTCCTTATTTACTAATGACAAGTCATTCAAGAGTTTGACAAATCTATCATATACATCAGTCAATGATTCATTAGTCCTAGAGTCAAAGTGTTCATACTCTTGAGTGAGTATTGTCTTCCTGTTCTTCTTAACTGTTTCAGTTCCTTGACACCTTGTCTCCAGTGCATCCCATATCTCCTTAGCAGTCTTGCAGTTGATTACCCTGTTTGACATTACATTATCAATGGCACTATGCAATAAGTGACGTACCTTGGCATCCTTAGCAATAGATGCTATATCTTCAGCAGTGTAATCAGTCTTTTCCTTTGGTACGGTCATTGCTGCTTCACCTGCAACTACAACAGCGAGCTTGATAGGTTTGTGAGGCCCTTCCCTGATTCTATCAAGGTATTCTGGATCTGTTGCTTCCAGAAACATGGTCATCCTTACCTTCCATATGGGATATTCAGATGGTCTCAATATGGGAACTCTGATAGTCTCATATCGACTCTGAGTTGATATCTTTGATGATTCCTCAGTTTTGGTAGGCTTAGTTGGAGTTTCTGTGTCAGACATGATTGTGTTTGGATCTTTAACTGTATGTGTGTTAACAGATAGCTCTGATACCACTTGTTAGGTCACACTTTCACTGTAGAGGGGGTGAATACAGTGTTTATTACAATCAAATCAAACTTCAAGAACTTATGTAACAGAAAACAAACTTTATTTAAACAATAAACTCTGTTACAATCTGGAACTGTTATCTCTCAGTGATGAACAAAATATCACGAGAGCTTCTAGAGTTATAATAAATAATATTCTCGATAATGATAACACCTCTAGTGTAAACTCTATTTCTGTGTTTATATACTACACAGTTACAAGATATTCGCTAATTGATATGGAATATAATTCTGCTTCCTAAAATATATCAATCAGATATCTTCTATTCCAAGTATTCCATCCTTCACGGAATTCCTTCTTCATGCATATCTCTTCTTATGTTTATCTTGATCTTCTTAACTTTAATCAGCTACTGTCCTTATCTGATCGTCCTTCAGCACTTAAGTTCTGATATCTATCTCCTGATAACATAAGTACTGATATCCCTTAAGTTCTGACTTCCAGTACCTTAAGTTCTGACTTCCAGTATAAGTACTGATCAGTTAAGTACTGATTTGTTCTGTTCAAATAAGATCTGAAATCTAAACATAAAACATATTAGCCATGACATTATCAAATATATCTAACATCATCAATCAATGACTCTAAGTATACGTCAATATTATTTTCTGGCTCGTGTGGACCAGGAATTAATATTGATAACATTATAAACTTCCTCTTCATGCATAACCATGGAGGAAGATTATAAGCTACCAATACTACCGGCCAGCAATTGTACCTATTGGTTAGGCCATTATTAAACGAGTTTATACCATCTGCCCCTAAAGTTAATCGAAGGTTTCTTGGATCACTAGTAAACGAAGGCCAGCGATAATCAATATTCCTCCATGAAGGAGAGTCGGCCGGATGCCGCATCTGACCATCATTTGACCGCTGTTTGAATGCAAATTCAACTGTTCAGCGGTATCAGGAGATTTAAACATTCTCTTAAACCGATGAATAATAGTAAAATATCAGATAACCTTGGCTAAACTATTTACCCTAACTTTACCATCTTTCGCAACCTTCCAGCGAGATAAATGACATTTAGGACACTCGGATGCATTTAAATTTATACCCCTGTAGAGTATATAATTATTTGGACATGCATGAAATTTAATGTACTCGAGGCCCAAGTCAGATAATGTTTTTTTCTCCTCATATGCATTAACCGGTAACACATGATCTTGAGGAAGAAACAAACCAATAGAAGTGAGAAGATCAGTGAAGGAGTTATCGTTAATACTAAACCTAGCTTTCCAATTATGTAGCTTTAACATTGACTCTACTTCGTACATTCACTACCCTTATACAAAGGTTGTTCTGCATCAGTCACAAACCTATTGAAGTCATACAAATCATGACAATCCGAATTATAAACAGCTTCACAAACGTTAACAATTTCGGATGGAGCAATTTGCTCCTTAGGTAGAAATGTACTACCGGAAGATGACCGAACACTCTTAAAACTACTTTTTCCATGCCAAATCCAATCAGTATACCCCAAACTAAAACCTTTTTCATATAAATGACCCCATATTACTTTTACGTTATATTTTCTAAAATTAACGTAACGCCCACAAGGACACTGGATGTTCTTAGGATCCTTTGAGTTTTCTTCCGCAAATATTAATAAACTTTCAACCCCTATCTCATATTCTAAAGTATCCATATCTTTGAAAATCCACGACTTGTCCATATATTTGTAAGACAAACAACAACCTACCTGTTTGTCATTTCAAACATTAAGAAGTAACATATAGTTGTTTACTTATATAGGATTATACTTAACATATCATTACAATAATTATACAACACTCATAATGTACGCATCATCGAATGATTGTAATACGAACACTTGTAATACGCATAGTTAAACAAGCACACAACACAACTAAATTTAAACGCAGATGAGCGACCCAATATACACAATCACATACATTCCATGGAGAAGCAGAAACATTCGTATATATACACATATTTACACATATACATTAAATGATTAAATTTTTAATAGATGAGTTTGCAAATACATATTAAACGTTTCGTTTAATATATACACATGTTAACAGGAGTAAACATTTGCTAAAATTATACTTCAAAAACAAAAACAGTTCCTAAAATTAAACAAGAACACGGAGGAATAATGTTGAGTGGCATTTATGACACTTTATAACGCTCTGTAAAGCTTTGAATTGATGTTTTGTACTCAAATTGTTGGTATTTTTAACGTGTTTTTGTAGTATTCAGGCATTTATCAGGAATACAGGTGAATTAGCATTGTTGGGATGCTAATCTGGTGCTAGGATGATGTCCAGAATAAAAGCTCATGAAAAGACCAGCTCAAATCAGCAAGAAAAGAAAGAAGTTATAAATTTCTCCAGAGAGACGGCGCGCCCCCACTGAAGTAGTGCGCGGCCGCGCCCAAAGAGCAGAATGTCAGCGCGTCCACGCTGGTGAAGCGCGCAGCCGCGCCAGGTCGGGAAAATAAAATCCTGTTTCTTCTGGAATTTTGATCCGTTGGACTTCTACTCTGCATGGGCTGCTATATATACATAATTTATTTTTATTTTTCATAAAAAGACGTACCAGAGCTTAAGGAGAAGGCGTAAGAAGACCATAGAGCACAATTCAACCAAGGCGAAGAAGATCGAGTTTATACTTGGGATTGTTTATTTTAAGTTGTAGCTTTGGATGCTAGTTTTCTTATTCGTGAACTTATATTCTTGTTTCGTACTTGTTTTATTATTTATTCAGTATAAAGACTACGTTTATTATACCATGCTTTCATCGGAACTCACGTTGATGACGAGTCCGATTATGGGCTAATCGTTATCATGGGATTCTAACATATTTATTTATGGATTTCTTTAGTTAAATCATTTCGATGTCTTAGTGTGTGGTGATTATATGTTAACCTAGTAATGGTTGTACTTATTCATCTTATGAGCATCGCGAACTTATAAGATAGTGTGTTAATCTTTAATGAATCGAAAGTAAATTTAAGGGTTTAGAACTTGCCATGCTAGCATAGGTTCATGTATGTGATATGCATGATTCATAGGTAATTTTGACCATCTTACTTGCCCTATGTAATCACGATAGATAACTTGTGCATTAAACCGTTATATTGTCAAATTCTATATACATATAGGGTCTCAATATAATTGGTGTCTATTCAGCTTCTATCTCTTTTGTGGATGTCTGGTAGTATGGTATTCGTACAACGAATGTTGGCGTTTATCAATTTCTGTTATCTGATTAGTGTCATCACCATTACATACTAAGGTTAAGAACGAAAAGGCTATTGAATGAAGTATTTAATAAAGTTAGAATCCCATGTTGTGTCATATATTATTCAACTCTCTTTAATCTCTTAGTTTCTGTTCTTAGTATAATTCTTAGTTAATCTTAGTTATAAACGATCTCAAATTGTTATTCGTCTTAGCATTGGAGAATAATCATACTAGTGTTGCATAGATATATTGATTGAAATTAACCTAAACCAGTCCATGTGGGAATAAACTAGAATTTATTCTATATTACTTGCGATCGCGTATAATTGCGTGAATATTAGCGCGTGTTCTAGCCCTAAAAAGTTTTTGGCGCCGCTACCGGGGACTTCAGTGTTAATTTTTAGTTTATGTATTTTTCATCTTTGGTCGTTAAAGTTCAGTGACTCAGACATTGTTACTTACTTAGTTCATTAACGTGTTTCAGGTAATCTAGCGAGCGTGTATGCATACGCGTTCTCGGTCTCGTAAGAGAACACTCGATCAAGCTGAGGAAGAAGTTGTAGTCGAGGAGAAAGTTAAAGAAGAGATATTAGTTGAGAAAGAAGAAGAGGTTCTTATTGCAATGGGAGAACCAGAAGCAAATCCAAAGGCTTTGATGAACTACTCTCAACCGAAGATCAATTATATTTAGTCTAGCATTGTTCGACCAGCCATCTCGGCTAATACCTTTGAGATCAAGTCGAGCACGATTAAGATGATACAGAACTCAGTTCAGTTTGGGGGTTCTCCGACAGAAGACCCCGACATGCACATCAGAGATTTCATCGAAATCTGCGGTACTTTCAAGTTCAATGAAGTTTCTGAAGATGCTATTAAGTTGAGGTTTTTCCCATTCTCTCTGCGGTCATCTGCTAACATCAGCATGACGTCAACAATACGCTGACCATTGACCCGCGCGTGTCTGACACGCGCCGCGCGTGACACACGAGCGCGTGTGCCCAACGCGCGCATGCCAGACGCGCGCTCCTCTGCCCGTTTCAGACTGTTGCCGCCGCCGCTCCTCAAACGATGTACCACAGCACATCAGCCAGAAAATATATATATGAATACTAATAGATTATATATATATAATTACGAATTTAATTGAAACAACTTCAAAAATTCATAACAATTAATCCATACATCATAAAATTATGAAACAAATACCCAGACGATCTACAACACTTGTAGAACCCAGATCTACAGTCAAAATAATTCTGAGAAACGATTTCTAATCAGTCATAATTAATCCATGATATAACTTGTAAAAATCATAATTAATTCATACAAGCACATAAAATTCTGAAATTTTTACCACAGATCTATATGCATACAACCTATACTCTGATACCATTGTAGGATTTTATATATTACGGAAGCATGGTAAAATAATTTTACATATATAAAATCCATATAATATGCATATAGATCGTAAATAAAATTGAGGGATCGATTTCTAACATTTAAAAGCGATCCAAGAATAACGAGGGGAGATCCTTAGCAGCTGCTCCTCAAGTGTGAAGCACTCCACCGGTATCCACCAAGAAAACGATGTAATGAAGGAGGAGGAGGTGGAGATAATTAGGGTTTTGTAAATCTTTTTGGTTGAGGCAAAAATAGGGTTTATAATAGTATATTTATAGGCAAAATTTTCAGCTGAAAATTTTCCCATAAAATATTATTATTATTAACCCTTTATTATTCTCACTAATAATTAAAACACCTTTTAATTATTAATCCTTTTTCTAAACACTTTAGAAATAATTCTCTCACTTGATTTAATTTCCAAAAATTAAATTCTAAATTAATAATATTAAAAACTTTTCTTAATTAATTTATAATCAATTAAATCTCATTTAATCAATTATTAAATTTGCCAATTAATTATTTATTTCATAAATAAATAATTATCAGCCATTATTAATTAATTTATCCACCATAAATCATTCTCTTTTATGGTGTGACCCTGTAGGTTCAATATTAAGCCGGTAGTAGAAATAAATAATAATAAAACTATTTTATTATTATTTATATAAATTCCTCAATTCATTAAATATGATTAATTAATTAATCATATTTATTCTACATCGTGAGGGATACTTCTCAGCATATCGCGACTATCCGGATAATACGAATTCACTGCTTAGAATACCAAGAACCTCTTCGGTGAGTAGCTACCGTACAATCAATTCCTTCTACCCTGCAATGTCACGATTAAATACAAGGTATGGAACTTATGTCAAGCCTATCTTATTTAATCACTTGCTTTCCCATTCACTATGCTTAGTTCTATTTAATGTAAATTAGAAATTCCTTTCTAATTTCATTCACTCTGGCCAGAGATTCCTGAACTAGCATAAGTGGATCAACATTGAACATTCTCTTTCTTCACTGGAAGGGGTAGATCCTCTATTGATCATACACTATCTTCGTGTACAAATTCCTATACCCAGTAGAGCCCTTATAATTGTCCCTGGAGACTAAGAACTAAACCAAAGCATAGTTCAGTGTACACAAGATGACTATGATGACCTCAAGTCTAAGGATACTTGTACAACTATCACTATGTGAACAACTGCTGACATGTGTGTTAGGAATATGTGTATTAGTTTGATGATAAGTTAAACAAAACACTTAAGTAGAAATCTGGTATTTGTAGCCTCAACGGATAAGACCATCCTGGCTATCCGTTGATGGAGTAGGTTTAGTTAGAAATAAGTTTAGTATTGTAGCACATTTCAGTTTCTGTATTCAAGTTATAATTCTTAGATGTTGGGGGAAATTATAAGTCATGTTGACTACTACTGGATATGCAAATAGGAGGGCTAACTGTAAATATTTCATGTCTTGTAATTTTGTATAAGTGAAGTAGTATCAACTGATGAGTTAAAGGTCTTCAACGGATAAGAAACAAAGCTTCAACGGATGTCTCTAAAGCTTCAATGGATAACATCCATCAACGGATGAGTGCATCAACGGATAAAGCTTCAACTGCTAATACATCAACGGATAAAGCCTTCGACGGATGAAAGCTGCAACGGATGCTAAGTTCAATAGCAGTTGATAGTGACAATTCATAAGCTGACAGAGGCACATAGGTTGACAGAGACAATTGGAATGTGGCAGCCTCTTGGAGGAATCAAGAAAATGCAGCATTTCCATTCTGGTGCAAACAAGGAAGTATTCAAAGATTCACAGATTATCCTAGATTATATTGGATAGAGAAATGAAGAAGAAACATGTGAAGAATCTTTTCAATTGTATTTTATATTTTTTGTCTTCACTTGTAAACTTGGTGATATATAAACCAAGTTGCAGCTAGTAACTAGAGTGTGAATTTTCCAGAGCTGTTTAGAAAAACATTGAGAGAAAATCATCTAGTTTGTACTAGGAAGCAGCTGTGATCAATTTCTTGAATCACAGATTTTCTGAAATAAGACATCTCTGGTGGAACAACAAATCCACCAGAAAAGTTTTTAAGTCTTTTGTGTTCTTTACATTTGTGTTTGAATAATATCTTTCTGCATTAGCTCAAAGCAATTCACACACACTTGTTCATCAAAACACACAGCCTTTGAAACTGCTCAAAACTTGAAAAAGTTTTGAGATTTACATTCAACCCCCCTTCTGTAAATCTCGTTGTTAGTTCCTTGGGAATAACAATTGGTATCAGAGCAAGCTCTTAACTTAAAAAGAGTTTAAAGATCTATTCTACTAACATCATGAGTAAGAAGGATATTGGTATAAAGATTCCAATCCTGGAAAGAGATAATTATCATCACTGGAAAGTGAAGATGCATCTACATCTTCTCTCTCAAGATGAAAGCTACATCAACTGCATTGAAAATGGTCCTCACATCCCTCACAAGGTGGCCACAGCTGCAACTGCCACAGTTGCTATTGGACAGTCTATTCCTAAGCCAAAAGCAGAATGGACTGATGAAGATATTGAAGTGGTTCACAAGGACAAGAAAGCCATGAACATTCTGTTCAATGGTTTAGATCAAGATATGTTTGATAATGTCATTAATAGCCAAACTGCTAAGAAAATTTGGGATACTGTGCAACTTATCTGTGAAGGTACTGAACAAGTTAGAGAAAACAAAATACAGCTTCTCATTCAACAGTATGAATACTTTCACTTTGAAGAAGGAGAATCACTGAATGATACCTTCAATAGATTTCAGAAACTGTTGAATGGATTAAAGCTGTATGGCAGAGTGTACCAAGTCAAGGACTCCAACTTAAAATTTCTGTGGTCTCTAACAAAGGAATGGAAGCATATGACTATTTCACTAAGGAATTATCAAGATTATAAGGACTTCACACTTGAAAGATTATATGAAATTTTGAAGACCTATGAATTTGAGATGGAGCAAGATGAGCTGTTGGAAAAGGGAAAGAGATAAGGTGGATCAGTTGCACTTGTAGCTGACAATGAGAAGACTGAAGCCAGGAATGAAGAAAAGACAATGCCAAGTCTCAAAATTGACACAAGCAAATCAGAATCAAGTAAGGGAAAGGAGCAAGTAGCTGAGGTTGAAGATAATTACAGTCAAGATGACTCTGATGATGTTGATGAACATCTGGCCTTTCTGTCCAGGAGGTTTGCAAAGATGAAATTCAGGAAAAATGCTAAATTCACTAAGTCAAACAAGAACATGGTGGGCAAATCTAAGTTCAAATGTTATAACTGTGGCATAAGTGGACACTTTACAAATGAGTGCAGAAAGCCAACCTCTGATAAGAAGAAATTTGAGCAAGTTGATTACAAAAGTAAATATTTTGATTTGCTCAAACAAAAGGAAAGAGCTTTTCTGACTCAAGATGACTGGGCAGCAGATGGAGCAAATGAAGATGATGATATGGAATATGTCAACCTAGCCCTGATGGCTAATTCTGATGAAAATGAAACTAGTTCATCAAGCAACCAGGTAATTACTACTGACCTCTCTCAGCTTTCTAAGATTGAATACAATGAAGCCATAAATGATATGTCCAATGAATTATATCATTTGCGTGTTTCCCTTAAATCACCAGATAAAGAAAACACAAGAATCAAAGAGAATAATTTATTTTTAAGTGATAGGAATGCTGTGTTAGAGGGTAAGGTAATTGAGCTTGAAAAGATTAAAATCAAATGCTTAACTGTTGAAAGTGAACTAGAAGAATCTGTTAAGAAAGTAGAAATTCTTTCTAGATAACTAGAATGTGAGCAAGAGGTAATCAAGGCCTGGAAAACATCTAGGGATGTTAGTGCTCAGATTGTCAAGGTTCAGGAAATTGAATCACTCTGTGAGAATGCCTGGAAGAAAAATAAAAAGGAAGTAGAATTAATTGATGGATTATCAACGGATGTGGAATCAACGGATGATGAAAGTTATCCGTTGAAGGAAGAAAAGAAGCATCCGTTGAAGGCTCATCAATTAAAACATGCAAGTGATTCTAAAAAGAACAATTTGAAAAATCTCAATAAAAAGTTTGGTTCAACTTCCAAAAACTTTGTCAAAGAAGAAACTAGCACATCCAAATATGCCAGTAAGGTGAATATAGGACACATCACTTTAGATCAGTTGAAAAATAGGCTTAAGATGGTTGAGGATAAAAAGGAAACTAAAAGAAAATCAAATAAAATGGGAAGGTAGGGATTAACAAACACAACAATTACACACCTGATAAATATGCTCCTAGAAAAAGTTGTGTGCATTGTAAAAGTGTTAATCATCTATCTGCCAACTGCAAGTCAGTTAAGAATGCTCCCATGCCTTTAACTCCTTCCATGCCTAATATTTCTATGTCACCTCTGCATGCTACGCCTGTTATGTCTCAACAGAATCCCCATGCACATTTTACAAACATGCCATATGTTAATAATCCTTATTTTGCTGCATTCAGTATGCCTCAAATGCCATTCAACATGCCTATGTGGAATAATGTGTTTGTACAATCTATGCCTTATCAAATTCAACCAAATATGCTAAATAATTCTGTGACTAACCCTACACTTCAACCAACTACATCTGAGACCAAGGTTGATCCAAAGTTACCTAAGTCAAAAGATGCTGGAGGTATGAAATCTAGGAAAAAGACTAACAAGGCTGGACCCAAGGACACTTGGGTACCAAAATCAACTTGATTGATTTTGTTGTGTGCAGGGAAAAAGAAGGAATCTATGGTACTTGGACAGTGGTTGTTCAAGGCACATGACAGGAGATTTTACCCTGCTCACAGAGTTCAAAGAGAGAGCCGGCCCTGGCATAACCTTTGGAGATGACAGCCAAGGGTTCACTATGGGATATGGCTTGATTTCAAAAGAAAATGTCATCATTGATGAAGTTGTATTAGTTGATGGTCTCAAACACAATCTATTGAGTATCAGTCAACTGTGTGACAGAGGGAATACTGTTTCCTTCAATTCTGAAGCCTGTGTTGTTACAAGTAAGAAGGACAACAAAGTGGTTCTAACTGGAGTTAGAAAAGGGAATGTGTACTTGGCTGACTTCAACTCTACAGATGCAGAATCAATTACTTGTCTTCTCATCAAAGCAAGTCCAGATGAAATTTGGCTATGGCACAAGAAGCCGTCTCATTTGAATTTCAAGACAATGAATGATCTAGTCGAAAAGGACTTAGTTAGAGGAATGCCTCTAGTGGAATTCTCAAGGGATGGACTGTGTGATGCTTGTCAGAAAGGAAAGCAAAAGAGAGCATCATTCAGTAAGAAGTTTGAATCAGCAATTGATGAACCATTACAACTGCTACACATGGATCTTTTTGGACCAGTCAATGTATTGTCAATTTCAAGGAAAAGATATTTCCTAGTGATTGTAGATGATTTCTCAAAGTTTTCATGGACCTACTTTCTTGGATCAAAGGATGAAGTAGTGAAATCATCATCAATCATATCAAGCAAGTCAACAATCATCTAGATTTCAAAGTAAGGAATATCAGGAGTGACAATGGAACTGAGTTCAGGAATTCTACCATGAGGTTGTTCTGTAAAGAAAATGGGATCATGCATGAGTTCTCAGCTCCAAAGACTCCACAACAGAAAGGTGTGGTGGAAAGAAAGAACATATCACTAATTAAAGCTGCAAGAACAATGCTTGAAGAGTCAAAACTCCCAACATACTTTTGGGCTGAGGCTGTTAACTGTGCAAGTTACACTCAGAATATTTCTCTAATCAATCAGGCAAAAGGCATGACTCCCTATCAATTGTTCAAGAGAAGAAAACCACTTTAAACTTTCTTCATGTCTTTGGTTGCAAATGCTACATTCTAAGGAATCAACCTGATCACAAAGGGAAGTTTGATGCAAAGGCTGATGAAGGAATATTTGTTGGTCATTTTGCTGGAAAATCATATAGGGTCTACAATCTAAGAACCAACATTGTCATGGAATCTGTGCATGTTGTGTTTGATGATAAAAAGATTGATGGACTAACAGATGAGGGACATCATGAAGGACTCAAATTTGATAACATTGAGATATATTGTGATGATAGTGAAGATGAGAATGATGGAGAAGGCACCTCAAAAAGAATTTAAAATCTGCCTTTGGATGATGCACAAAGTGCTGCATCAGTTGAAAGTCACAATTCAGCATCCGTTAAAAGAAGTAATGCAACATCCATTGAAAGACAAAGTGCATCATCCGTTGAAGTACATAATGAAGCATCCGTTGATCATAGCCTATCAACGGATAATTAATTCACTTCATCAGTTATAGAACTCCCAGTTCCTTTCAAAAGATCAATAACTCAGGGGGAGTTTCATGCAATCAACACTCTATCTCACATCATGACAATACTGAGGCAACCTCATCTAGAGCTAATCTACCACCTCAAAGGAAATGGACCAAGAATCACCTTTTGAATTGATCATTGGTGATGCAACATCTAAAGTGCAAACTAGAAGGGCTACTCAAGATGAATGTCTATATAGTAGTTTTCTCTCACAGGAGGAACCTAAGAGAGTGGAAGAAGCTCTATTGGATCCAGATTGGATTTTAGCAATGCAAGATGAGCTAAACCAATTTGAGAGGAACAAGGTATGGAAGCTGGTACCCAAGCCAAAGAACAAGAGCTCTATTGATACAAAATGGGTATTCGGAAACATGATGGATGAAAATGGCATTGTCATAAGGAATAAAGCTAGATTGGTGGCCAAGGGTTATTCTCAACAAGAGGGAATATATTTTGATGAGATATTTGCTCCAGTTGCAAGACTTAAAGCCATCAGAATCTTTCTAGCCTATGCAGCCCATGCCAATTTCAAAGTCTATCAAATGGATGTCAAGAGTGCATTTCTGAATGGAGAATTGGAGGAAGAAGTTTATGTAAGCCAACCTCCAGGATTTGAAGATCCAAATTTTCCAGACTATGTGTATTATCTATTGAAAGCACTCTATGGACTAAAGCAAGCATCTAGAGCCTGGTATGAGACTTTGTCAAAATTTCTTCTAGATAATCACTTCACAAGAGGTACTGTTGACAAAACTCTTTTCTTTAGAAATTTTAATGGCTCTACAATACTTGTTCAAATCTATGTATATGATATTATATTTGGCTCTACAGATGATAAGCTTTGTAAAAAGTTTGCTAAGTTAATGCAAAGTAAATATGAAATGAGCATGATGAGAAAGCTAACTTATTTTCTTGGTTTACAAGTTAAACAAGTTAGTGGTGGAATTTTCATTAGTCAAACTAAATATATTTATGATCTTTTAAAGAAGTTTGACTTAATGGATTGTTCATCTGCAAAAACTCCCATGGCCACTGCCACCAAGCTTGAATTAAACAAGGCTGAAAAGTCTGTGGATATTACAAGCTATAGAGGCATGGTTGGCTCACTTATATATTTAACTGCTAGTAGACCTGATATAATGTTTTCTACATGTCTCTGTGCTAGATTTCAAGCTGACCCTAAAGAATCTCACTTAGTGGCTATTAAAAGAATTTTCAGATATCTCAAAGGGACTCCAAATCTAGGAATTTGGTATCCTAGAGAGTCTGGTTTTGATCTAATTGGCTACTCAGATGCAGATTATGCAGGTTGCAAAATAGACAGGAAAAGTACAACTGGCATCTGTCAATTTCTAGGGAATAAGCTTGTGTCATGGTTCAGCAAGAAGCGAAATTCTGTTTCTACATCAACAGCTGAAGCAGAGTACATTGCTGCTGGTAGTTGTTGTGCACATATACTTTGGATGAGGAATCAACTATTTCACTATGGGATAACTGTTGACAAAATTCCAATATTCTGTGACAACACAAGTGCCATTGCCATTACTGAAAATCCAGTACAACACTCAAGAACCAAGCACATTGACATCAAGTACCACTTCATAAGGGAACATGTGATGAATGGTACAGTGGAACTCCATTTTGTTCCAAGTGAAAAGCAGATTGCAGACATATTTACCAAGCCACTTGATGAATCAACATTCACAAGATTAGTAAGTGAGCTAGGTATGCTTAATTATTCATAAATTCATGTCCTTATTATAATCTGCTTTGAAGCCTGAAATGAATTTGTTGCAAGAAAAAAGTTGGCTTTAAGTAAAGATTATTCTATCAATGGATATTCCCTATCCGTTGAAAGCCAAAATTGTTCTATCAATGGATGTCCATTATCCGTTGAAAGACAAATACATTTCTGGTAATTTTATCCTTCAACGGATAAATCTGTGTTAATCTTCAACAGATAACTATTT
The DNA here is from genome assembly GCF_009905375.1 of Apium graveolens. Taxonomy (NCBI): domain Eukaryota; kingdom Viridiplantae; phylum Streptophyta; class Magnoliopsida; order Apiales; family Apiaceae; genus Apium; species Apium graveolens. The sequence goes on along the minus strand of NC_133657.1, from coordinate 162,426,404 downwards.
ACCTCATCCATTGAAGTGTCACATCAGTTGTTTTAAGTAAGTCACAACCATTGATTCTTTTACTTAACCGTTGATACATATATACATATATACACAGTTGTATGTATTTGGATTAAAGGCAGTTTTTAGAATACATACAGTTTTCTTTATTCTCAAATGGATGTAATTTACTTAAAAGAATTATTTAATCATTCTCCTTATGTTTTAATTCGAGAAAGTATAAAAGCCTTTTGAATTCTAATTTTCACTTTACGCTTTCTTACAATCTTTCAAAAGCTTTTACTCTCTTTCTCTCCCAAAACTCTCAACTTTTCTCTGCAACCTCTACTCACTACAATGGCACCAGTAGTAAAGATAATGTCCCAGTCTGGATTTGTCTATGAGAAGAACAATTTCGTAGCTTTGGAGGAAAAGAATGAAGCCCACTCAGATTGACACAAGATGATGGACTTCATCAAAAATTGCAAACTAAGCTATATAATGCTGGAAGCCCCAACCATTTACTGTGAGGTAATTGAGGAGATTTGGACAACTGCAGAGTTCAATCCCATAAATATGACCATCACTTTCTCTCTCAAAGGTAAGGATTACTGTATTAACTGTGATGATATACAGTCTTATTTCAAACTACCTGAGAACAATGCCATGACACCACACACTGATAATGATGTATCTAGCATGTTAGATTCCATAGGCTATTCTTTGATTCTGCTAGTTTAGGGAGTATTAGAAGAAAAGGCCTTAGGAAAGAATGGAGTTTTTTTAGTGATGCCTTTATCAAGGTTTTCTCTGGGAAAATTAGTAATTTTGATGCTATAACTTCATCTCTTGTTAATATACTCTATATGCTAGTTTCTGATAGGTACTTTAATTTTGGCAACTATGTCATGCTAGAATTAGGTTCCAGGTTAGGTAACAAAGCTAATAGACCTCATAACATCTACTATGCTAGATTCTTTATGTTATTGGCTAACCATGTTGCTGAAGGTTTGGTCATAAACAATGAGAGTAATAAACTCAAGTGTTGGGCACAAGAGAAAAGGGTCCTTACAGACCTTTTGAGAATTAACCTCAATAGTCAGGTGCCATTGGTATATTTGCCGATAATGAATGCACCTCAGGTAAGTGAGGTAAATACTTCTTCAACTCCTACTACTTCCAACCCCATTATTTCTTTGCCTTCAAGTGTGGCCATGGCATCTGTGTCTTTGTCCCAACAGATTCCTACCAAAGCCACCAAACCTAAAGTTTCAAGAATAAAGTCAAAGAAAGCCACCTCTGTTTTTTCTCAAAAGACAACAGTTGTAACAACTACCATCAACCCTAAGGGGAGTGAACAGGGTGTGAGTGGTGAGGAGAGGGATGAACATCAAGAAACCCCCAGGATAAGGTAGGAGAGGTGAGTGGTACCCCAGCTAGTCAGGCCACAGTTTCTCAAAAGACTGTGGTGGTTGAAAAAGATTCAAACTCATCCCTAGTTGCATCCTCTCAAAAGGGTGCAGCTATTGAAAATAGTCCCGAACCAGGGACACAGAACAAAAGAGGGAGGGACACTGAAGCCACACACTCACCTGTCAAAGCCTTTACAAGAAGAAAGAAGGTTAAAACCTTAATTTCCACACAGGGTGCACACACTGCACAGACACACCCACATGTATCTATGCCTTCTCAAATTCAGCTTGATGTGACTCCAACAAATGTGGAGTCACAGCCCCATTCTTTCAAAATTGACACACATCAATCACCAAATTCTCCATCACCATCTCTGGATGTGGACATGATATTCACATCAATTCATGATTCTCCCTCTTTACAACTCAGGGAGGAGCCCCACTCAAATACTGGTGATCATCATCTTTTAGATGATTTGTTGGATTATCAGCCAATTCTTTCAGACTTGGTTGAAGAATCTGTGTCTCCTAAATTAAAATCAATCCACACAGATTCAACAATCATGTCACTTTCAATTTCTACTTCTTTTCCTTCTTCAACGGATATTTCTCATCTGTTGACAAGTGGTTGTTCTTCGACGGATAAGCTTAACAGCAGTTATCCGTTGATATCATCAGTTCCTACTTCAACGGATACTTCCTATCCGTTGATAGTCTCTACACAAATAACTGAATCAATTCCAAGTGTAGAAGACATGGTTACTGTACAATCACTTCTAGGATTGAGGGAAGGGGTGAAAGTTTGAGTGAGAGGCTGGGTTGCTCCTAGGCAAAAGGAGAGCTTGAGAGTCTAAATATGCATGCTATTTCTTCCAGCATGGCAAAAGAAAGTGAGAGGAGTGCCACCTTAGTAGGTGAGGGTGAGGGTGTGAGGTGTGTGAGCTAGGGGGAGCCCCTGATGTAAGAATATAGAGAAATTGAGAGAAAAGCAGGTACAGAAGGAATAAGGATGGATCCAGCCATTGCTAGTGAGTCAATGATTGTGGATGATGCTGAAAAGGAAAGACAATTTCAGCAACAATACAAAGCTGTAATTGATAACATTTCCTTGGATGCTGACACTTTTACTCATCCTGTATCAGCCTATCAACTGTTGGCTGCTCAGGGCAATGTGGAGGCAGAACAGACTTTGAACCTAGTACATACTTCAGAATCTCTACAAAGGGATAAAGCTGCTGTCAATAGGATGCCTTCTCAAGCTGGTGAGCCATCTGAAAAATTTGGAGTAAATTCTAATGATGATGACTCTGTCTCATTTGATGGAAGCATGAACTTAGGGGGAGATGCAGGCCCTAGTTCAGTTCCAAATCTACCTGACTGGGCCTTGACTAAGGAATCTACACCAGGACAGTTTAGTGTCTCCTTGGTCAAACAAGTTATGGCTATTCAAAAGGCCCTTCAGGAAACTTCAGATGCTGGTACCAAGGCTATTCTTCAAGCCCGCCTAGATTCTCTACATCTCATGAAGCTACAACAACTAAGACAGAATCTGAGTGTGGATGAACTCAAGAAAGATATAGCTGACTTGAAGTCCTACAATTCTGAGAAGCTGGATTCAGTCATGCCCTATGGTACCATGCATGACTTGTTACTGAGATTGAGAAGAGAATCAGATGCTGAAAAGAGGCTGGCCAAGTTGGAAGACAGAGTTCAAGTCATTGAAAACTCTGTGGTCACCATTCTTCAGAATCAACAGTCTCAAACAAGTCTACTCATGCAGCTGGCAAAAGCACAAGGCTTGACCCCTCTCCATGATGATAACAAAAAGGGGAGAATAAAAGGGAAGGGGAAGGAGAGCCATCTACAAACATCCAAATATCTAAAGTGCTAGTTCCTGCCATCACTACTTCTCCAACACTTCAAATCAAAGGAAAGCTTGATGGAATTGATCTAATCCAGCTAGCAGCAGCTGAGATGAAGGTGAAGGAGCAGAGGAGAAAAATTGATGAAAGCATGCAACAGGTGTTTGGCTCTACAACTTCAAAATCATTATCTGTGAAACACAGCACAAAGGTTGAGCCAATCATTATGGAGCATAAGCCATTAAGGAGGAATAAGGTTGGAGAGACTTCCTTAAGGAATTTGAAACCCATGGTACTCAAGCCATCCACTAGAATCAACATGGACTCTACAAAGAACCCTCTAAACTTTAGTCAGTCAAAAGAAGTAGATTTTCCTCTTCCAAAACCTGATGAAGACAAAGTTTTGGGTGGCAGCATCATAAAGCACAAAGAGACCAATGATGTAGTGGAAAGAATGAATATGACTATCATTTATAGAGAGGGAAAGAGTATCTGTGTGATGCAAGGACATCCCGAATTCTCTAAAGCCAAGAGGGAAGAAACCATGAGGTTAAAGGAAGAAGCTAAAAAGCTGAAGGCTGAAAAAAGAGCACAAGCAAAGCTTGAAAAACAGCTAGAGTCAAGTCAGACTGAAGAAAGGGAGAAGATTGAAGACAAGAGTGAAGAAAGCAAAAATGTGGATATTGGGAATGTGGTAGGTGAGAGTGTAGAGGAAAGAAAGGAATGGCAGATTGGGAACAGAAAGAAGGCCAATGCAAAAAGGAAGAGTGGAGATGACACTGAAGAAACCCAATCTAAATCCAAACCACTACCTTCTATTCCTGAACCCATTGTGCCTAATCCCTATTTAAATATCCATGGTGAAACAATCATTCCTAAGGAGGAACCCATTGATTGGGACACCATCAAATTGCCTACCTTCTTAAATACTTCTCCACCACCAAAGAAACAGAAAAGAAAAACCAAATCAACATCTCCCCTAACCTCAAGAAAATTCACTCAGAAACCCAAGCCTAAGCCACAAGCCTCAAAGGATGATTATGTTCACATTTGTGACATAAAGGAACAGACAGACATTGAAATCTACCTGGATGAGCTGGAGGAAGTAAGGGGAATAGATGCCTACAGACAGCTACCAGAAAGATTAGTGTTCAAGTACAAAGGAAATGGAGAAAGGACTTGGCCCCTTTACAGAATTCTGGATGAAGGCTATTCTACCTTGGTTAGAGTCTACTCAGCTATCAAAAGGGATTCTGGCTTTACCAGGATTGCCAAAACTGAGATTCTCAACAAGATTGCCAGCATAAGGAAAACTTGGTGGGAGCCCAATTCCTTGCCTAGAACATTACTCATCCCTGAGCGTGGAATTACAATTCACAAATCACCTCATTGGCTGATGGAGTTCAGAGACAATAAAGTAGTCAGAAGATTATTCAGACTTGAAGATCAGCTTAAAATTTCCAGTAATGAAACTCTCAAGGACATGCAATCTAAGTTGGACATCAGTGAAGAAGATGAAGCTGAATTTTACAGACAACTCCAACTTCAAGTCGAGGAAAATGACAGGAGGCTAGGGAAGAAAACAAGGGATCAAAGGAAAAGAAAATAATCTGCTCAGTCTAAAGGAGCATCCTTGGAAATAATGTAATCCTTCAATTCTATCTCAGTACATACACTTTTGAAGCACTTTTGAATTTCTACTTGATTTCAATTAATATATTTATTAAGTGTTTTGTTATCATCAAGTTAAACCCAAATTTATGCCTATAGTTCTAGTAGACATAAATAGGGGGAGATTGTTAGGAATATGTATATTAGTTTGATGATAAGTTAAACAAAACACTTAAGTAGAAATCTGGTGTTTGTAGCCTCAACGGATAAGATCATTCTGGCTATCCGTTCATGGAGTAGCTTTACTTAGAAATAAGTTTAGTATTGTAGCACATTTCAGTTTCTGTATTCAAGTTATAATTCTTAGATGTTGGGGGAAATTATAAGTCATGTTGACTACTAGTGGATATGCAAATAGGAGGGCTAACTGTAAATATTTCATGTCTTGTAATTTTGTATAAGTGAAGTAGTATCAACTGATAAGTTAAAGGTCTTCAACGGATAAGAAACAAAGCTTCAACGGATGTCTCTAAAGCTTCAACGGATAACATCCATCAACGGATGAGTGCATCAACGGATAAAGCTTCAACTGCTAATGCATCAACGGATAAAGCCTTCAACGGATGAAAGCTTCAACGGATGCTAAGTTCAATAGCAGTTGACAGTGACAATTCATAAGCTGACAGAGGCACATGGGTTGACAGAGATAATTGGAATGTGGCAGCCTCTTGGAGGAATCAAGAAAATGCAGCATTTCCATTCTGGTGCAAACAAGGAAGTATTCAAAGATTCACAGATTATCCTAGATTATATTGGATAGAGAAATGAAGAAGAAACATGTGAAGAATCTTTTCAATTGTATTTTATATTTTTTGTCTTCACTTGTAAACTTGGTGATATATAAACCAAGTTGCAGCTAGTAACTAGAGTGTGAATTTTCCAGAGCTGTTTAGAAAAACATTGAGAGAAAATCATCTAGTTTGTATTAGGAAGCAGCTGTGATCAATTTCTTGAATCACAGATTTTCTGAAATAACACATCTCTGGTGGAACAACAAATCCACCAGAAATTTTTTTAAGTCTTTTATCTTCTTTACATTTGTGTTTGAATAATATCTGTCTGCATTAGCTTAAAGCAATTCACACACACTTGTTCATCAAAACACACAGCCTTTGAAACTGCTCAAAACTTGAAAAAGTTTTGAGATTTACATTCAATCCCCTTCTGTAAATCTCATTGTTAGTTCCTTGGGAATAACAATTGGTATCAGAGCAAGCTCTTAACTTACAAAGAGTTTAAAGATCTATTCTACTAACATCATGAGTAAGAAGGATATTGGTGTAAAGATTCCAATCCAGGAAAGAGATAATTATCATCACTGGAAAGTGAAGATGCATCTACATCTTCTCCCTCAAGATGAAAGCTACATCAACTGCATTAAAAATGGTCCTCACATCCCTCACAAGGTGGCCACAGCTGCAACTGCCACAGTTGCTGTAATAACCCCAAAATTTTGAACTTTTTGTAACCCTAATGAATAGTGTTTTTGCTGATTATGCAGAATAAGAAAACTTTTCATGCCACACTATGTAGGGGTTCTTTTATTGTTATTCTGAGGTCTTATTAGTACTCTATATGATATATAAGTGTATGTAAAGATCGTCAGAATCCAAATTCGAACACTTTGATTTTTCCCGAAAATCCACTAGATATCGAAAGAATTGAATATAAGGTAACAGGATAAAAAGGATTTAAATTCAAGGATTATAAGAGAGGGTCATAAAAGGAATATAATTTATTGAGAAAGGTTAAGGGAACCCAAGTAATAAGATCCCGGGTATGATCCCTCAAACGATAAACAAAAACGAAAGTTAAGCGAACCGTATAACAGATCAGCGGTCATTAGCCAAGTAATTAGAAGCTAATCAAAGAGGTTAGTGAGGATGATGTCATCAAACCAATAAGAAGAGGACAAGCATGGGAAGATGACATAAGATTGATGACCTAAGCATGACCAAAAAGGAAGGAAGTGTGGTTGATTATTAACCACACAATTTTACATGGTTAAAAGGGTAATTAAACAAAACAAAAACCTAGCAACCAAGCAAAACAAATCACAAACACAAAAACACATCTTGACTTCATTTTTCCAAGAGAAGCTCTCGGCCCTTTTCCATTTTCAAGAAGAAAAAAACCCAAATCCAAGTTCCAAGCTTCATTAATTAGTGAGGTAATTATCTAAGGTTCTTTGTGCATAGATATAGATATCCTATAAGTTTAAGCTTCAAATTCCTTCACAATCTCTTCCTAAAATTCATGGAAGAAGAGGGTGAATAGTGTTTTTCAAGAACTTAAAATTTTGTTCTTGAGTTTTTGTTTAGATTAAGCTTTGGTAAGGACTTTCAAGGGTGATTCCAAGCTCCTTAGTTACTTTTACTCACCAAGGAAGGTATAATCTCATACCCTATCCCTACTTTTGTATATTTAGAGTTTTTGTGTTTGGTATGGTTCATGAGAAGCTTGATTATTGTGTATTTAGAGATGTGTTGGTTTTGTGATGTGTTTGGAGTTGTAAATCTTGTTGATTAGTTAAAGAACTTAAGTAAGCTTTTAGTTCATGTTGGGAAGTAGTACAAATTTGGAAATATTGAGTTGTTGGGGCTGTTGTAGCATTATATGTATTGAGTTTGGTTGTATGGTTGAATTGTGGTTGATTGGTGGTTGATTTGGAGTAGGATAAAAATTGGTAATCGCGTAAACATAGTCATCGTAATGTCCGCTTTACTTTAGACTGTTTTGTTCTTAACATCAAGACCTGATAACTCACTGTTAGGTTTTGACCATTGCCATGATTAGATATTTCATGTTACAAGCTTCGTTTTGATATGTGGTTCGTTTGAATCCGATATATGGTTTAGGAGAAACGACCGTTTTAAGTAACGGCGTTTCGCGAACGAACCATTACCCCTCTCCTTACTTTGAAACATTGGTTAAAGACCTTAAATGACTAATTGGAGTATGAAACATTTATGTAAAGTGTATTAGGAAGTTGGTAAGGCACTCGCGAAAGAATCGCCTTAAAACTCTTAATAGTTAATTTATTAAAAATGGTGGAGCCGAGGGTACTCGAGCGACTTAAGAGAATCGTTGAGCGCAAAGCGAGCGTTAGAGTCTAATTGGTTAAAGTATAGATTCATAAGCGACTTTGGTTTAATTCCAACTTATATGTGGTTTATAGGTTACCAGACTCATCCCAGGACTTTTACCACCCCCAGTCGCTCAGGCAAGTTTTCTACCCGTTATACTGTTGTTGTGATGTATATATGTATATGCATTATCTTGTGATAAATGCATGATTGTTATTAGCAAATCTTGCGATATATTGGAGCATGTGATATGGTATATATGCATGCCTGTTTTCGTAATGTTGATTTCTAATTGTTGATTCAATTGCTTATAAGTTGCATAATACCTATGCTAGAGATAAGCAGTAGTTGCGTATACCCTTAGTACAGGGGACCCAAAGGTGAACATTTTTCTAAACCGGGAGTCGATGTTCCCGAGTATAATATATATTTATTTATATATATATATATAGATATAGTTTTCAAAACTATTAATTGAATAGGGTTTATTCGATAACTTTATTTTTATTAATGAATATTACTTTGAATATTCAATCGAGGACTTATGACTCAGTTTATTTTATTTAATGAATATTAGTTGAATATTCATTCGAGGACTTATGACTCCGTTTATTTTATTTAATGAATATTATTTTGAATATTCATTTGATGACTTATGACTCCGCTTATTTATTAAATAATATTTATTTTATTAAAGAATAATGTTTCGATAATCAAACTTATTTTCGATTATTCAAATAAAGATCATACTTTCGTAAGTATATCTTTGGTTATTTATTATTCATTTCAAGTATAAGTTTTAAAACTTCTACTTCAATTATTTTTATAAGGATTATCCTTTTGGGAATATTATTTAAATAATAATATTCAAATATTTTCTAATATATCGGGACTGATTTATTTCATTTAATCAGCATTACTCCAAACATTCTTAAAAATATTTTCGAGTCTTCAAAATGATTTTTAAAAGTTAGAGCGGATCCCAAAACTCATTTTTATATTTAAGATCTTCCTTTCGAAGGGGATTTAAATACTCGCTCAAAATCTTAGGGATCCGGCTCTGTGGTGTATTTTATATTCGCAACGAGGTTGCTGTTTTGAGAAAACAATTTGATTACTTGCCCAACGTTCGGGAAGTAAGTCCATCTAATTGAGTCGGCATAAGCGACAGGCCGGGGTACGGTCTATGAAGGTGTAAGAGGCTGGGTGACAGTCCATCCACGCGTGAGTGGCCGGGTAACGGTCTAGCGCGAGGTCCTAATGCGGCCAGGGTGATGACCGGCGAGGAATTCATCCATCTACAGTAGAAAAGGTTACTTATTGGTATCTTTGCCTGATCAGCAAGATATCGGGTTTATGCCAAAATTCTTTCCTTTCCGAATTCATTGGATATTGCAACTCTGTTCATACTTTACATGACAGAGGTTTTCAAGAAATGTGTGAGATATATATATGGATATATATATATATATATATATATATATATATATCGGGACTTAATGAAGTATCTCGTAACTTCATTTCATTCAATAATATTTCAAAGATTGAATCTATTCAAGTCTTAACTTGTGGTCTCATCTATGGGATGACCTTTTGAAACCTATAATACTTTGAACAGTGGTAGTTCAAGTAGTTTTTATAAAATGGTATAAGTATAGTGAAGTAATTGGTAACTTCATCTTCCTTTAAGTTTATATCCAGTAAGTAATTACCTTATACTTGATAAAGGTTTCCAGTAAGTTATCCATTTAGATACTTGCATCATTGTTTACACTATATATTATCTTGCGAGCTGTAATGTTCACTCTTGCTTCATTTCTTCATCACACAACAACAGTTAGTAAAGATGGCCAAACTCAAGCAGACCCAGCGCAAGCGCGTGGGAAGCGTCCCGCGTCTTCTCGTTGATGTTGTAGCTGCTATAGCTGCAGAGGTAGATCTATTGGTAGATCAGGCATTCTACTTTTGGGAACCAATTATGTATAATTATAACTTGTGGCAGATAATGGCAATTAACTGTAAACTTATCAAGTAATCATTCTGGGTTGTAATAACTTTTGAATTGTGGATTCAAGGACTTGTACATATTTCAATTTCATCTCTGAGACTATAACGGGTTGTGTTGTGTGTTAGTATGGGGTCACAGCATGAGGTTATTTATTATTAATTAAGTTAAGTGATATTGTGGAAAGAAAGACTGTGACGACCCGGATCCCCGACCCCGGATCTGGGGGTGTTACAGAAATGGTATCAGAGCTAAGCGTTATAAACCTCAGAGATGATGCGACGATATAATAATAAACTCACAAAGATAATAAGAACTCTTGCCAAGTTCGTAGTCGAACTACTTAAAGTAGCACTGACAGTTAAAACCCTTACGGGAACCCTTATAAGTATCACGATAGTAACTTAGCTCGTTTAATGTGTAGGCACATGAGATAGAGGACCCAGAGATGTTCGAGCGTGAGCATGATGAGGCACTGCTAGATGCCGAGGATCAGGAGGAGCCTGAGATGGAGGAGGAGGAGGAGGAGGAGGACCCCTCAGAGGAGTCAGAGACGGAGGTTATGGCGATTTCGGATGTGGAGGACCCGGATGAGGTCCTAGTAGCTGAGGAGCATGTCAGAGCTATGGTAGAGTACACTGGTACCCCTTTACCCTCACTCCCGGTGGTCAGAGCTCCTACCCCTCCACCACTATCTTGGAGCCCCTATGATGACAGCTCAGAGACCCATACTCCCGAGCCTAGGCAGACCGAGGAGGCACCCCCAGCGGCTCCAGATTCACCACCTCTCGACCCTGCCCATAGGCAGTCTTTGTTACCTCACGGCTATGTTCAGGATGTACTGAGGACCCGAGTGGTTGTTGCTGAGGCCCGACTGGATGAGGTCAGGAGGGAGTTGGATACGGAGAGGGCGGGTAGGCATCCCGAGCTTATGAGACTAGGGCTACTATACCCCGATCCTTGAGGAGGGAGCTGACGGGGATAGAGCTCACGGCCCGAGCGAGACTCCGATCGCTCCAGAGGGACAGGCATGGTAGGATCTCCAGGCGGTAGGCCGACTACATCTTCTGTCGTGCGATGGAAAGAGTATGGGAGCTGACCTGCTCCGGTGTGTGATTCAGGACCGGTGATGGGATAGTCTAGTCGTCTAGTTAGTCGAGGCCATAGTAAGAGCCAATTTTCCGGGATAGTTGACTTGTATATAGCATCCCTTTCTCTGACTAGACAGATAGACTCTTGTGTATCACTTTTGGGCAGATGGCTGTAGTACTGTTGTACTTTTGACCATATCAAGCTATGTATTTCTCGCATTATGTATATATTTATTTCCTTTCAGTTCAGTTCCTTAGTGACGAGATCACTGTTTTTATCATTATTATTACTGCACTTCTTATTAGAACTGTCATAAAATAATAGAATTGCGAGATACATTCTCCCCATTATAGAACTGTGCAAGGCATAATTTTGTGTATGATTGTGACCTAACGTTGAATTTCCCAAAAAAAAATTATCAGTATCATGCCGCCAAGAAAGATTGGAACTAGGGCGAACCCTGGATCTGAGGACCAGGGAAGCCATAACCAGGGCGGTAGGAACCAAGAACACAGTGAAGAGGAAGCCGAGGATTATGTTGAACAGGATGACTCCCTGTATGAAGAGGAGGAGGAAACATATGATGTTGGAGGATTTGAGATAGAGGCTGAAGAAGGAGAAACTGAGGTTGAGCAACCAGTACCAAACCCAGGCATGGATCCCATGGGACAGTTCATGCAACTACTAAGGCAGAACTTGGAACGTCAACCCAACCCACCCCCTCAAGGACATAACAATGTTGTGGCAAACTCTTTCAGGGCTTTCAAGTCCCTTAAGCCCCTTGAGTTCCACGGATCAGCCGACCCAGTTGAGGCAAGGGCATGGCTAAAGGAAATGGAGAAATCCTTTGAGATTCTGAGTACCGATGAGGCACAGAAGACTGTATTTACTACCTACCTTCTGAAAGGAGAGGCCAACTACTGGTAGGAGGCCAAGAAAAACATGGAGACAGATGCTATCATAACCTGGGAGAGGTTCAGTCAGTTGTTTTTGAGAAAGTATTTCTCAAGGTTTATGGAGAACCAGATGGAGCTGAAGTTCTTGGAGCTAAAGCAGAATAACTTATCTGTAGCAGAGTACGAAGCAAAATTTACTGAGTTATCAAGGTTTGTGCCGGAGTTTGTGAGCACCGAGGAAAAGAAAGCTAGAAGGTTTCAGCAGGGACTGAAACCGTGGATTCAGAATAGGGTGGCAATCCTTGAGCTTACTGATTATGCCATCCTGGTGCAAAAGGCAACAATTGCAGAAGCCGGAAGTGAGCAGATGCAGAAGGAAAGAGAGAAGAAAGGAATAAAGAGGAAAAGCATGAGCATGGGCGGAGGTTCCGCAGGAGGGAGCTTCCCAACTAGATTTAATCGAGGAGCAGTGTCTCTACCGGGAAAGAGTACCGGTTTTAAGCGGCCAATGGGTGTGAATGTGAGCCAGAGCGGCCAGAAGTCAGGAAGGTCCTATTCCAACCAGTCTCGACCCCCATTACCAGCCTGTAACACTTGTGGTAGGATGCATTCTGGGGAGTGTAAAGGGAAGCCAGTAACCTGGTTTAAGTATGGTCGAGAGGGTCACTATTCTAACAAGTGTACTTCGCAACCCCCTAGTGTCAGCCCGACCACCATCTGTTATCAGTGTGGAAGACCAGGCCACATGAGGAGGGAATGCCCAGGAAATAAACCAGCAGCTTCAGGAGCAAGCAGGGCTGCTTCTAATAAGCCACCTACTGTGAGGACTTTCAACATGACAGTCCAGGATGCTATGAAAGACTCAGATGTCATAGCAGGTATCCTTTCTCTAAATTCAGCTAGTGCAAATGTTTTATTTGATTCGGGAGCAACTAAATCTTTAATATCAAGAGGCTTTGCGCGTAAATTAAGACTTAAGGTTGAACCCTTGATAGAACCCTTACAAGTAAAAATAGTCAATCATGAAGTTATTCCTGTTAACCAGATTCACCCCGCCTGTGAGTTAGGCATAGGGGAACAATCTTTTAGTGTTGATCTGATTCCTTTTAAATTAGGGGAGTTTTATGTAATTTTGGGAATGGACTGGCTATCTAGCAATGATGCTCAGATAGACTGTAAGGGGAAGAAAGTTAAGTTGAATATCCCAGGAAAGAAAGAAGTCATATTTAGAGGAAAGAGGCAGACGCAGAAATTTTTGACTATGGCCCAGGCCAAAAGGATGCTACGAAAAGGAAATGAGGCTTACCTAGCCTATGTGGTGGACACGCAGAAGGAGGTGCCCAACTTACAAGATATTCCGGTAGTCAACGAATTTGAAGATGTATTCCCACAAGACCTTCCGGGATTACCACCCGATAGAGTGATTGAATTTGCTGTTGAGTTGGCCCCAGGGACGGCGCCAGTTTCAAAAGCACCTTACCGGTTAGCCCCATTAGAAATGAAGGAATTAGCTACCCAATTGCAGGAACTTTTGGATAAGGGTATGATAAGACCCAGTGTGTCTCCGTGGGGAGCACCAGTGTTATTTGTTAAGAAGAAAGATGGAAGCATGAGGCTGTGCATCGACTACCGAGAGTTGAACAAGCTAACCATAAAGAACAGGTACCCGTTATCCAAAATAGATGATCTGTTCGACCAGCTAAAGGATGCTGTTTATTTTTACAAGATTGACCTGAGAACTGGATATCACTAACTAAATATTAAACCTGAAGATATTCCCAAGACCGCGTTCCATACCAGGTATGGGCACTATGAGTTCTTGGTAATGTCCTTTGGATTAACCAACGCCCCAACGACTTTCATGGATTTAATGAACAGAGTATTTAAGAAGTACTTGGACAAGTGTGTGATAGTTTTTATCGATGATATTTTAATCTACTCAAGGACTGAGGCAGAACATGCAGAGCATTTGAGGATAGCTCTAGGAATACTCAGAGAGGAACAGTTATATGCCAAATTCTCAAAGTGTGAATTCTGGCGGAATGAAGTACAGTTTTTAGGACATATGATCAATAAAGAAGGAGTATTGGTCGACCCCTCCAAGATAGAGGCGGTCTCAAATTGGGAAAGGCCAACCACACCCACAGAGGTAAAGAGTTTCATAGGATTGGCCGGCTACTATCGTAGATTTGTACAGGACTTTGCGAAGATCGCAGCCCCTTTGACACGACTTACTCGTAAGACAGAGAAGTTTGAATGGACGGAAAAATGCGAGAACAGTTTTCATGAATTAAAGAAAAGGTTGGTAACGGCCCCGGTGTTGGCATTGCCAGACGGAAAAGGAGATTTTGTGATATATAGTGACGCATCGCACAAAGGATTAGGGTGTGTGCTTATGCAGCACGGTAAGGTGATTGCGTATGCGTCGAGACAACTGAAGGAATACGAGATTAGATATCCTACTCATGACCTTGAGCTCTTGGCAATAGTTTTTGCGTTAAAAATTTGGAGGCACTACTTGTATGGAGAGAAGTGCGAGATTTTCACAGACCATAAGAGCCTCAAGTACATATTTACGCAGAAAGAGCTCAACATGCGCCAAAGGAGATGGTTAGAACTAATCAAGGACTATGATTGTGAGATTCTCTATCATCCAGGGAAAGCCAATATGGTGGATGACGCCCTTAGCAGGAAGGAAAGACTCAAAATGATAATGACTTCGGAGGAATTGATAAGGGATTTCGAGAGAATGGAAATAGAAGTAAAGGTAACCGGAGCCGGAACTGAAAAGCTGTTTGAGATCTCGATGCAGCCAGAGTTATTGGAAAAGATCATATTGTGCCAAGAGAAAGTAATGAATGAAGGCAGAGAGTTAATGACTGGAGAAGAGATCCATACCGAGAGAGATGATAAAGGGATAATGAGGTACTCCTACCGGATTTGGGTTCCGAATGTTCAAGAGCTTAAAGACGAGATTTTGGATGAAAGCCATAGTTCAAGGTATTCCATTCACCCGGGAAGCACCAAGATGTATAGGGATTTGAAGGAGTATTACTGGTGGCCTAACATGAAGAGGGACGTAGCAGAATGGGTAAGAAAATGTTTGACTTGCCAAAGAGTAAAGGCAGAGCACCAGAGACCCAGTGGACTTTTACGACCCCTAAAGATTCCTGAATGGAAATGGGAACAGATAGCCATGGATTTTGTTGTCGGTTTACCAAGGACGAAAGTCAACCATGATACCATATGGGTGATTATAGACCGACTGACGAAGTCAGCTCATTTCATTCCTATCAATGAAAGATACACAGTCGATAGACTGGTGGACATTTACCTTAAGTAAATAGTGACGCGACATGGAGTCCCAGCGTCCATTGTCTCAGACCGAGACCCCAGGTTCAATTCCAGATTTTGGAGGAGCTTTCAAGAATGTGCGGGGACCAAGTTAAATATGAGTACCGCTTACCATCCCCAGACGGATGGGCAGAGTGAAAGGACCATCCAGACACTAGAGGATATGTTGAGAGCCTGTGCAATAGACTTTAAAGGAAGTTGGGATGATCACTTGCCGTTGATCGAGTTTTCTTATAACAACAACTTTCATGCTAGCATCGGAATGCCGCCTTATGAGGCCCTGTACGGAAGAAGGTGTCGATCTCCCTTCTACTGGGATGAAGTAGGAGAGCGGAAGATGCTCGGACCCGAAGTGGTCCAAAGGACCAAAGACATAGTGGATCTCATCAGAGGACGGCTGGTAGCAGCCCAAGACAGACAGAAGAAATATGCAGACCTAGCCCGAAAGGACAAGGAGTATGAAGTAGGGGACTTAGTACTACTAAAAGTATGCCCTTGGAAGGGATTAATGAGGTTCGGAAAGAAAGGGAAACTAAGCCCAAGATATATTGGACCTTTTGAGATATTAAGACGGATTGGGAAGCTGGCTTACGAGCTAGCCTTACCCCCGAACCTACAACAAGTTCATAATGTGTTCCATGTGTTAATGCTACGGATGTATCATCGGGATGCCAGACACATAGTGGAGTACGAGCAGGTGGATATGCAACCAGATCTGACTTACGTTGAGAGACCAGTAGAGATTATGGATAAGAAGAAGCAGGTGCTTCGGAACAAAGTGATCAAGCTAGTCAGAGTGCTATGGCAGAATCATAATGTGGAAGAATCAGCATGGGAACTAGAGAGCGCAATGCTAGAAAAGTACCCCCATTTGTTTTCTATTTTATTCCGGGACGGAATCCTTTTAAGGAGGGGAGACTATAATAACCCCAAAATTTTGAACTTTTTGTAACCCTTATGAATAGTGTTTTTGCTGATTATGTAGAATAAGAAAACTTTTCATGCCACACTATGTAGGGGTTCTTTTATTGTTATTCTGAGGTCTTATTAGTACTCTATATGATATATAAGTGTATGTAAAGATCGTCAGAATCCAAATTCGAACACTTTGATTTTTCCCGAAAATCCACCAGATACCGAAAGAATTGAATATAAGGTAACAGGATAAAAAGGATTTAAATTCAAGGATTATAAGAGAGGGTCATAAAAGGAATATAATTTATTGAGAAAGGTTAAGGGAACCCAAGTAATAAGATCCCGGGTATGATCCCTCAAACGATAAACGAAAATGAAAGTTAAGCGAACCGTATAACAGATCAGCGGTCATTAGCCAAGTAATTAGAAGCTAATCAAAGAGGTTAGTGAGGATGATGTCATCAAACCAATAAGAAGAGGACAAGCATGGGAAGATGACATAAGATTGATGACCTAAGCATGACCAAAAAGGAAGGAAGTGTGGTTGATTATTAACCACATAATTTTACATGGTTAAAAGGGTAATTAAACAAAACAAAAACCTAGAAACCAAGCAAAATAAATCACAAACACAAAAACACATCTTGACTTCATTTTTCCAAGAGAAGCTCTCGGCCCTTTTCCATTTTCAAGAAGAAAAAAACCCAAATCCAAGTTCCAAGCTTCATTAATTAGTGAGGTAATTATCTAAGGTTCCTTGTGCATAGATATAGATATCCTATAAGTTTAAGCTTCAAATTCCTTCACAATCTCTTCCTAAAATTCATGGAAGAAGAGGGTGAATAGTGTTTTTCAAGAACTTAAAATTTTGTTCTTGAGTTTTTGTTTAGATTAAGCTTTGGTAAGGACTTTCAAGGGTGATTCCAAGCTCCTTAGTTACTTTTACTCACCAAGGAAGGTATAATCTCATACCCTATCCCTACTTTTGTATATTTAGAGTTTTTGTGTTTGGTATGGTTCATGAGAAGCTTGATTATTGTGTATTTAGAGATGTGTTGGTTTTGTGATGTGTTTGGAGTTGTAAATCTTGTTGATTAGTTAAAGAACTTAAGTAAGCTTTTAGTTCATGTTGGGAAGTAGTATAAATTTGGAAATATTGAGTTGTTGGGGCTGTTGTAGCATTATATGTATTGAGTTTGGTTGTATGGTTGAATTGTGGTTGATTGGTGGTTGATTTGGAGTAGGATAAAAATTGGTAATCGCGTAAACATAGTCATCGTAATGTCCGCTTTACTTTAGACTGTTTTGTTCTTAACATCAAGACCTGAGAACTCACTGTTAGGTTTTGACCATTGCCATGATTAGATAGTTCATGTTACAAGCTTCGTTTTGATATGTGGTTCGTTTGAATCCGATATATGGTTTAGGAGAAACGACCGTTTTAAGTAACGGCGTTTCGCGAACAAACCATTACCCCTCGCCTTACTTTGAAACATTGGTTAAAGACCTTAAATGACTAATTGGAGTATGAAACATTTATGTAAAGTGTATTAGGCAGTTGGTAAGGCACTCGCGAAAGAATCGCCTTAAAACTCTTAATGGTTAATTTATTAAAAATGGTGGAGCCGAGGGTACTCGAGCGACTTAAGAGAATCATTGAGCGCAAAGTGAGCGTTAGAGTCTAATTGGTTAAAGTATAGATTCATAAGCGACTTTGGTTTAATTCCAACTTATATGTGGTTTATAGGTTACCAGACTCATCCCAGGACTTTTACCACCCCCAGTCGCTCAGGCAAGTTTTCTACCCGTTATACTGTTGTTGTGATGTATATATGTATATGCATTATCTTGTGATAAATGCATGATTGTTATTAGCAAATCTTGCGATATATTGGAGCATGTGATATGGTATATATGCATGCCTATTTTCGTAATGTTGATTTCTAATTGTTGATTCAATTGCTTATAAGTTGCATAATACCTATGCTAGAGATAAGCAGTAGTTGCGTATACCCTTAGTACAGGGGACCCAAAGGTGAACATTTTTCTAAACCGGGAGTCGATGTTCCCGAGTATAATATATATTTATTTATATATATATATATATAGATATAGTTTTCAAAACTATTAATCGAATAGGGTTTATTCGATAACTTTATTTTTATTAATGAATATTACTTTGAATATTCAATCGAGGACTTATGACTCAGTTTATTTTATTTAATGAATATTAGTTGAATATTCATTCGAGGACTTATGACTCCGTTTATTTTATTTAATGAATATTATTTTGAATATTCATTTGATGACTTATGACTCCGCTTATTTATTAAATTATATTTATTTTATTAAAGAATAATGTTTCGATAATCAAACTTATTTTCGATTATTCAAATAAAGATCATACTTTCGTAAGCATATCTTTGGTTATTTATTATTCATTTCAAGTATAAGTTTTAAAACTTCTACTTCAATTATTTTTATAAGGATTATCCTTTTGGGAATATTATTTAAATAATAATATTCAAATATTTTCTAATATATCGGGACTGATTTATTTCATTTAAT
Source organism: Apium graveolens (assembly GCF_009905375.1). NCBI lineage: Eukaryota > Viridiplantae > Streptophyta > Magnoliopsida > Apiales > Apiaceae > Apium > Apium graveolens. The sequence continues at coordinate 162,407,564 of NC_133657.1, read as the reverse complement.
CAGCATTACTCCAAACATTCTTAAAAATATTTTCGAGTCTTCAAAATAATTTTTAAAAGTTAGAGCGGATCCCAAAACTCATTTTTATATTTAAGATCTTCCTTTCGAAGGGGATTTAAATACTCGCTCAAAATCTTAGGGATCCGGCTCTGTGGTGTATTTTATATTTGCAACGAGGTTGCTGTTTTGAGAAAACAATTTGATTACTTGCCCAACGTTCGGGAAGTAAGTCCATCTAATTGAGTCGGCATAAGCGACAGGCCGGGGTACGGTCTATGAAGGTGTAAGAGGTTGGGTGACAGTCCATCCACGCGTGAGTGGCCTGGTAACGGTCTAGCGTGAGGTCCTAATGCGGCCAGGGTGATGACCAGCGAGGAATTCATCCATCTACAGTAGAAAAGGTTACTTATTGGTATCTTTGCCTGATCAGCAAGATATCGGGTTTATGCCAAAATTCTTTTCTTTCCAAATTCATTGGATATGGCAACTCTGTTCATACTTTACATGACAGAGGTTTTCAGGAAATGTGTGAGATATATATGGATATATATATATATCGGAACTTAATGAAGTATCTCGTAACTTCATTTCATTCAATAATATTTCAAAGATTGAATCTATTCAAGTCTTAACTTATGGTCTCATCTATGGGATGACCTTTTGAAACCTATAATACTTTGAATAGTGGTAGTTCAAGTAGTTTTTATAAAATGGTATAAGTATAGTGAAGTAATTGGTAACTTCATCTTCCTTTAAGCTTATATCCAGTAAGTAATTACCTTACACTTGATAAAGGTTTCCAGTAAGTTATCCATTTAGATACTTCATTATTATTTACACTATATATTATCTTGCGAGCTGTAATGCTCACTCTTGCTTCATTTCTTCATCACACAACAATAGTTAGGAAAGATGGCCAGACTCAAGCAGACCCAGCGCAAGCGCGTGGGAAGCGTCCCGCGTCTTCTCGTTGATGTTGTAGCTGCTATAGCTGCAGAGGTAGATCTATTGGTAGATCAGGCATTCTACTTTTGGGAACCAATTATGTGTAATTATAACTTGTGGCAGATAATGGCAATTAACTGTAAACTTATCAAGTAATCATTCTGGGTTGTAATAACTTTTGAATTATGGATTCAAGGACTTGTACTTATTTCAATTTCATCTCTGAGACTATAACGGGTTCATCCACATACAATACAAGAAATGTTACCGCGCTCCCACTAACCTTCTTGTAGACACATGGTTCATCTATGTTTTTGATAAAACCAAACTCTTTGATTGTCTCAACAAAATGGATGTTCCATCTATGAGAAGCTTGCCTTAAACCATATATGGTTCGCAGCAGCTTACACACTAGGTGTTCATTTCCCTTGGAAAGAAAACCCTCTGGTTGTGTCATATATACTTCCTCCTCAAGTTCCCCATTGAGGAAGGCCATTTTCACGTCCATTTGCCAGATCTCATAGTCGTAGTAAGCAGCAATCGCAAGCAAAATCCGAATTGATTTTAACAGGGCTACAGGCGAAAAAGTTTCATCAAAGTCAATCCCTTGCCTTTGTTTGAATCCTTTTGCCACGAGCCTGGCCTTATAGGTCTCCACCTGACCATCTACTCCAATCTTTCTTTTGTATACCCACTTGCACCCAATAGGCCTAAAACCTTCAGGCGCCTCAACCAGAGTCCATACTTGGTTGGTATATATAGATTCCATTTTGGATTTCATGGCACTATGCCATTTCTCTGAGTCAACACTACTCATAGCCTCATTATAGGTCACAGGATTATCATCATCAATGATTGACAACTCATTGTCATTCTCAATGATAAGGCCATAATACCTCTCAGGTTGGCGAGACACTCTCTCTGTCCTACGAATGGACTGTTCCACAGAAGGTTGTTCAGTCTGAATAGGTGTTTTCACTTGATCCGTAGTAGTTTGTGCTTCTTGAACTTCATCAAGTTCAATTTTGCTCCCACTGTTTCCTTCAAGGATAAACTCCTTTTCCAAGAAGGTAGCATGTCTGGAGACAAACACCCGATGATCGGTGTAAAATTAACACCCCAAAGTCTCTTTAGGATATCCCACAAAATTATATTTTACGGATCGAGATTCCAGCTTATCTGGGTCAACTTTCTTGACATAAGCTGGACATCCCCAAATCTTAACGTGTTTAAGACTCGGTTTCCTTACTTTCCATATCTCATATGGAGCTTGAGGAACATATTTGGAAGGCACCTTATTCAGTAAATATGTTGAGGTTTCCAATGCATAACCCCATAGAAATACTGGAAGATTCGCATAGCTCATCATGGACCGAACCATGTCTAACAAAGTTCGATTTCTCCTTTCAGATACCCCATTTAACTGTGGAGTATATGGAGGAATCCACTGGGAGACTATTGTGGCGCCCTCCAAACCCGGGTCAGAAGTTTGGGGTCCACACACACACTTTATTTATAACCTGCTGATAACAATGATAAAGATAACAATAATATGTAGTGAACTTATTTACCAACTACACGGATCGCAACAGGTTAAAGTATGCACACAAGCCACACATCTACTTATATTACATACCGTTCAAATCCCAACTATTCCAAACTCAAAACTGAGTATTAAACATTATTACAAACTTTTACAGACTTAAATTATCCCAAAAGAAGCCTACTAGCTCAGCTCGATCAACCTGAACCCCTAGCTCTCGCGCTGGATTGGGGATTCGCGGTACCAACAGGTTCCTTCTTAACTGGAAAAGAACAGAAACAATATCGCACAAATGAGCTAACTAGCTCAGCAAGTCACAATGACAAAACTGAGAGTAATGATCATCAAGTGAACATTATTATGATATCAAGTGAACAATGGATTAAGATTTAAAATTGGATATTATATTTTCATGTTAAAAACCAAGGTTAGGCTGCTGATCAGTCACGCACTAACCCCGAGCAAAGCACACAGCACTGCTCTAACTACTGGATCCAAGGCACACATTGGCCTAACTTGACCATTATATGGTCTGACCACGAATCTGGTCCACAATATTATAAAAACAATCCAATTCTAACATAATAACAGAATAAGCAATAACAATCAATGACCAGAATCATTAATAACAATGAGTGTTTAACAATGAAAGAGTTTCAATCCTTGTAAGGATTAATAAGGTAATTTCAAAGGTTGGATGCTGGGTAATGAAAGAATTGGATAACAAAGGAATCAATGTTTCAGGGTTTCAAGGATTTGGTCTTTCAAAGCATAAAATACAAAGATTTGATTGTGTAAGCAATCTGGTTCAGTGTTTAATATTTAGTTTGTATGTATTTGTGGAGTAGGATCGTATACTTGAGGTTCGTGTTTGGGAATACAACAATCAATGGTACAGAAAGAATCAGGTTACGGCTCAAGATCAATAACTGGAATCAAGGTTTAGGGTACAGTGCTTCAAAGCACTCGCAATATCAACAAGACTATCAAGTACTACAATATCTCGAGAAAGTTCAGAACACTTGCCTGGTATTAGCTTACTACACTGCACTCGCTTCAAATCACAATCGTCTTATTCCTCAACTACCTGTTTCCCTTTCCTACGCCTTGCCTCTTCTGCTCACATATCATAAACATCTATCAATAATCAACTCATAGAGTTCTATTCAACACATACTTCTATCTACCCTTCGTTTTACCCAAATCCGATTAATGGATTGAAAGTTATGCAATAATCAAGTAAACACCGAATATATAGACCGACAGTCAATCAACAAGTCACATATAGCACATAATACATCACGTAATCAACGATATATTATTTATAAAGAAGTCTCGGGTCATAAATAGGGTTTCTGATATTTAAAATGATTTTTAAAACATTTTTCGAAATTAAAACGGGTCGTTGGATCAATTTCGGGTTAATAAACAGGGTTCGGTAGGCCAATTCTGGCTCCGAAACAATTTTATACTAATTATCGAGCTTTGGAAATAATTTAGAATAATATTTTAAAGCTCGAAACTATTTTTCGGAATTTTTAAATCATTTTTAAATAATTAAATCTAATTAAATAATTAACTAAAATCAATTAATAATTAATTAAATCAATTAATCAATTAATTTTCGAATTAATTGACCAATTAATTAATTAAAATTAACTGAAATTAATTAACTAATTAATTCAGATTTATTTTTGAATTAAAAATAATTTTCTGAATTAAAATACTAATTTTTAGAATTTTCAGAAATTAAAAATGAATTTTTTTTATAATAAAAATAAATAGCAAATATGATTTTTAAACATTTTATAAACAGGAATCCTATTTTTGAAAACTTTACAAACTACAGAGACTAAACTTCACCATTACAGGGACTAAACTGCAATTTTGCAGTTCCAGTCGCCGTAAAATCGGGGGTGGCCGGAGAACTCACCTCCGGCATCCTCCCACCACCATCACCTCCAGAATTAAACTACACAACACCAGGAACCTATATCTGCAATCAAAATTCATCAATAACCCCAGACTTGGCCGGAATTTGATCAAGAACCGGCGGGTTCGGCGTAAACTTCAAAACACAACTCCCTTCTCTACAGACCTCGTTGATTCATGAAACTTGTACGACTAGATTGCAAATTTCACAGAGAATACAATACACTATACCACAACATCAATCTATTTCAGAATAAGAAACCCCCAAATTTCAATTAAGAACATTCATACGGGTTATAAACCCTAATTTTAAAATTCGAAAATCAAACTCAAATTTGAACATGTTATTGAACTCCAAATCAGACGTATAATATATCAAAATCATCAGGAAAACAAGCTCTACAACATGCAATCATCAAATCATACAAACAATCATCCGAACAAAATTTCATATTTTTAATAAATTTAATTCGAAAATAAATAAATTTCCAGAAAATAAACCTTTGATTCTGCAGTGAAACAAAGCTCAGAATCTGATAGAACACTTCAAATCCTTCGTTTTGGTTACTCAAGCTTTGAAAACAGAGATCGGTAACGCCTTCGTTTTGCTGTTTGATTCTTAGAACAGTTTATGTAATTAGGGTTTTTCTCTGAAAATTATAGAATTAACTATCTGCAAATGATTTTGATACGAAATAAAATACGGTAGAAGGCTATTTATATTTATGGAAAATTAGTATCCCGTTGGATCAAAACGGTACATTTATTTATAAAAACTAATCCAAACGGTATCGGTTTTCGGGATAATTATCCAATATCAGTACAATTTGTACTGCGGTCTTGGTCTCAGCGCCTGGTTACTCGTATTACGAAGTGATAATTGGGATAGTTTAATAAAAAGCTCCCGTTTATCGAAAATACGGGTTTTATTGAGTTACCGAAACGAATATTGTATCGAAAATGTTGCGCCGGGACCCGCGCAAAACAAACCGTACGCCGGATTGAAAAAGTCAAAACATGGAATATGCTCGGAATATGACAATTAGGTTAGGAAGGAGTTCTCGAAAGAGTTTCTAGTTCCAAAAATGTAACAACGGGTGACGTCGGTTGGTTCCCGTTTTTATAAAATAGATTTTAATTACCCGGAAAAAGATTTTAGAAATTTCATATGATTCTTATAAATCCATAAATCAACATCAAAATAATTAGGAAGATATGACAATTATCTATATTTTATTTTGGACATATAAAAATTAAAATACTCAATTAATATTATTTTTGAATATCCAAGTACAGATAACATTTAACAATTAACTCACAGAATAGATACTGATCACACATAATAATTATTTAATAGCAAAAACAATCACACGATATATCCCGAATATTATAACTATACCATTTTCTTTGAGATAATCTAGAAACTCTCCATTCAAGTATTCACCACCTCGATCTGATCGAAGAGTTATAATACTGTGTTTGGTTTATTTCTCCACTTCATGTTTATATTCTTTGAACTTTTCAAAGGCTTCAGACTTGTGTTTCATCAAATACACATATCCGAATCTTGATCTATCATCTATGAAAGTAATGAAGTACGAAAATCCACCCATGGCTTGCGTAGACATTGGTCCACATACATCTGTGTGTACCAATCCTAGCAAATCTACAGCCCTCTCTCCACGTCCACTAAATGGAGATTTGGTCATTTTACCCAATAGACAAGACTCGCATGTAGGATATGATTCAAAATCAAAGGGGTCAAGTAACCCTTCCTTATGCAATGTCCGCAGTCTATTTTCACTTATATGACCTAGCTTACAGTGCCATAAATAGGTCATATTTTCATCATCTCGTTTTCTTTTATTAATTTGTTCAATCTGAAGTAAATCATGCTCTACATCACATACATACAGACCATTATTTAAAATACCACGTCCATAAAGAACATTATCTCTAAGGATAGAACATTCATTATTCTTAATAATAAATGAAAAACCATCCAAATCCAACATAGGAATAGAAACAATATTCCTCACAATAGAGGGAACGTAATAACAATTATTCAAAATAATAGTCTTGCCCGTAAGCATATGTAAACTAAATGATCCTACAGATATGGCCGCAACCCTTGCTCCATTGCCCATACGTAGAATCACCTCATCTTTTTCAAGAGTCCTACTTCCCTTTAGTCCTTGCAACGAATTGCAAATATGAGAACCACAGGCGGTATCTAATACCCAAGTAGAAATTTGACCTAGTGACATATTAACTTCAATCATGAACATGCCTGAATCAGAAGCGGTAGTCTTACTACCCTTCTTCTTCTTCAATTCTGCAAGGTAAACCTTGCAGTTCCTCTTCCAGTGCCCCAACTTGTTACAGTAAAAACAAACAGCTAAATTAGGACCAGTCAACTTGTGAGCATCTAGTATGCTCTGGAGTGATAGTGCAGAAGACATGACGAATATAGTAAATCTGTAAATGATAAACACATAACAACACTTAGCAAATATTCAATTTCATTTCAAAATACTATATGAATAGGGTCTTTATTCATAAGTGTCTCCCACTAGTTTATCTAATTTATTCAACCCCCTAAGTGAAAATTAAGCATTCATAAAGCTAGTGGGAATAGGGATCCTACATTCCATCACACAACCTCGGCTGTAGTACGAAACGTCATGTGATATTCAATAGGCAGACAACTTTTGTCAATTACATCTTATGTTATCTCTAGTATAACTATAGCCTCTTGAATAATTGAGTCACGGCTGTGGCACGACAAACTCAATATTCTAAGTCAAGTCTAACCCAACATTTCATAAAATTTAATCAGTCTGCAACGGCCCACGGCTGTAGCACGTAACGACCTTTAGATTCTAATTCAATGTACACATCTCTATGTAATAGACAAGTATTTCTTATTTCGAAATCAAAGCCCTCGGCTGTAACACGAAACGACAATGATTTAAAAATAAGAACCACTTTCTACCATGTTGGAAGGCTATGACCGACACAAGCCCGTTGTGTCATTGGCCAATTACTACTTGATATTATTTAATTTTAAAGGGATTATATTAAGTTACAATCATAATCATATTATAAAGAGATTCTTCCTTTTAAATTAAATATTTCAAATCAATAATCAATAATCAGATGATTCCCAGATCGGGTGGAGCATTGTCAAGAGGCGTAACTTAATAACCCTTTCTTACAGATAGAAATTTGTTGTTGACAGAATCATCCTTTCTCTCAATATTGAAAATTCATATTCAATTACGTGTTTCATAAACACAAGAATCTCATGATCGTATTCATAATATTTATATTAAGGTCATGAAACAATTTCACTATACTAGATTGTCTAACAAATGCCTTATGTTAATTAAGTTCACCTAAATCTATCATCGCATGATAAACTAAGCATATATCATATATATAAGTATGAATAAACGTTAAGGTAGGCATGTTACATCATGTAGCATATTGGTCTAAGCATTATACATCTCTATGTATTACATGAGGCATTTAAAAGCAATTAAAACAGTCAAAAACAGCTTTAAAACACTACTGTAAGCTATAAAAAGTTCGAAACTATTTCAGAAAATATCATATAATATACCGTTAGATGTGTCTCGAAAAGACGAATCCAACGGCACCAAAAACGCCTCATTCTGATAAAGCACGCGCCCGCACGCGCCGAAAGAAGCAAATCCACGCGCCCCCACGCGCACACGCGCTGTCAGGCGCGTGTGTGACTGTCCTTCACGGGCCCCCACGCGCGCCGCCACCAGGGTCTATCACCAAATGGGAGGATCTTGCTCAAAAGTTTTTAACTAAATTCTCTCCTATGGCGAAGACTGCTGCAATCAGAAACATACTTACTCAATTTGCTCAGCAATCTGAAGAATCTTTATGTGAGGCTTGGGATCATTATAAGGAGATTCTTAGGAAGTGTCGTCATCATGGGATGCCTGACTGGATGATCATTAAATGTTTCTATAATGGTTTGGGTGCTACTTCTAGACCCATGATTGATTCAGCATCAGGAGGAGCTTTGTGGGCTAAAAGCTATGATGAAACTTATGAATTGATTGAACTGATGGCTGCTAATGAATACCAGAATCCTACTCAGAGACTATCTCAGGGCAAGGTAGCAGGAATTCTGGAGTTAGATGCAGCTACTGTTATAGCTACTCAACTTAAGGCTTTGACGATGAAGGTGGATTCTCTGTCTAATTATGGAGTTAATCATATCACTAGTGTTTGTGAGCTTTATGCTGGTGCCCATGAGACTAATCAGTGTGCCATTTCTAGTAAATCAGCTCAGTTCGTGAGCAACTTTCAGAGGTCGCAGCAACCTGTACCAGCCACCTATCATCCCAACAACCGCAATCATCCTAACTTTATCTAGAGCAACACTCAGAATGTGGTTCAGCAGCCTTATCAATAGTATCCAGAAAAGCAATACAACCCCCTTGGGTTTCAGCAACCGCAATATGCACCAAAGCAACAACTCCAGCTGCAACATTTTAATGAAAAATCTGAATTGGAAGAGTTGAGGCTCATGTGCAAGAGCCAAGCGGTATCTATCAAGACCTTGGAAAATCAAATTGGACAAATTGCCAATGCCTTGCTTAATCGTCAACCTGGTACACTCCCTAGTGATACTGAAGTACCAGGAAAGAGGGAAGCTAAGGAGCAGGTAAAGGCAATTACATTAAGGTCTGGGAAGGTTACGAATCCCGAACACTCTCAAGTTTCGGATGAAGAAGCTGTAGCTGAAGAAGAAGTGCAGAAGGAAGATGAAGTGGAACCAAGGAAGACTACTTTTGAACACACTCCTCCTGAGGGTAATACAGGGGAGAAGCAGATCTATCTTCCACCTCCCTTTCCTAAGAGGTTACAGAAGAAAAAGTTGGATAAGAAGTTTTAGAAGTTTCTGGAGGTGTTCAAGAAACTTCACATCAACATACCTTTCACTGAAGCTTTTGAACAGATTCCTAGTTATGCGAAGTTTATGAAAGGTATACTTTCTCGGAAGGTGAAGCTTGATGACTTAGAGAAAGTTGCTCTCATGGAGAAGTACAGTGTTGTGCTGCAACAGAAGTTGCCTCTGAAGCTTAAAGATCCTGTAAGCTTCCCTATTCCTTGCACCATTGGAAAAGTATCATTTGACAAATGCTTATGTGACTTGGGAGCTAGCATTAATCTGATGCCTTTATCAATCTTTAAGAAGCTGGACTTACCTGATCCAAAGCCTACTTATATGACCTTACAGTTGGTCGACCGTTCTATTACATATCCATGAGACATTGTTGAGGATGTCTTGGTCAAGGTGGATAAACTCATCTTTCCTGCTGATTTTGTAATTCTTGATTTTGAGGAGGATAAGAAGATTCTCATAATCTTGGGAAGACCTTTCTTGGCTACTGGCCGAACCTTGATAGATGTGTAGAAGGGTGAGCTCACCATGCGAGTGTTGGATCAGGATGTAACTTTTAATGTGTTTAATGCCATGAAATTCCCTACGAAAAATGAGGAGTGCTTAAAGGTGGAGTTGATCGATTCTGTGGTTACTTCAGATCTTGATCAATTGCTAAGGTCTGATGCCTTAGAGAAGGCCTTGTTGGGGAATTCAGATAGTGAAGATGATGAAGGTGATGAGCAGTTGCAATATTTGAATGCTTATCCCCGGAAGCAGAAGATGGATATGCCGTTTGAATCTCTTGGAATGGAGGAGCTGGACAAATCTCCAAAGTGCCTTAAGCCATCCATTGAAGAAGCTCCTACACTTGAGCTTAAACCATTGCCTGAATATTTAAGGTATGCTTTTTAGGTGATGCATCTACCTTGCCTGTGATTATTGCATCTGACCTTTCAGGTAGTGATGAGGAAAACCTCTTAAGAATTCTGAGAGAGTTCAAATCAAAAATTGGATGGACGATAACAAATATTAAGGGGATATTTCATGTGGTCTACTATGCTAGTAAGACCCTCAATGGTGCTCAATTAAATTATACTACTACTGAGAAAGAACTTTTGGCCATTACCTACGATTTTGAGAAGTTTCGATCTTATTTGCTTGGGACGAAGGTGACAGTTTTCACTAATCACGCTGCAATTCGACATCTCGTCTCGAAGAAGGACTCGAAGCCTAGATTGATTAGATGGGTTCTTTTACTTCAAGAGTTTGAATTAGAGATCAATGATAAAAAAGGTACTGAAAATCAAGTCGATGATCATCTCTCTCATTTGGAAGATTCAAGTGCAACTTCACAGGATAAGATATTGATAAATGAGTCTTTTCCCGATGAGCAGCTGTTTGGAGTGTAAGAGGAAGAACCGTGGTTTGCAGACATTGAGAACTACCCTGTGAGTAATATCATACCTCCAGACTTGTCGTACGCTGAAAGGAAGAAGTTTTTTCATGAGGTGAAGTGGTACATGTGGGATGAAACATATCTGTTTAGGCAAGGAGCTGAACAAATCATCATGAGATGTATTCCATACAGCGAACTGTCATTCGACTGTTTATGGAGGCTACTATGGTGGAGAGAAGACAGCAGCTCATGTCCTTCAAGCGGGATTCTTCTGGCCTACATTGTTTAAGGATGCGCATCACTTTGTTTTGAAGTATGATTGATGCCAGCATGTGGGTAATATTTCCAAGAGGGATGAGATGCCTCTTACTGTGCTTCTCGAGGTTGAAGTCTTCGATGTTTGGGGAATCGACTTAATGGGGTCGTTTGTCTCATCTTGCAATAATCAGTATATCTTGCTGGCAGTCGATTATGTGTCGAAATGGGTTGAAGTCAAGGCTTTGCCGACAAATAATGTAAAGGTAGTGCTTAATTTTCTTTATAGCAGATATTCACAAGATTTGGGACTCCAAGAGTCATAATCAGTGACGAGGAATCGCATTTTTGCAATCGTAAGTTCACTGTCATGATGCAAAGGTATAATGTGAATCATCGCATTGCTACAGCCTACCATCCTCAGACTAATGGTCAAGCTGAGGTGTCTAATTGGGAGATCAAGCATATTCTAGAGAAAGTTGTGTGTCCATTAAGGAAAAATTGGTCTTTGAAGCTTAATGAAGCTGTTTGGGCATATAGAATAGCATACAAGACTCCGTTGGAAATGTCGCCCTTTCAGTTGGTTTATGGTAAGGGGTGTCATTTGCATGTGGAGCTCGAGCATAAAGCGTATTGGGTTTTGAAAAAGTTGAACCTTGATTTGGATGTAGTTGGTAAGAAAAGAATGATTCAATTGAATGAACTCGACGAATTTCGGCTTCAAGCGTATGAAAATAATAAAATGTACAAGGAGAAAGTCAAGAGGTGACACGATAAGGGTCAGGTGCTCAAGTTATTTATGTCGGGACAACAAGTTCTGTTATTTAACTCTCGTCTCCGTCTTTTTCCTAGAAAATTGAAATTGAGATGGTTCGGGCCTTTCATAATCAAAATCGTGTTTCCGCATGGAGTTGTGGAGATTTTTGAGAATGATCCAGGCCAAGAATTCAAGGTAAATGGTCAGAGGTTGAAGCACTACTATGGGGATACGGCAAACCGTGAGGTGGTTAGTGCCGTTTTATTGTCTACTTGATCTCGAGATTTTACGTCAAGCTAACGACGTAAACTAAGTGCTTCTTGGGAGGCAACCCAAGTTTGTTGTACATTAGTAGGTAGAGGAAGCAGAAAAAAAAGAGAAAAACACAAAAAAAATAGGAAAACAGAAAAAATCAGGACCAACTACAGTAGCACAACGCGCCCACGCTGTAGAGCGGGGCGGCCGCGCTGAAACTCCCGAAACTGTGCGCGCCCGTGCAGCCTAGTGGGGTGGACGCGCTGAAAAGTCAGAAGCACGGCGCGCCCGCGCCAAGGTAGCGCACGGACGCGCTGGGTCCCTGTGTTTGAAAAAAAATATAAGGCAGAAAAGAAGATAAATTCGGGAATTCTAATACAAAATCAATTCCCACCCGAATTTCACTCACCCACATCCCAAATTTTCCTCTCCACATCAAATCCATTAAACCCATTATTCCCATAATCAATTCCCACTCCTTTTCCATAACTAATTCTCTCTCAATCTCCTATATATACATACACTTATACACAAACTTCTCCATCACTTCTCAAAACTCTCAAACACACAATCTCTCTTACGAACTTCTATTCTCTCAAACCTATTCAATCTCAATGGCGCCAAAAAGACAATAAACTCGAGTAAGTAGTAGCACCACTGATTTTTTGAGTGCAGGTGGTGTGAGGCCTAGGTTTTCAACTCCCGAGGCTGAGGCGGAGTATGTAAGGCTGCATTCAAAGCCTATAGCCAAGGAGGGTGGTTTTCTGCCATCGGGGAAAGATGGTAAGTTGTTGGAGATGATCTTGGAGATGGGTTGGGTTGTTTTTTTGCGAGACACCCGCTGTTGTGCCCATGAGTGTGGTGCGTGAGTTTATGCTAATGCTAAGGCGGAGAAGAACGATTTCACCGTGGTGAGGGGGATGACGGTGGACTATAGTGCTGAGACTATTCGTAGTGTGATTGAGCAGCCCGAGAGGAAGGAGGTGCACGAGAATTGGAATGAGAAGACTCCAGAGGAGTTTAACTTGGATTTGATTGTTGCTACCCTGTGTGTGCCTGAGACTCATTGGAAGTTCAAGAAGGGCACGAATGAGTATGCCACATTTCCTTCTTCGTGCATGAACAAGTTTACACGTGCATGGAATTCTGTTATTTGTGCTAACATCATGCCATCTTCTCAGGTGCATGAGATTACTGTGGAGTGTGCGCGTTTATTGTGAGGTATTATGCAGGGAGACTATGTGGATCTTGGGATGGTTATCCATCGGGGTATTTTGAGGTTCTTGCGAGGGAGTATTACGGGTTCGATACCCTATGCGTCCATTGTGACGAAGTTATGTGTGGCAGTTGGTGTTCATTGGCCCGCACATGAGCAGCTGCAGCTCCCCAGTGCTCCGATTGATAGTTCGACGCTGTTGAATATGACAGAGTGGTATGGTGGGAAGCCCGATCCTAAGGGGCTTGGATATTCTTATGACCATCTGCCAGGTAGAAGGCCAGCGGATCAGACTTATACTGGTGGGACTTCGCAGGCTCGTCGAGCAGCTTGGAGAGCTCAGTTGGGAGATGAGGCTAGTCCTTTGGGATCGCAGCAGCAACAGGAGGAAGCACAGATCAGTGCTGGTTTGAGTACACCGTAGTATAGGCATTTAGCTAGGAGGATGGATGCGATGCATGACATCCATAGCAGGTTTGCACATGACCTCACCCAAGCATTGGGGACTGCATTCAGAACCATAGGAGTTGACATCCAGTGGCCAGTATTCGGTGAGGATTCCGTGTATCCGCCTCCAGACACTCTTGACACTCCACCCCTTGAGGGTGATGATCATGGTTCTGATTAGGTACGTCTGATCCCTTGCTATTACCTTCACTGAGGATAGTGAATATTTTAAGTTTGGGGGTAGTAGTTAAGGATTAATGTGTTTTGTGTGAGTCGCATATAGTTTGCATATTCATGCTAGTTTAGTTCATATAAATGCATATTGGCCATGTAGTAGTTTTTTTGTTTTTTTTATGATAGTTTGATCATACAGTGTCATGCATTTACATAATAACATGATCGCTTAGATGATTTTGCCGATTGATTTGTGATATTGATGCTAGTGTAGTAATGTCGTGTTTAGTATGTTAAGTCATATCGAGTTGATTTGCATGCTAGAGACAATTGTATTTCACTAAGTCTTATAGGTTTCTTGAGGGCTAGATCATGGTCATGGTTTATTTGTTTATCGAAGTTTAATCGCTTATTTATATTTAGAATTTAGGATATTCTCTTAATGATAAAATAACATGGATATTTAAAAATTAGAGAAAATTGGATTTCATTGCTAGTTGTTGTGGCTAGGTGTCAAATGGCTAGTAGCCGACTTATTTTATATGAGTAGTCTAGGGTTGAACGAGATGGAGCGAAACACACTCGTTCAGAAATTTGTGAAAAAAAACAGAAAAAAAATATGTGGTTATGCATAATTGATCACGATTGGGCTCTTTAATACTCGAGTTATTAAGTTCTTAGGGGACTTTGTGCCTAGTGACCTAAGGCTTTTTATAGTCTGGGATCCACTAACCTAACGTTCGCTACATGGGTATTATTGTATAAGTCTTTTGTGGACCTCACTCATTACACGATCAAATAAGCATATTTGTGTTATTTATGTGTTAACAATAAAAGCATGAATCCATGTAAAACTCCAATATAAGAATTGAAGTGCTATAAGTTATTTTGAGTCTAGCTTTTATTCAATTTATAACCTTGCAATTGCTTTGATGAGAAGTGAGTCATGATTATTGATCTAGTTATGATAGTATATCTGTAAGCATTTGCACACATGCACGTTTATGGCTTGTAAGTTGATTCATGGGGCTTGATTGATCTTATTGCAAAAACCGCATTTGTTGAGATGTTGCTTGTTGATTGGTTTAGTTATTCTATGGGGATCGTTGCATTCATATAGTTTGCATTCATGCATTTTTATTTCGTGTTCTTTGAGACTGTTTATGCTTGAGGACAAACATCGGTTCAAGTTTGGGGGTATGTTGAGTGGCATTTTTGACACTTTATAACGCTTTGTAAAGCTTTGAATTGATGTTTTGTACTCAAGTTGTTGGTGTTTTTAACGTGTTTTTGTAGAATTTTTGCATTTTAGGCATTTATCAGGAATACAGGCGAATTAGCACTGTTGGGATGCTAATTTGATGCTAGGATGATGTCCAGAATAAAAGCTCGTGAAAAGACCAGTTCAAATCAGCAAGAAAAGAAAGAAGTCAGAAATTTCTCCAGAGAGATGGCGCGCCCGCGCTGAAGTAGCGCGCGCCCGCGCCCAAAGAGTAGAATGTCAGCGCGCCCGCGCCAGGTTGGGAAAATAAAATCATGTTACTTCTGGAATTTTGATCCGTTCGACTTCTACTCTGCATGGGATGCTATATATACATAACTTATGTTCGTTTTTCATAACAAGATGTACCAGAGTTTAAGGAGAAGGCTTAAGAAGACCATAGAGCACAATTCAACCAAGGCGAAGAAGATCTAGTTTATACTTGGGATTCTTTATTTTAAGTTGTATCTTTGGATGCTAGTTTTCTTATTCGTCAACCTATACTCTTGTTTCATACTTGTTTGATTATTTATTCATTATAAAGACTATGTTTATTATACCATACTTTCATCGGAACCCACGTTGATGATGAGTCCGATTATGGGCTAATCGTTATCGTGGGGTTCTAACGGATTTATTTTTATGAATTTCTTTAGTTAAATCGTTTCGATGCCTCAGTGTGTGGTGATTGTCTGTTAACACAGTATTGGTTGTGCTTATTCATATTATGAGTGTTGCGAACTTATAAGATAACGTGTTAATCTTTAATGAAGCGAAAGTGAATTTAAGGGTTTAGAACTTGCCATGCTAGTATAAGTTCATGTATGTGATATGCATGATTCGTAGGTAATTTTAACCATCTTACTTGCCCTATGTAATCACGATAGATAACTTGTGCATTAAACCGTTATGTTGTCAAATTCTATATACATATAGGGTCTCAATATAATTTGTGTATATTCAGCTTCTATCTCTTTTGTGGATGTCTGGTAGTATGGTATTCGTACAACGAAAGTTGGCGTTTATCAGTTTCGTGTTAACTGATTAGTGTCATCACCATTACATGCTAAGGTTAAGAACGAAAAATCTATTGAATGAAGTATTTAATGAAGTTAGAATCCCATGTTGTGTCATATATTATTCAACTCTCTTTAATCTCCTAGTTTGTGTTCTTAGTATAATTCTTAGTTAATCTTTGTTATAAACAATCTCAAATTGTTATTCGTCTTAGCATTGGATAATAATAATACTAGTGTTGCATAGATACATTGATTGAAATTAACCTAAACCAGTCCATGTGAGAACGAACTAGAATTTATTCTATATTACTTGCGATCGCGTATACTTGCGTGAATATTAGCGCGTGTTCTAGCCTTAACAAATAAACAGAGAAGCAGAAGCAATATATATAATTTGTTTTTTTAACAATAAACAGAGTAAACCCAACTTATAAATACACATGCATCTATTAAAGTAACAAAACAAACACATGCATGTAAAATTATAGTGATCTCTTATCTAATCGACAAACCCAACTTCAAGATTAACAAAGCTCTAGAGACCGACCTGTGAACAAAACTCGATTAATATAAAAAAAATAAATTCGAAAGAAAAATAATTTTCTCACACTAATCGAGTAAACCAAACTTCTTTCAAGGCTATTCAGCACCAATCGAGCTCGACTTATGAATTAATCGAGTTTAATTCATATAAATAGGTTTGTACAAATAGGGGTTTTAGGTTTAGAGAGAGTGAGTAAGAAGAGAGAAAGTGAGCGATGAGATAGAAGAGCGACTGTGAGAGATGAGAGTGAATGAGAAGAGAGAAGAGAGAATGAGAGAGAGAAGGGGGGGAACATTTTTGGTCAAAGGGAGGAAAACTAAGAATTAAAATTTTGTTTAAGGGGGGGATGTTTTGGTGTATTAACGGGGGAAAGTAAGAAGCGGAGTTTTTTTTAAATGATAATAAACATCGGCTATTTAACATAGTGATGTCTTACAACCACTTTAACATCGGTTTTGAAATGTTCGATATTAAAATTACTTTTAACATCGGTGACATTTCTAACTGATGTTAAAGGGGTGATATCGTCGACACTATTTCTAGTAATGGAAAAAAAGAAATATTTATGAAATTTAAAATCTTGTTTCTAGAACTGCAACCTAAAAAGATCTTGGTTTAGTTTGGGATCGCATATGCCATATTTCAATTGTTGGTAACTGTTATTGTTCAACAAACTGTATTATTTTGAGATTTCATCGTGATGATCAAATCCTCTGACCCCGGATTTGGGGGCGTTACAGAATACTTCCACAATTAGTGCAACCAATCATGGCTCCTGCGTGAACAAGAACAAGCAAAATGTTTTTGATAACTACGCTTTCAACAATGACAGTTTGTTAACTCAAGGAGTTATCTCCATTCTTGATAGAGGATTTCTTGGACATATCTCCAAGGATTTCTTGAAAATTCCTATTGATCTAGATAAAGAGATATTTGAGGGGATATTTTCCAAAGATATCCTAGATGCAGCCGTTATGGGCACAGTCGGAAAACTACTTTCTATTGTCAAGACATGTTTCAAAAGCTCTTCCACTTTAGTGATCATAGAAAGGGCCCTTGCAGGTTGTTCCAATAGGTCCACATGCAGGATAATCGGTCAGCGGTTAAATGTCACGGAAGATGACATGGAGTTGATGGATATGGAACAAGTTCTTCTCGAAATGACCATGTATGATGAGGTAGAGTCAAACTGTGCATCATAATTCATAGAGAAACCATTTTTCTAATAGTATGTGGCTTGGAGGCCAAGACTTAGTCTTTCACCCCTTTTAAGATGTTATCTAATAGTTCTCTAGTATTTTGTACGTAGAAAATGTGGGTGGTTATTCTAATTAAGTAAAATATCTACATTGTAGGATTACCAACTATATTATGCAGAGGCTTGGTGTAAGACTTCTTGGCTGAGCATGAATCTGGGAACCTGAGTTGGATGAGAAGCCGCTCGGCGACTGGAATGGCGACTCTTAGTCGGCGACAGTTGTGCGCATAGTCGGGTTTGCTGGGATGACCGGGGTACTGGTTCTTCTGGGTCTGTTGTGACTACTGGCGACAGTCTTAGCAACAGCTAGTGTTTAAGTAGAAAACCACTTGGTGATGGTTATTTACGGTTTTGAGGAGTCCTAGCAGTTAGATGACAAGGGAAACTGGTAAATAATAGGGGCACAAGTGGTAGGCACTCAAGAGGGCAGTTACAAAGTATGGGGGACAGTTTTATAAACTGCTCGACAGTTATAAAACTGCCTTAGAGTTCAAATTCGTGGCTAAATTATTTATATGTTAGGCATTCAGTTGTAAACATATATTGGGTGATATCATATTACTTGTATTGGGTAGAATATAGGCAACAGTGTGGGAGACATTTGTGTTGGGGGAATTGTAATTTTTGGATCCTATGTATATATTATAGTAATAATATAAAGGTTGGCAGTCGCCGTATATCATGTGCACTTTCATATACATATTGTGGTAGATAGTGTACTTATCATATAGGCGTTAGTGAGGGAAGGCTGTTGTTCTTGTGGCGCTTGAGTGGACGACGACTGTGTGGGCGACGAGGCTGCTACACGACATGAGCACAAAAGCAGGCCGCGCGGGCGATTCGAAGAAAAAAAAATAGGCCTGTGACAATTGGTATCAGAGCTTGTTGCTCGATCTTTCTGAATTTTGTTGGGTTATTTCATCAAAAAGATCATGGAGAATCTGCTGTACAGTGGCGCCTACGGGGATGTTGCTCGGTTTGAGAAAGTTATGTGTAAATCGTTAGACGCTAACTTGCTGCCGTTGGTTCAGAAATGCCAAGTCATGAAGGAGGACCTTGATGAGATGAAGAGGACCATGCGAAATCAGATTGATGTGGTGGAGGACAGGTTTAATGACTTATCACTTCAGGTTGCTTCTCTTGCTGATAGATGGTTGGAGCAATTGCAGGAAATCATATTCGAAATGATGTTCCTTAGGCGGGATGTTGCTAAAATCTCGTTGGGTGATGGAGACCCTAAAACTGATGTTAGAGTTTCTATTTCTTAAAGTTCTATGGTGAATAGGGGAAAAAGGTGGTGCACGAGTTGTTCAAATTGAATCCAAGCATGATGGACAACCCAAGGTGTCAAAAATAATTATGTGTTTTGTTTGTGAGGGGCCTCATATGGCTAGGGTTTGTCCCCCATAGAAAGATGGTTCGTACTATGGTCGATGTTGAGAACGAAGTTGGATCTGGTTTTGAATAGGCGACGACAACTGTTGTTGGTCAAGATGGCGCCATTCATGGCATTGCACCAAAGACTATTGAGTGCTTCATCTGCGGGGGACCACACTTTATGGAAAAGTATCCAAAGGTTGGAAAGCAGGTTTCTTCATGGGCTGATTTATGTGAGGAGGAACATGTTGAAGAAAGAACAGGTTCCACAAGCGTGGTTAATGTTGTGCAGGTTATTGAAGATGCTCCAAGTGTGGAGGCATTGTTTGAAACAGAGTAAACATATGTTGGAGGCTAGCAAACAAGCCTAAGGAGTCTGCACAATTGGGCGACCAACGCCTAGGTTGGCTTAATTGTTTGGGGGAATAGGCGACAAGTTCTTGGATGATGGGTAACAAAGTCAGGCGGGGTAGGAGGCAAGCGAAAACACTGATTTGGTTTGTTTACATTGTTCAAGTTAATGGGGTGACTTCACAAAATGGGCAACGACATCATAACATTTACGGGGACCTAGCATTAAGGCGCTTGATTGGGTTGTTGATGGTGAAGGTAGAAATGAGGATGGTCATGCAGTTGAGCCAAAACTAAGTCAACGAGGACTTTGACGCAATTTCGAGCAACCTCATCTTCATCAATTTTAACCTTATTTTTGTAAATAAGTTTGAATATACGGATATTTTTGATAAATTTCCTATTAATTATATGTATACTGATGAAAAAAGGTTTAACTTATTATAAATTAAAATATTAAAAATATTGCATCAATTGATCATCCCTATCCATTCAAAAATATATTTTATCATACTAATCAGTTAAAATATTCTAATTCATTTAATAAATCTCCTTATTCAAAAATCTATTTTTATGGCTATTTATATTTAAAAACCTACTATAATAGAAAAAAAAATAGTACCATTATGCAGGATACATCTCCAGGCATATTAAAAATCTATTTATTGGATATATATGTATATATATATATTATTTTAATAGGAACATACATATAAATTCTGATTTAAACGCATATCAAAAATAAGTTAAAATAAAACATTGATTTATGTAATTTTATTGTAGCTAAAACTGCAACATGCACATTTATTCTGATTTCAACAAATTTAAAATTACACTAAATTGTAAAATATTAACATACAAACTAGCATCATCTTAAAGATGAGAACTACTTCTATTTGAAGATGAGGTAGAGAGGTACATTAAGAAAATGCATTCAACCAAACCGGCAACTTCCAGTACAAACAAGGATCAAAACTATTTTTATATTTAAGGCCACAATTCTCCCAACTCCCTTTGCATCATCCATCATGTATTAAAGCTGGGCCTGTATGCCGCTGAAATATCACAGATCCAGTTCCACTTTAAGCTGTTGATTGAAATGTTCAGATGAAATCTAAATGTTTGAGAAGTTGTAAAAGTAAGTGAAAACTGAAAAGACATATAGAAGAATTTATTTATTTTCTACTTGCAAGATACACTAGTTTAACTTATGCTGCAATCTGTGGAGTCCCCAGTACCACCACTACCATCTTCAGGAGAGGCATCACCGCCAGGAAAACCAAACAAGGCCTCAATGTCCTCCTCATCACTCTCAACATCAGCTCTGGTATATCTTCTTTCAATATAAGCCAATGCTTGTCTCCTGTGCAGCCGCAAAACATGCATGATTACGTCCGGGGAAAGTGCGACCCGTGAATTATTTTCCCGGCTTTGCCTATTGGACTCCAAAATCTGTTCATCAATAAACATGTTACAGAAAAAAGTGAGGACATAAATTCAGTTTTTCAATCCAACTTATTAAACCCATTACATGAGACAATCACAATAAAAAATAAGATGTCACCTCTTCGACATCATGAGGCAGAGGAGGAAATTCTTTTGGTGACGGAGCCCAAAGCTTTACAGTCTTTTCTATTCCACAGGTAGCAATAACAGGGATCTGGGGATGAGATTCCAGCTGATTTACTATGTGCCCATCACCTATCATCACACGCACAAGTTCAGCTCCTTTCTTCTTCCATATATATATACGACCACAGTCAGATCCACTCATAACATACTCATCATTGGAACCAAAGAAACTCACTCCTTTAATTGTTTGAGAGTTCCTATGACCCGAATACATCTCTGGTTTTTCATGCCTCTGCAAATCTTCATTTTCCACAGACGATGGACTAGGACCTAACCCCATATTCTTATTAAACAGATAAATAAGCTCATCACTGTAAGAAATTAAGAGTTCACTGGTGCTAGAGTAAGACAATGCCGTGATGTGAACCTTATGACTTTTAATCAGGTGAGCGGGACAAAATGTATCAACGGGTTTATCTACAGTGCTTGATGCATCCAGCTGGTATCTCCTGATGTCATATACACGCGCATATTCATCGGACCCACCAAGGGCAAAAAAGTTGGGATTTCTGGGATCGATGACAATGGCGTTCAACCTTATGATTCCCATTGATTGCTGGTCGTTATCCATCAAAGAGGAGCAACAGAAAAGCTTCGTTGCACATTTACTTCGCAAATCAAACTGCAAAAGATACAGGTACTCTATACTTAAGATGCATGTGGCAAAAGCCTAGACGACCAAAGTTCTCAAAATAACCTACATGTTGAACAAAACCATCCTCCGCACAGCTATAGAATGTGTGAGGGCTCCCTGGCTCCACTGCAAGATTGTGCACACGGCCTCGGTGCTGACTTATTCTTTTTGTTTCCACACAGCCATTCTCCAACACCTCACCAAGTCTGACCTGCAAAGCGGGAAGAACAGTTTGATAGGGAGTTATGAGGGGTAAATATTTCTACCTATGAGAAAGGAGGGTACCAAGAAAGCTTTTTAATCTTGCCTAATTATGCTGTATAATTTAGCTCTAGTAAGTTGAGCATTGTAAAACTCAGGAAACAGCACAACCACAACTTAAAATGTACAACCTTGTCTTAAGTATCAGGATCAAGCATAGCAGTATGAACATCAGTACGACAATTCTTACAGAATGGCCAAACATGGAGTACTTGCAGCAAACTATAGCGTTGTGATTGGTTGGCGGAAAGGAGGTAAACGGAAAGAAAGTGTGTAGAAAGTTAGGGGCAAAAGAAAATGCTCAGGGACATGAGTACAGGAGATAAGGTGCAAACAAAAACTGATGAATTTGTAATGGATATCAATGTGAGAAACAATGAGACTTAATTTGGTAACCTTGGAGTGTAATCAGTATGAGGATGAAAATTTTACATAATTGTGTACGATATACTCTGATCATTCTGAATCCACCATGTTCTATTTAGACAAACAAAATGCAAAGAAGAGTATATGCTTGCAGAAAAAATCCGAGTGTGCATGATAATTTCTTGTAAACATCATAACACATGAATAGAATTGTTTTGTGAAAATTACCTGGCCATCAGCCGCAGAAGTTACAATCTTCCTGTCCTCTGTAAATGGCATGATTTTGGTCTGGAATATGTTATCTCTGTGACCAGATGAATAAGAAAAAGATAAAGTTTTAGTTGCCCAATTCCAGAACTTAACTTGTCGGTCATCAGATCCCGACACAAGGTGTTCACCACTAAAATTGAATTGAATCGCATTTACACAGCCCTCATGACCTTCTAACTTCCCATAGAGACCTATTCGCTTAACAATGGCCTACACCAGCAAAACAGTAAGACATTAGCCCATTATGATGGTTCCCTGTTTCTGCTGCAGTACATGCAAAATTCTAGAATCAGTACTGTCCATAAACAAATTCAAGTACATTCTATTGGACTTTTAGTCACCGGTAATAACTTTGAACCATTCTTGTTACAGTAGATACAAATCTTTCCACAAAACACTTTACAATAGTTAATAAAAGACAGGTCTTTTAAAAATTTTGTAGCCCGTACATATTAGAGGTGCAAACGAGGCAAACTATTTGCAACAGTAAGAATGGTTTATTTAATTGTGGTCGCAACAGTATGTTAAAATTCGAATTCGATGACAATTATTTAATTGTGGTCGCAACAGTAAGAATAGTTTATCAAGCGGAGACCGAGTTCAAATGTATGAGATTAAACGACTTGTGATTGTAAGCGAGCTATTCTAGGTATTTTTTTATTTTACATCTTTACACGAGTAAGCCGAGGCAAGCTTCTCCTCTACTATAGGGTTCGATTTCAAGTTGAGTTAAATGTAACTTGATATCTAATTCAAGTTATCAGCCATTAGTTGAGCTTCAAATTTCAATAATGGATCTGGAAATATAAAAATTTACGGCTCTATTACACAATCAACTAATTGCATTACGAGTAAGCAAAAAAATAAAGTTACAACTTACACTGCTTCCCATGATTCATCAAAATGTTTGATCCATCCTACTAATCAAATCCACAATTCGAAAAAAAATAAAAAATAAAAAGCTCAACACATTATAAAAACATGAATATTACAATCAGAAACTTGGGTGGAGTAAAGTAGGAGGCTATAGCATATATATCCTACATTCCTAATAGACAAACATGGCTTAGGAACACAAACATACAATAATACAAAATATTCGAGAATCTAGTTCCAACGAGAAGCAAATAAAAATAAATTAAGCACTGGGAACCGATGAATTGTGTAGTTAAACGAGAGAGGTAACAGAATATAATGTCGAAACCAATGAGTTTAAAAGCTTAAGGACGCCCCCGTGAAATCAATCTTTATGTTGTTTAGAATATAAGCTCAACATAAGTATTGGTAAGCTAGCTTCAATCAATATATCACAAATAAAATATGGAGAAAGAGGGGGGGACCTGAGAAGAATAGATACGACGAGCGAAATTTGTAGGGCGAAGGAGACCAAGTTCCCGGCTACAATAATCATTAAATCCATGTTCACCGATTGTTTCCATGCTTATACAAAATTTCAAGTGAGAGCTCAATCAGATCAGTGGGGTGCTGCTATTTATTTTTATGTATGTGTGTGTGTATTTTAAGTAGCAGATGTATTCATACTTTTATACAAAGGGAACAGAATAGCGGATTCATTACTCCGTTGGGGAAAGCAAGACGTGGCACTACTTGGGAGACCCACAATCAAAACAAAGTGAGGTGTCCTATTTATTGTTTCTTTTTTTATCTTGCAGAGATATTATATTTTACTTTGTATGGAATGTAATTATAATTATAATAATAATAATAATAGATAAAAAAAATTATAAAATTAAAAATCTAATTTATCTTATTAAAGCCAACTAACCTAGCTTAGTCGGCTTTCCCAAACGGCCAGTGATTTAAATAATTTCTTTTAAAAATATAAAAACGTGACGGAAAGTTTTTTAAATTTAATAATCCAATAAATTTTTGAATTTGATAATCCAATAACAAGCTTCCGATAGGTTGGATCACGCTATTTTACCATACGAATATGTGTGGTGACATGAGATGAGTGGATTTATCAAAGGGTATCTTTACCAAAGCATTAACCAAACAGAAGATAGTTATTACTGTCTTCTAAATATAATGAAATTTAAATGTTCTTCGAAACCACGCACGTAGTAATTTTTCCCACATGATTAGAGATTTGGGGCCGATAAGATTTTCTGTTTTTCGATTTTACAAATTACAGGCGTTCACCCTGCCCCACCCAATTTTTAAAACTCGGGTAAAACTACAGTTACTGCGTAACGGCTTTCCAAAGCCATTTTCAGAAAGTGCAAATACAGTTACTTATCACAACACATCGAAAGAAACCTTTCTATCAAACTCTAAATTGCAAGTAATTTATACATGTAAAATTATAAACTAATAATAACTATTCATCTTTAGGGATACCACTGTTTGAGGTACATGCTATGAAAGGTCCCCCTCTTTATAACTAAATCTTAATCTCTATAACAATAATAAACCAGAGAATATGTATGAACCTACATAGATCTCTGGTGAGCAGAAAACCTTTAGTTACATCCTTTTTCAGAAGATCTATTCATGACGTCACATCTATATATCTAACTGAGCAGTAGGTTAAAACCAAAAAGCACCATTGTCCCTCTCAGCCAAAATTGGTTTGTCCAACTGCTCACTCTAGCCTCATGCTAATATTGCACAAACAAAAACTTTTCTGTTGTATTTTTGTTTTTGAAGAAGCTTAAATCTATACATGCAACCTGTGTATTTACACATCATCATCAGTTAGTGTGGCAAAGGAGAAAGGTTTAAACTTGTAACCATCACCATGATAAAACTTATTCTGAAATTCCACCCAATGGAGACGCAATGCATGAAGAAAAGCACTGAGAGTTTCCATCATCAGCAGTATGAATGCTGTTGCAAACACAAACACTGCTAATCCCACCAAACGAATAATGATATTGTCATACCTGCATCGACAATTATTTGACAATTGGAACAAGGACTTAGAAGCATAAAGGCATGTACTTGGACCAGGTTAGGATTGTGCACCATCATTCAGTCAGAAGTGGTCACTTTAGCAACACATAAGAAAGCATTTACTGGAGAGACTGATGGAAGAAAGTGGCATCAAGTCACTTCAGATTTATGCTCTTGACATTTAATAACTACTAATAGTTAAATCTAGGTAAGCAGTAATTTACACACTGAACCTTTTACGGTCAGTCTAAGAGCAGCAGGACTTATTTTAAAAGAACATGCCTTCTTACCCACTCATAACATATTTTGTTTCACATAAGATATATAGACATCAATACTTGAGCTTAAAAACTTGGCAATCGTCTTGTATGACATAAAAACACTTCTCGGTAAACCATAGCAAACTGAGTGGCACCAGTGGCGGAGCCAGGGAGATAAACCTCCTGGGGGCACTGTTCAAACAACCGTTATAATTTTTAAATTAGTAGAAAATTAAATGTAATACTTTTGAAGTTTTTGTAATACTTCGTCATATTTCTAACAAACAACACCATATTTCGTCTAAGAAGTTATAATTTTTTCAACAGTTAGTTTGGTAGGGTGAATTCATGATTCACTGCTCAAGTAAAAGGGCAAATTGCTGAGACTTATGTGTCCAATTTACACACTTAAAATTTGAAAACTGGGGGCACTAGTATCAAAATTTATATATAAAATTTTAGAAGTGGTGGTAGATAATTCCGAGTGAGCCAAGCTGTAAACACAGTAGCAAATATTGTATAACAAGCTAATGAGGATCAGGGAAATTGATCAAGAGAGTTTGCAACAGGAGAACTACCTCAATGCCCAGAGACGAAGGTATGATGCGGTATTAGAAACTGCACCAAGTACAAATTCAATAGAGTGTATCATTTGATGTACAAAGATCTCACTAAAGTTGAATTCCTCAATGTGTTGCCGTGCAGAACCAGGTTCCGAATCAGAATCCATCTCAGAGGTTCCAAGAAAACCATAGGTTTGACCTTGAAATCTCTAATAAAAAATTGAAAAGTTACATTTAAGAATAGGGAAGATTTTTACGCAAAAAAAAAAAAGAATAGGGAAGATTTACTCCAAAAAAAGGGGGAGATTGGACTGGGGACTCTAACTATTATGACTTCCATACATACTAATTTTCTTTCGGTACCAATATAAGATAATAAAGATATCACAAAATCTATCGGGGTTGGTTCCCCCACTATGACCCCTCCCTCCCCCACTGCAAGTTAGTATCAAATAATAAAAGTTGTTGAATAACGTGTGGTAAGAAAATGCCTATGGCTATTCAATTTTTTGATGACTAGTTTGTTAGGTTATAAATTGGCATTAATCATGTCCAGGATTGGCTCGAAACAAACTCGGGCCAAGCAGGCAGACATTTTCATGGACAGATTAATTTCTTTATAGCCTTAAATATAAGAGAGAATATATGCAAACATCGGAACACGTATTACCTCAGAGTGAAGTTTCTTCAGAATGAAAGGTTTTGGGAAAAGCATCCATGGAACAGCAACAAGAGCTGCAAGCAACAAAATGACCTACAACAAAAATACTCTTACCATGGCTGACATATAAAATTTACTTCATATCTACATTTTATAATTAAAATAAAAAATAAGAAACAGAGTGCATGCCTGAACCACACTCTGGCCCCAAAACAATTGATTTTCACCAAGCTTATCAAATGGACTCAAGAACATGTAAATCATTACATGATACAGGTCAGCTTGAGAACCAGTGCACCACTTGATCAAAATGAGAAGTGAGAGATAACCAAAAAGGCTATTAAGAAAGATCATCTGTGGCACAAACTGATACCTGAGAATTGAGCTCAAAGTAAGTCGATCTCCCAAATTTAAGTTCTATTGATCATTATATTGCATAGCTACAAGGAAGCAGAGAGTACACACTTTATATCCAGCGAATTACCAAAGAAACATGCATCAAAGTAGCTAAGCATGATTCCTAGATTCATCTGGGAAACACCTAACAGAATGGACATCTTCATCTTAAGAGAGTTCAGAAAAGGAAGCTCACTACGACTTCCACGCCAGCTGGGATCAATGCCAAAAGGGTACGGATCTCGAAATTTGATCAAGCCCGCCGAATATGCATCACTGTTGAAAACATAAGTTTGTTGTAGGTAGTAGTTAGCTTAAATTAAGTACATATGTGATGCCTGGATCTGATCTTGTTTATAAGAGATATCATGGTGAACCAACTTAAATTTATTCTACTTTTTCGGAATAAAATTGTTATCAGACATTAAAAAGGAGTTACGATTCAGCAAAGAGATTTCCTGCATACAGATGAAGCAGGGAAGAACACAGAATTTAAAGAGAGCATTGCTCATCACTGAAGACAATAAAAAAAAAATCAAGTGTTTCTAAAATATATGATGCTGTGCAAGATATCTTTGCTTGACTTGCTGCTATCAAGCTATCATAATAAATGCTGGTCAACTGTAGAATTAACAATATCCTCCCATTTATGAAGATCCTCAATTGTGTTCAAAGATGGCAAATTTTCTACGACAGAATATGTAACTAACGACTTATACAAGTTTAGAAAAAATTCATATCACCAACACAATACTACAGCAAATTCAGATTATCATGATGGAATCCATTACAGCAAGCAGTATGGAGACCAGTTATAGCAGAACTACCTGCTGCATGAAAAAATCCCTCCTAATTATTTGTACGAGCTAACTAATGTTGATAAAAAGATCATAATGTTAAAAATCATTTCAACCTTATGGGAAATTATTCTATATGTTTAAATATTGCTATTTTAGATATTACATTTTGTTAAAGTGGTTCAAATTAAAAAAGATAAGCACAGACCTGCATGTATTATCACGGCATCTATAAGCAGAACTGCCAAATATGTGATAAGGAACAGAGAAAAATTCATTGTAGATCAATCCACAATATATTGAAAACATTGACATAAGGAGCAGGACATAGCGGCCACCAAAGAGCATCTCCATAAAACTTCCAAGTTTCTGAAAAACAAAATGGGAATAAAGCATACATGGCAGCAAAACAGAATCTGTAACCAAAAGAAATGTTTATAGGTCCTATTTGCTCAAATTCAGGTACAGAATATAGGACCATATATAAGTTGCAGTTTTTTCTTCGGAAAAGCATATTATTTTGTTAGATGAGGCAAAAATAAGGGATGGTGACAGCAAGGCTTTTCCTCTTCGCTTGTCAATCCAGTTGGATACAACAGCAATGAAAATTATCATTTTAGCTAAGAAAAGAACAGGCCCTAAGGAACCAGCGCGTATGGCTATTATTAACTGCTAGTAAATACATACCCATTGTCTTGACTCTTGAGTTGATATTGGGACAATGATCTTGTTACGTGTCTGTGATTAGGAATTGGTGCTGATGCGGAACAAAGAATAACAAAATTAATTTGTACTTATTTTATATTATTAGTTACAATTGGTTAAGAATAGTAATATATATAGTAGGTAAGAATTATTAGGTAGTAGTTATTAACTAGGATTTGTTTGCTATTTTTTAGCATCTTACCAGTTCACCAAGTTCTAGGATTTTATATATGAAATTGTAATCTTCGTGGGATAGAGTTGATTATTATAAATTATATTATATTGTGTGTTTTGCTGATTCTCTGCGGAGATAGGCCCATGTCCCCCTACTTTCCCTTTCCCTAATCCTTGTCCTACATCAAGTGGTATCAAGAGCCACCATTCCTCCACCCAAACACCATATTAGGCCATTTTATAACCAAAATTAACCTCCACACACACAAAATCACTGCCCAGCCATTCTTGTGTCTCAGGAAATTCATCAAACACTTAACAGCATCCATCTAACAGTCCACCAGCAGTCCAAGCAGCCACCAGAAATTGCTCCAGCAGCCTTTCCAGAAAGTTCCAAAACAGTCCCCCAACTTCCTAAAAGTTCCAAGCTAGGAAGCACCGACATTGATACGGCGACACGGGACACGGGACACGGGGATTTGTCAATTATCAAAGTGTCCTGGATACGGGACACGGCAAAAAAAGTTATAAAAATATATAAAATATTTTAATATGTGTTATATATATATATGGGTGCCCTTCCATAGCCCCAGGTGGTACCACCTGCCGCATTGAAACATTGCGGCAGCCCTACAGCATTGTTTCATTGGAGCTAGTGCAATGAAACATTGCTGGAGGACACTGTTATGAAACATTTTCATAGCTGGAGGACACTGTTTGCCCACTTTTTTTTTCTAATTTATTTTTTCGAACTTATATTTTGATATTTTTTAATTAATATTTTAAACTAAAATATTTAGATTTTTAATATTGAATTTAAATTTTTTGAATGAAAATATATTTTTAATTATTTGTTCGAAATAGTATTTTCGAATTTTTATTATAACGAAATATTGTGAGTTTTATGTTTTTTTTTAATATTGTGAGTTTTTTGTTTTTTTATTTTTCTTGTATTTGTCCAATTTAATTTATCAATTTTTAATTTATAGTAAACGAATATAATGCTAAAAATTGAAAATGTAGAAAACTAAACAAAATGAAATTTTATCGATTTTTCGTTAGCTATAAAAAAAATATAAAATAACTCAACCCCGGAATGCTAAACATTTTTTTGTAACAAATAAAAAAAATACCCGCACAGCAATGTTTCATTGCGGCTAGTGCAATGAAACATTGCTGGAAGACGATGTTTTAAATGTAACGGTTCTTGCCCGCTTTATTTTTTCTAATTTATTTTTTTGTTAAAATTGAATTTTTAAATATTTTTTCGAACTTATATTTTGATATTTTTGAATTAATATTTTAAACTAAAATATTTAAATTAAATATTGAATTTAAAATTTTTGAGTGAACATGTATTTTTTAATTATTTGTTCGAAATAGTATTTTCGTATTTTTATTATAAGGGAATATTATGAGTTTTATGTTTTTTTAATATTGTGAGTTTTATGTTTTTTTTATTTTTCTTGTACTTGTCCAATTTAATTTATCAATTTTTAATTTATAGTAAACGAATATAATGCTAAAAATTGAAAATGTGGAAAACTAAAAAAAATGAAATTTTATCGATTTTTCGTTAGCTATAAAAAAAATATAAAATAACTCAACCCCGGAATGCTAAACATTTTTTTGTAACAAATAAAAAAAATACACTCTGCCACCTACAACATTGTTTCATTGCGGCTAGTGCAATGAAACATTGATGGAGGACACTGTTATGAAACATTGCTGGAGGACATTGTTTACCTACTTTATTTTTTCTAATTTATTTTTTCGAACTTATATTTTGATATTTTTGAATTAATATTCTAAACTAAAATATTTAAATTTTAATATTGAATTTAAAATTTTTGAATGAAAATGTATTTTTTAATTATTTGTTCGAAATAGTATTTTCGGATTTTTATTATAACGGAATATTGTGAGTTTTATGTTTTTTTTTAATATTGTGAGGTTTTTGTTTTTTTATTTTTCTTGTATTTATCCAATTTAATTTATCAATTTTTAATTTATGGTAAACGAATATAATGCTAAAAATTGAAAATGTGGAATACTTAAAAAATGAAATTTTATCGATTTTTCGTTAGCTATAAAAAAAATATAAGATAACTCAACCCCGGAATGCTAAACATTTTTTTGTAACAAATAAAAAAAATACAATCTGCCACCTACAACATTGTTTCATTGTGGCTAGTGCAATGAAACATTGCTGTAGGTGGCTTTTTAACCACCCGCTGCAATATTTTATATATGTTGGGGCTGGGCTGAACACCTCCCGCAATGACTCATTGCGGGAGGGTTTTTTATTATTATTTTGTTCTCATTTGTTTTTTTAAAATTAAAAATTATTTATAAAAAATATTTAATTCATCATAACTTCATTAAGGAGTACAAATGTGTTATTATACATAATTTTGACATATTTAAAATTCAAACTAAAATAGTTTAATTAGAATTTACTCAAAAAAGTTTTAGAGAAGACGACACCTTTCGATCAATAAACAATCATACTTGCAATACTTCATTCATACATTTCAGTTACTATCTTAGGTTTTTTATTTTTTTTTATTAAAACTAATATTTTAATTATTTTTCCAATTATATATCTAATTTACTTTTAAATTTTTAACTCATTATACAATTGATAATAAATGGGAAGTAGTAATAAAATTAAAAAATATAGAACAAATAGTTGTTAAAATTAATTATATATTTTCTAACTCCGTTATTATTGAAAAAAAATTAATTCATTAAAATATAAATTTTTGTTATTTTAGAAATTAAATAAAAACAGTAATCCTGCCGCATTATTTCATTGTGGTAGGTACCTCCCGCAATGTCTCATTGCTGGAGGTCTGCTGCAATGAAACAATGCGGAGCATCAGGTGGTTACTACAACCACCTGGGGTTGTGGACCAAAACCCTATATATATAGATGTATGTATATATTTGATTCTATATATATAGGGTTATAAATGATGAAGAGAGGAGGATATATAAGACAGAGAGACACAAAATTAGGGATAATATAAGATGATTTCGGCTTTTAAAAAAAGATTTTGGGCTTTTTTAAGATGATTTTGGGCTTTTTTATTTGGGCTGAGTCGGTGGGCCGTGTCGGTCGCATGTCGAACCCGTATCGGTCACGTGTCGAACCCGTATCGGTTTCCTTTTTCTTCGACACGCCATGTGGCATGTCGGACACGTACTCAGCAGTGTCGGTGCCGTGTCCGACACGCATACGGCATCTTTTTTTGAGTGTCGGTGCTTCCTAGGTTCCAAGACAACCCTGAATTTTTAAGAACTAGCAAAACAGCTCCTGAGTTTCCAGGACTTGTGATTCAAGCCTTATTTTGACATAATGGTTAATGTTAGCGAAGTAAACAATAGTCTTGATACATACTTTGAGCAAAACAATCAGAGATTACAAAATTTGCAGAACAAATTTGAAGATTTGGGTTTGCACATGCAAGATGTACAAGCAACACTCAAAGTAATTGTGGATAAACTTGGCATACTACATCATCTTACAATTGTACGACCTCCGACCTCCATCCCTGCCTCAACATCAACCTAATGGTGAGGTACGTGAAACTTGAAGTTACTGAACTCCATGGAGAAAAAGTTTCGAGAGTCTACTAAACATGTGGATATAAAAGCAAATAGTGATCGTACTAAATTCAGACGTTGAACTTCATAGATTTCAGTGTGAAAGCATTGAAGAAGAAGTGGTAGAGGACGCTATTAAAAGTAAAGAAGCTGGAAAAGCTATGATGCTGAAACATATCGATTTTTTTAGGTGTTGACAACATATTGACAACCACTACTGCATCAAAATCTGTTATTCTTTCAAGGTTGCTTCCAAAGACATTGTTCACAGGTTTGAAATTTGACATCTTCAAGTTCGGCTACAAACCATCTCCTTTCATGCTGATTATTAAATTTTGCAACTCATGGACGAGTTTTTTTAAAGACGAGGAAAATGATGCGGAACGAAGAATAACAAAATTAGTTTGTTTTTATTTTAAATTATTAGTTAAGAATGGATTTAGTTATAATTGGTTAAAATTAATATTATATATAGTAGGTAAAAATTATTCAGGTAGTAGTTTCAATTAGAATTTGTTTGCTAGTTTTATGGATCTTACTTGTTCACCTATTTTTAGAATTTTTACATGGGAAATGTGGAGATAGGCCCATGTCCCCCTAATTTCCCTTTCCCCAACCCTGGTCTTACATCACTTCATATATGTATGTGTATGTGTGTTTGTGTAATGAAATTTGCTTATCATTCTCTCCTATAAAATACCATCTGGTTCATATATGTACATGTGTGTAATGGCCCTCTAATCCTTGCACAACAAACCATTATAATAGGCAACAAGTTCACCCATATCCATTATTAATCTATTCATATGTACAATAATCCATTAGTGATCTAAACTGTGTGATCATGTCCATTATCCTTTAGATTAACCTATTACTAACTAGCCACTTCTCTTCTTCTCAATATTCTCCAGCCATATCACTAAATGGCGTATTAAAAGGATGCAGATTCTTGGCTGAAAAACCTCTAAAATAAATCCTTCTTTTCTAAATCAACTTCATCTAGAGATCTAGTGATCTAGTCTGACATAAATAAAATATGCCTTAAATTCAGAGAAGAAAAGGAAAAAACTTGATCCCGTAAAAATTAAAAAGAAACATAGCTCATGATGCCACTGGTTTTCTTTTTATGTACTCTAATGTAAAATAAACAAACTTCTTTACCAAGATTTCAAGCCAAAATATACTATAGAGTATAGAAGATTATACCTGAGAACCAAGCTTGCTTTCCCGGGCAATGAGGTAAAGTGCTCCTACTAATAAGCAGATTCCATGACCCCAATCCCCAGACATAACAGCAAAAAGGAAAGGAAATGT
This sequence comes from Apium graveolens, assembly GCF_009905375.1. Classification (NCBI taxonomy): domain Eukaryota; kingdom Viridiplantae; phylum Streptophyta; class Magnoliopsida; order Apiales; family Apiaceae; genus Apium; species Apium graveolens. The sequence goes on along the minus strand of NC_133657.1, from coordinate 162,373,346 downwards.
AATAACAGTGTAAACAGCGGGATTCGCCTCCCGGTATCTAGCAATCCTGATAAAGTCATTGCAAAAGTGCATGGTCAGTCTATAATGCGCACACTTACCTATTTACGAGCACGGTTGATGAAAATCACAGGAAGTACAACACCAATATATTTAATGAATCAACAAGCATCACTGTATCGGTATCCAGATTCCAGACCAAACAGTATATTATTTAATTTCTTAATAACTCTGACGTAGAAAGAGCTAGAGATTACCATCCCATCTTAAAGAGGGCAGAGTAAAATAAAAATAAAAAATAATCCAAAAAACAAGTTTAAAAATCATAGGAAAATTAGAGAGAGAATGCAATCATTGCCCTTTATTTTCATTTCTTCCTAGCTAAATAGAATGAACCTCGACTCATCGTCAACTACAGTATTTATACTTTATTACAATCCCAATTACGTAGCAACAAACATTAGTTCCCATTTCCCATGGATCCGTTTGTAAACCAAGTTTGATGCACTGAGCAATTTACTTTTTTGTCTTGGGCACCGATTCTTCATTAAATGAAGATGCTTTGCAGAATATATATATATATATATATATATATATATATATATATTCATCTACTTTCTTGTTCTTTTTGTAAGTTCAAAATCAATTCCCATAAAGATCATGTTCACTTAAACAGAAAAAACCACTTAATTCATTTTAAGAAGATCATTATCACCTACCCATAAGCATCCACAATTTCTTGATAGGCATTCGTAAAGCTGTTGGTTCTGAAGTATGTTGGAGGTGCCTCCAGAGCATCCATAGCATGAAATATTATACCTACTTGGGAATTGCTATCAAATGTCGCACGTCGCAATGCTTCCTGAATCTATTGAAGAACGGATGTTTTGCCTTACAAAAAATTTACTACAAAACATAAAGTACAAAGTCACGGTGAAAGGGAAATGCACCTGCACTTTTGCAAATATTGGACACCATCCTTCCCCAACAAGACACTTTTTTGTAACATCAAAGTTCAGCATATTCAATGTATCAAAAACTGCTTTCTCTCTTTTAACCTAAATGAACAATGAAGATGTAAGTCTCATCCCGAACATGACCAAATAAAAACCATCCATCCCCCCCCCCAACCTGCACACACATTTAATTAGCATACTAAACGATAAGATACATAAATAACTAATGGAAACTAATACCATTATTAGCCATTTTGTCAGGTAGAAATTAATGGAAGTCAGGGCTTTACTTCGGTGACGTATTCCAGCGTCTAAAGTGATTTCCAATTCGGATAGACGAGACAAGACCTGTACAATTAAGTTAGTAATTAATCCAAAAATTGTGCTAGAGCACTGAGAATAAGTACACTCAAGAGCTACAATATTTCACTTTCCCGCTAGAAGTTTGCAGCTCATATTTTTTAAGATATTTCGATGTAAAGTGTCATTTAAATAATAGGGATCACATTCAAGGCGATTCATTATGTTCAGTACAATTTAAAGCATGAATATACATAGTTTCTTGTGTGTGTTTGTGTGCTTTAGAGACAGCATACTTCACGAGTTAATTGCCTCTGCTTGGTCATATCTTCTGGAACAGGATAACAATTAGCCCCAAATGCTTCACATATTTTTAATATCTTTGACTTTGCCTGCTCTCCTGAGAAGAACACTACAAATACTGTTTTCTCCACCTGAGAGATAAATAGTCATGAAGTCACCAACTTAAAACTTGAAATATTTTTAGAAAGCCTCACTAAGATTTACTTGGCTGTCATAAATTCTGAACTGAGAAGTACTGCAGTCACTAAACATCTTTATCTAAAGCTTAAAAAACGGTATGATGTAGTACAGCAAAGAACTCGGAAAAATTCTGAACACAGTGATTACTTTATGAAGTACATAAGAACCCAACCATATCAGTGGATAGAGGATCCATGATTGGATCATCTGCCGGTGACTGGTTAAATAGTATATTCCCTCTCGTTGCTCGAAACAGTATCCTTTCAAATCTCATCACTTTAGATTGAGAGATAATGCCACTTATAAATCTTAAACCAGTCAGACTTGATGGTTCAGGTTGCAATTCCTGTCACATGAAGCATATATTATTTATAAAAGAATACTTGATAAATTGCTGGTAATGGTCAAAAGAAACACGGTTAGATGAAAACCAGTTCAAGTAAAGATGTTGCATCCGAATAATCATTATTTAAGTATGCATGTTCGTCCAGCTCTCTGTCCTCATCTACCAGATGGCCCTTACTAGAAACAAGAAAGTCACCTGCCTGGAATATCAACAGTTAGACCTATTTAATATTAGTAGGTAAACACTTTTCGCATATTAATTATATAATATCTATCTGTGATTTGAACACCAATATCACCAATATATAATACAATAGCGTATATCTTTTTAATTAAGAATATATCCCTTGCAAACACAAATAGTAAGTGTCATATAAAGGTAATTATGAATATGCAAATGCAACAGCAACCTGATTCTCCTACACCGCCACACCTTAGTTAACCTAAGTAATGAAGGTTATAATTGAAAGATCGTGCCCGTTTAACAAATCTTAAATCTGAAAATAAGTAACTTATTTCCAAATTTGAAAATAAGATTTGATTTTTAATTTCTATGACAAATAGTTATATTCCAGAAAAAATATGTAAATCAGAATTTTTTCTAAAAAATAAGTTAATTATTACTTATAAGTAACGAATCCAAACAGGGACAGTAGAAACATCAGTGTACCTTCTCCAAAACAATCTTATACTCCACCAACTCGTTAAATGAATTCTGCAGTTTCTCACTGTTACTGTTCATCTCATTTAGCTCATATTCATGCTCAGCAAGTTGTATCTGAAAGAAATAAAATGACGAATATGAGCAATGAGAAAATTAATATCTGATTTTATTAATTCAAAGAAGTTAAATTGCAGCGATATACATGAGTTAATAAACATATATGAACAACTGAGCAGACCTCCAGTTCCTCAAGCTCTATGTCTGGTCGCATGCCAGGATGAACAGACGACGGTAAACTGGCTCTAAGAATTTGATCTTTAAAAAATCGTAATTTCCTTGACATCTCTGCACATCTTTTTACCTGTGATCCAGAATGGGACAAATACGTATGCATAGATGTTTTCCAGTATGTATAAGCGTCTTACATATTCAATAACATAGTACTCATGCTCCATCTTCCTATGTCCATGCAGCAATACAGACTGATGACGAACGAAAGTGGGAGTAAAAGGTATGCTTTGCAGGCATTTAATAGAAGGTCCGAGAAAGATGTTTAAGTAAGGAAATTAAAGGCAGGAAGTTTAAAAGATAATCAAATAATATAACCGCAATGAATTTATTGAAATGATTAGATATCATTCATAAATTAACCTAAATAACTCCTACTCAAAAAGTCAAAATGTCATCTCTGAACTCTTTCTACTCCAATTAATCCCTAAAAAGATATAGGTCCTAATAAAACTACTTTTAGTGACTTGCTTAAGCTAAAATCTTTTATACTACTCCTTGCCTCCATGGTGTGAATTCCACAATCAATAATATTGACTTAAATAGTCTTAAAGTCAATTCTCTTGAATCCGTCCTACATCACTCAAAGCTATGTCAGAGCCCCCAATACAACAAAACTCATTCACATACAACATTAATGATAGCCATAAACCAATTTTTTTTTATGAAATTAACTTATCGATCATAAAGTACAGAAGATGAAACCCTGTATGAGCACTGTTAAGAGATTTTAGACCTGTTCGCCAAAAGACAAATATATCAACATGCATTCAAATAAATTTGATTGACAAGTACCTGGTTAACAAATGTCCGCTGGAAAGGGCTTTTATCAGCATTTAACTGCAAAGAAATAGCATTACACGGTGTGTTAGCTGATATGGTTAGATACAGTGTACCAAAATAATAGGGACACACATGGTTGTTACGTCGGTAAGTCGAGTCGAGTCGAGTCGACCAGGGTGTCCGACAAGTAGAGTCGTGACTAGTCAAGACTAGTCGGCAAGGTATAAAATTATAAATATATAAATATATTGAGATATATTAATATATGATATATGTATGTTTTAATCTTCTAACCCCGAACACGTATTTTTCTTGCAAGGATTGCATTGTACAAACAATCTTAATATTCAAATCAGGCAAAAATCCGTATTTCCATTGAGGATCATTTAATTTTGCCTTCCATTTAGGGTCGTTAAACGGGTCATGGACAGGATCATTAGTTTGATCAGCCATCTGCCACACCACAGTTCACAAGAACAGAGTGTATGTGCTACTGACCTAAGTGTGTGCTACTGACCTATTGTGTAAACAGAGTTTAAATGTAAGTGAATAACTATATGTATATATACATACATGTTTGTGTATATATAACTATACATACACATGCATGCTTCGACTGGAGAACGATGGAGACGAATGGAGGCAGCTAGAGAATGATGGAGTCGACTGGGCTTTTGTTTTAAGGAGATTAGGTTACTTAAAGGGCTATTTTTGTAACTGGGCTGTTTGTTTTTTTGGATTTATAAACTAGTCGTTCGACTGGGTCTCCTAGTCGACCCAGTCCACCAGTCGAAGCCAAGTCGCCCGAAAGAGTTACAAAACAGCGGTCGAAGTTTCATGTCGACCTCTTCTGCTCGACTGCTCGACTAGTTGACGACTAGTCGCGACTAGTCGAGCGAAGTAACAACAATGGTCCGGGACAGAAAAGCTTCCCAAAGAATAAAGAAATATGAAAGTAAACAGGATAGAACATGAAGGATTCTAGAATATGCATACAGTTATATAAATTTACTTAGATGTTTGGACAAGTATATCACCAGGCGTGCTACGATAAATCATCAACACATAGAAGATGTATTATCTAAACAAACAATTTAGTAGAAGAATAAGTCTGCAAAAACAGCTCCGACAATTATATACTAATATACAAGAAAAACAACCATGTTTAAGGCACATTGCTACTTTAAAAAGTTCTTGTAGTTTCTTCATTTGTTACTATTTTATAGATCTTGTTTGTACAGTTTTACGCTCATATTCATAAATGCGGTGTTTAAGTTCTTCAAAATCTGGAGTATGCCTTTTGCCACCATAATTAGCTAAACAATGCACCAAATTAAACACAACCGAATTCAAAAAACATTAACTAGTTCAAGGATCGAAAATATACAATAGTGTACACATACAACCATATCCATTTTATTAGGTAAGACCAAAAATCAAACACATTATATCAAAAAAATTGCCTGGAAATGCAGCACATCTGCACATGACGTAAATTAGCTGTTGGTGAGCAACACAACTGATGAAATAAAAGTACAACACGTCAATGCCATAATCATCTATAACATTTTGTGTATATTATTGTATACTACTTCACAACGTAATATGCCGAATACGAAAATCGAAACACACTGCATTGCTACATTCAATCATCGCCTCTTTATCAAACTTATAAGTGATCACAAACAATAGTTACATAACCTAACAATGTAACAAACTCATCGAAAATTGAACCCCGAAAACGATAACGACTTAAAAAATTAGGCAATACAATGGATTGGAAAAAGGAAACATACATCGCGAAACTGAAGAAGACCGAGTTCACCGAGGTAAGTAATGGCCCGGTGAGCCGACTCGACCGGGATGATTAACTGAACAAAACTCATTTTCTCCGACCGCATTAGATCCATTTCCGGGAAAGTGTCGCCGTAATTCATTTTCCATTCACCGAACTGAGTGATCAGTGTTTCAATGCCTACAACCTCTCTCTCTCTCTCCCCACCTCTCTCTCGATCTGATGAATTGTATTAGTGCACTTTCAATTTCACCTTCTATGTGTATATGTTAGTTTTGATGGCGGTTTTGGAGAGCCCGTGCAAGTGCCAGTAATCGAGAATTTCGCGTCTTCTTTCCCGACGGTGCAAAGGAAGAGGAATTTTCGTGGGAAATGAATTTTTTCGTCGGCTTCACTAACTATATTTTGGATTTTTTTTAGTCACTGACCTCGAATTTAATTATTATTTTATCAAGTTTTTGTAACATTATTAAAAAAGTAAAAAAATTATTGGAAAATAAGAAAAAAAAAAAATACAGTCAAATTAGCAAACGGATCATAAAGTACTAAAAATATTAAAAAGTTACATATTAATACTTTACTAAACGACACGTTCAAAAACCTAATGAAAAAATCACTAATCACACAACTCTTTAATTTAATGTAACTCTTACTCGCTCAAAATCAAAACTATAAACTCATCCATTCTGATAGAATCGTGAGACAAGTATCCATACTATACTATTATAAAAGCGAAACATGGTTTCATTTGGTCTGTCGGTTAACACCTTCCTAAAATATATGTTAATATCTTCCAAAATAAAGTTTAAACAAATATAATTTAGTTAAAAAATAAATCATATATTTAATATAACTACAAACTCTATGAATTATTATTCAACTTATTTCTAATCGCACCCAACTTCTTTCTTATATCTTTTGTAGAGAAATAAAAACCTTCCAATTTTTTTATAATTCAAATATAATATAATAAAATAAATAATAAATAATAATATTCTAAAAAACAATACCAAATCATCCACATACATCATTACTATTCAAAATTCCCACTTTTCAATAATCTCTGCACATGCGTCAAGCAACCCAAAGTAGGAGGACATTTTAAGATTTTAATTATCTAAATTTTGAATCATTCAATAATATAATAGATACAAGATAATACGTAAATATTTTAACTTCAATAATCTCAATAATATATAATTATTATTTTTTATAAATTATTAAAAAAAAAAAATCATGTATCTGACGAAACTACAAATTCTATGAATTACTATCCAACTTGATTTCTAATCGCACCCAACTTCTTTTTTATCTCTTTTGTAGGGGAATAAAAACCTTCCAATTTTTTTTTACAATTCAAATTATAATATAACAAAATAATTAATAAATCAAGAAAAAAACAAAAAACTAATATTATTAAAAATAATACCAAATCATCCACATACACCATTATTATTCAAAACTCCCACTTTTTAATAGTCTATGCACATGCGCGAAGCGACCCAAAATAGGAGGATATTTTAAGATTTTAACTATCTAAATTTTGAATCATTCAATAATATAATACATACAAGATAATACGTAAATATTTTAACTTCATTAATCTCAATAATATATAATTATTATCTTTTATAAATTATTAAATAAAATAAATCATGTATCTAATATAACTACACACTCTATATATTATTATCCAACTTAATCTATAATCGCACTCAACTTATTTCTTATCTCTTTTGTAGGGAAACAAGAACCTTCCAAAATTAGTTTTAATAATTCATATAACAAAAATAATTAATAAACCATGAAAAAATTTAAAAAACAAAATTACAAAAAATAATACAAAATCTTAATTTGGATTAAAGGTGGTAGTCGAAGAAGTTTTGTAAGATCAAAATCTAAAAATGAATTTCAGGGACTAAGAGAGGCAATGCAAGTAACTCTGTGTTACCCTCTGTATTCCATCTCTCGAGATATTATATCAATCACTTGAAAACAATTTTGAACAGAAGATATCAATATGGAAGACTCAAAATAAATAAGTTATAAATTGACTAAAGCAAAAAAGATATATAAATAATGAAAGTAAATAACTAACCCCGCAAATATCTCAATAGATAAAATTATGTAACAATCTGTCCTTCACGCCTTGAACGACCACGAATCGATATTATATCATCCATATTAGGTACTTCAATAGAGTTCTTAACACAAAAATTCTTAACATCTTCTAAAAATTTGTCCCATTTATCTTCTCTTAATGACTATAGTTCCATTTTCATAACTCGAACCATAATCATAGCATTTATAATATTTTGAGTGTTTTGTTTTAAAGTTTAACTATCTAAATTTTGAATCATTCAATATAATACATACAAAATAATATGTAAATATTTAACTTCATTAATCTCAATAATATATAATTAGCGTCTTTTATAAGTTATTTTTAGAAAATAATAAAATTATAAATGTATAATTAGTCCATGCATCGCACGGGTTATAGGCTAATATATATATAAACATAAAAATAGAATAAAGTTATAATAATGTGAATTTGGTATTAAATCAAACAACTCTCACGATTTATTTTTCTTACAAACATAGTTTTATAACTTATTTTTAAGATTTTTTTTTGTACATAAAAATTTAAACGTTAAATTAATATTCAAAAGAAAAGAATAAAATAATTTATGAAACAATATCTTTTGGGAGCCTTAAAATGCGTGTCTGTAGAGGATTTGGTCGTCACAATGAAACCTCAATCCAAATTAACCTGTTAAATCAATAAATAAATGCCCCCAAACTACACCCAAGATCTTTTAAGGTTACAGTTCTATAAACAAGATATCCAAATTCCACCAATAAATTTTTCACTTTCTTTTAAAACTCTTTTCAATAATTTCCAATTCACTACTAACCCGCTAGTATAACTTCGAAAAGAAGTATACTAGGCCCAAATACAATACACAACTATAATTTAATATAATATAAACAACTTTACACAAAAGAACTTACACTAATTCGCAAACCCTGGACCAACCACTTTCCAAAAGCTTCTTCTTTACATCCTTGAATTACGCAGTTAAACAGCGCAAGCTAATCCTCACTGGAGGTTAAATTTGAAAACAGGCAAGTATGAGCGGAAGAAATGCTCAGCAAGATCATTATAGCGAATATATGGCCGTTTTGATATAAAACCGACATATGCATTAGAGCAGAACATTTAAAATCATAATTGTTGAATCATAAATTTTTAGTTGAGGAACCCCAAAATTGATTCCTTAATTGTATTCAAAACCATTTTGATATTTATGAGCGAAATGCTTCAGCAATACTTTGAATCTTGACGAGAATAAAACTCGTAAAACAGTGTTTATGGAAATATCGTAAACCACAATAACATGAAACAATGATTATTGATTTAATCATAAACTTTACTCAAAACCGAACTCTTGAAATTAATACTTATTTTGCTGTCATATCAAATTAAATATCAATACGAACTTTGATGCTCACAACATCCCATACCGAAGTCAACATCAATCATCTATACCAATACCACCTTTGATATTTAACAACAACGTAAGTATCAGCATAAATCAGAATCTGAATCAAAACTGCATTTTACCATTATTCCAAAACAGAAACAGTTGATAAATCATTTATTCTATGAATATAAAAAATGATATGATAATTTAGATTGGGATCATTCTCCGACGGACGTACTATCACATGCTGATCAGCCCGTGTGATAGCACTGAGTCATGATTCGTAGAAACATGACCCCAAAAACACGAGTACTCAAACAAAAGGCAATATACCTTCCTGTGGCAAAAATTGTGTCATAATATTTCATATGACACTTAGAAATAGCCCTCCGCTGGACCGTCCGTCCCTGTCACTTACGCAATTATGATCCAATCTTAAAACCTTTTATTGAAAAGGGGTCATAATAATTGACACCCAAAATAATTTTATTCCCCCATTTACTTGGGTCCAAATCATCTTTCTCAAAATCCAAAACATTTATAATATCGGTAATTTGATAAGTAAAATCACTTAGATATTCTGAACATAGAATAGTAGAAGAGTACTTGCATAACCAGAATCATTAATTCAGCGATATGTAAAACATTTATCTATTCTGAACAGAGAATAGGGAAAGCAATACTTGCATAAGAAGATTTAAAATAAATATCACTTGAACAATAAGTGATGATAGGGATACTTGCCTTTGGGTTTTTAGCAGTTAGCCACACTCGCAAAAACGCATATATTCTGATATTCTGTCTCAAAATATCACCATCTTTCTTTTCAATACTTTACTGATATGTTGCTCCTGCGATTGCTAGAAGCCAGATATCCAATACCATTCCATCTTACTCTTTATCCAACGTCTTGTCCTGATCAACTCGAATGATCCGCATCTATAATTAAAAGATACAATTTTAATCGTCTAAACGATAATCACTCGACGAATTGCGCGTCAAAACCCTATCGTCTACCCATACGAGAGCCCACGCATAAAGAAAATAGTCAAATACAAGACTCTTCACTCACGTACACACGTAATTCACATAGAATATAAACACATAAGTCACGTATCAAATAATTCATATCGCATATGACTCAGTTCGTCAAAATATTCGACTCAGTATGTTTAAAACTGAAATCGGGTCAAAAATATGATTTTTCGATCAATAATCGACTCAGAATGACTCGTAAATCAAATGAACCTTTTGAAACAAAAAGAGTTTGGGTCTCGAAAGTATTTTTAATGAAAGTGGAATATTTTTCTGAGTCTAGAGGCGTTCGTTTCGTATTAAACGGACAAACGGTCTATTTATTAAGAATAAATCAAAACAAATTATAAATAATTGAATCAAATTATGATTTTCGAAAATAATAAAAGATAATATTTTGAAATTGAAATAAATATTTTAGAAAAAAATTCGAAATAACGTCTTTGTAAAACGGATTTTTCCTGGGGTCATACCCCTCAAAATCAATCACAAACCAACCCATTCCCACTGTACTCTAATAAAATCAATAAATGTAAAACACACAACACGTATAAACACGCCATAAACGAAAAATACGGTCAAAAGCGACTTCTATAAAAACTTCTAAAAATTATGAAATAAATATATAAACACTAGCATGCTATAATATACACAAGTACGAAGGCGGAATTTCGGAATCGTTACCCAAAATAAATTCTGATCACCCCGAAGAGAATATCTGATGTCCGGAAAATATTTCCATAAAAATTCGAAATTAATAGCGATAGATATATACACGCTAAGATGCCATGTGAAGTAATCACCGCCTCCAAACTCTTTTTCTACGCCCCAAAAATAAATTAAAACGGAAAATATGCTCCGCAAATTTTCTTCTCAAAACCTCGAAATATATATACCTATGCGTAGTTATCGAAACGCTAATCATTTAGATATATAATAATTGAAATTTGGACAAACAGTTTGTGAGATATGAATTTTTGAAAATTAAAAGTAAATAATATACGGAGAAGATAGAGGGACATGGGAGAATAGATAAACAGAAAGGGGACGCTGCGCGGAAAAGGAAGGGGGGAGGGGTAATGCGCGGGTAGGTGGCAGGGGAGTAGGGTGACACGTTTCTCTTTTTTTTTTTATAACTAAAAATCAATATAACATAATCAAAATTAGCCCGAAATTAATAATTATCGGGGAATAATATTTAATCTAATAAATATAAAATTTATACCAAAATTTCTTAAAATAATGAATATTCTAAAAATGTAAAAATATGATATATTTGAAAGTGCCACGATTTTATAAAAATGAAAATACAATTTTTTGTGGGGTTTGACGTCCCGATAGGGGCCCGGTCCGATAATTTTTATGAAACCGAAATATTTCTAAAATTCACGGAATATTTAAAAACTAATAAAACAAAATTTCCATAATTTTTAAAACATTTATGAATTGTGCATCCGACCCGCATTTTACGATTTAACGAACAAACGTTCGGGAAAATATAACCCGAAAAATTTCCAAAATAATTTTAAAATTCTCGAAATATTCAAATACGAATAAAATATAAGTTTCATGATTTTTGAAACATTCTGGAATTTAATACTGAATTTACACTTATATATCGGATCCAAAAATAGATTACTTAGCCGCTAAGTAACTATAAAAACGATACAATTGTTAGTCCCTTAACAATATGACAAGAATTACAGAAGGCAGGTTGAATGGAATTCTTGAAACTTTTTCTCGAAATAAAAATGTTCTAACTCGAAGTGTGAATTGATTGGCACAATGCGGAATAATTACTTAAATGAATCAAAACACAAGTAATTAAAAACAAGAGTCTTTAAAAACTTTCTAGTGGATTTGAATGATTCCACCAGAGATATATATTATATATCGAGAGAACCCTGTGTGCAAAATGCTCACAGCTGCTTACAAATATTGAACAACTTAGAGTACAGAGAAATGCTAAGAATTCTGCTTACAAATGTTTCTCTTCTTGTATCTCAGATTGTTCTTTAGTTGCTGCTTCTCGGTTTATATATCACCAAGATTACAACGTAATGAGACAGGATAATAAAACAAAAACTATCTAGTATATTACAATGCTACTTCATTACTCTATTCCAGCATCTTTGAATATTTTCATAATAGCATGGAAATGTCAATGCTTCTTTGTTCTCGAAAACCCAGTTAAATAGGCTACCACATTCCATTTGCATTCACTCGACGCATATGACTGTGTTGTCACTGTCAACAGATATTTGAATTCTTTATTTGTCGGGTTCATAATCATCCGTCGAGATATTGATCATCCGTCGGGTTGTTGATCATCCGTCGAATTCATTGTTTGTTCATCCGTCGTGTAGCAATCAGGCACTTGACTTCATTTCACTTATACAGAATTACAAGACATCATCTATGTACAATTAATCAACCTATTCTGCATATCTAACTAAGGTCAACATGACTCAAATACTACTACAGATTATAAACAATGTGTATGCAGAAATGTGCTACAGACTTATTGTTACATAAGCTACTCACTCGATGGATAATAAGTCATCATCCGTCGGGACTATATTGAGTCATCCGTCGGGACTATAAACCTTATCCGTCGAGTGCTACATAATTTCACTAAGTAAAATCTACCAAGGTGTTTTGTTCATGTAATCATCAAGTACACAACATATACACAACAATCTCCCCCAATTTATGTCTACTGGAATTGTAGCCATAAATTAAGAGACACTTGATGATAATAAAACACCTTAAAAATACAAATTTTAAAAGACAGTAGATAATACTGAAAAATGCTTCAATTAACAAAATGTACAAAGTTTTGCTCACAGTCTTTTTCAAGATGCTCCTCTAGCCTGAGCAGATTTATCTAGTTCCTTGAAGGTCTGGATCTCTTTCCAAGCTTTCTGTTGTTTTCCTCAATCTGATTTTGGAGCTGCCTGTGGAATTCCAGTTCATCAGATTCTGAGAGATTTAGCTTTCCTTGCATTTCCAAAAGAATCTCATTGCTAGAGATGCTCAATTGGTCTTCTAATCTAAAAAATCTTCTCACTCCTTTGTCATCCATGAACTCCTTCAGCCAGTAGGGCCTTAGATGCACTCTTCTCCCTGTGTAAGGGATGATTAGAGTCTTTGGGAGTGCATCTTTAGCTCTAACACTCCTTAGCTCTTCAATCTTCTTGCAGTAATGTTGAACCCAAAGTTCTTCTTGAAGGATGAATAAACTTTAATTAGTATTGCTTGGCTTTCTTGAAGGATCCTGTGAAGTGGCCATTGAATCTCCTTTCCTCCTTTGTACTTGAACACTAACCTTTCAGGTAGGTTTCTGTATGCATCAATTCCTCTCACTTCATCTAGGTCATCTAGATAGAGGTTTAGATCAGAAAATTCTTTGATGTCACACAAGTACATGTAATCTCCCTTATTGGCTTTAGATTGAGCTTTGACTAGAGATTTGGATTTGAGAGGTGACAACTTCACTTTCTTGACTGCTCTTGACTTTGTTCTCTTTGGCTTGTTAAGGATTGGCAAATAGAAGTCAGGAATTGGTATGTTCTCCCATTCTACTGGTTCATCCTTAGGCACTATAGGTTCACCATGGATGTTCCTGTAAGGATCCACCACTTTGATATCTTCAAATACAACAGAGGGTTTTGATGCTTGAGTTGTAGTTGGAGTGGATTTCTTGGGAAACTGATTCTCCAATTCCTTATCAACAATGTCCAGTTTCCTTTTAGTTCTTTTATCCAATTCCTTAATTCTTGGAGATTTCTTCTGTTGTTCAACTTGCTTCTTTGATTCAATAACTTCAGATGGCTGAGAAGGAATTTGTTGTGATGAATTTACAGCATGTAGCTTGGCCAAGATAGCAATTTACTCTTTCTTTTGTTTAGTCTTTTTAGCATCCAGAGCAGCTTACTTCTTTTCCTACTTCAATCTAGCCTTTTCTTCTCTCTTTTCTTAAGCAAATTGAGGATGTCCAGCCACCACACAAATTTCTTTCCCATTCCTGAAAATTTTAGCAATTCTTCTTTTTGAAGCTGAATCAGCTGGATCTTTGTAGAAAGCAATTGATCTTGACAGAAGCTTCTTTTCATCAGGCTTAGATGTCTCATACACATTATCCAAAGGATTCTTCAATGATGATTTTGAGTAGTTTACCCTTGGTTTCAGAATTGTTTTAGCCTTTGGAGATTTGATGCAGGATGGCTGTCCTCTTTCCAGATAGTTCATGCACATCTCATTGACACTAATTTGCTTGACTTGAGAGTGATAGATGGCTGACTTAACTGGCTCTTTGACAAGTTCAAACTTCTTCTGTATTTCCTCATCAATCTTCTCCCAGTTGACTAAACTCAACTTCTCCTTATCAGCTGCTCTTATGTTGGCTGCTGCTGCATTGATCAGATCAATACTGTCTGTAACTGGTGGCTTTGAGATAGTAATTGAAAGCACAATTACTTTACTGATTTGAATCTGAAGCCTCTCCCCCTCACTTGGTCCTTTCTCCCCCTTTTTGTTATCATCAAGTTGAGTAGAGGAGGAGGTTTGAGCAGCCACCAATTTTTGAAGTAGATCTGTCTGTTGGGCTTGATGAAGATGAATGGCTGTTAAAGATGCTTCCATGGATGACATTCTTGTGTCCAAGGCATCTATCTTGGTTGCAAGATCAGAATTTTTCCTTAATTACCTCTTGATGTCAAGCATTGTAGCTTCTGGAAGTTTAGAATCTATCTTGTCTGAAATGGCCTTCTTCATCTCCTCAATATCACCCTTCATGGTGTTTACATCCCTAGCATGCTGGAAGCCCTGGATTTTTTGAAGTTGCAGGGAGGCTAGATGTGCCTGAAGGAGCTTCTTGGTGCTGGCATTAGTATTGGCTTGAAGAGCAGTATTTGTCTGATTGATTAGTTGGATCAGGGTGGTCTTGAAGTAGTGCTCATCACAGTGCTTTGAGAATGCCCATGATGGCAACTTGAGCCTACTTCTCCCTCTATGTCCATTGCCTCATCTTCACTATCCCCACTCCCATCACCAAAGAAATCAGCTGAACCACCAGTCTCATAGTCCACATCACCAGCTGTAGAAGTCAAAGCTGTGATGGCATCCTTGGCTCTTAGCATAGACTGAGTGATATGCACCAGATTGAACATCCTTTCTGCATTGTCATTGCCCTGTTCAGCTAGAAGTTGATAAGCTGGAACATGGTGAGTAAATGCCTCAGCATCAAGGGAAGTGGAATCTATAACAGCTTTAGGATGCTGAGATAGTCCATCCTTGTCTACATCTCGGACATTCATTGACTCACTAGCAATGACATCCATCCTTATAGCTCCAGTACCTGTATTTCTCTCGTTTTCTCTCTTTTGTTGCATCAAGGTCTCACCTTGGCTCCCCACCCTCACACCATCACCTTCACCTACTAAGGTGGGACTCCTCTCACTCTCTTTTTCCAATCCTGAAGAAATGGATTGCATAGTTTCACTAATTTCCTCTCCTTTTTCCTAGGAGCAACCCAGACTCTCACTCAAAACACTCTTCTCTCTCAATCCTAAGAGTGACTGTACAACCACTAATTCTTCTGTACTTGAAATAAATGAAGTTTAAAGTTGTGCAGAGATACTCGACGGATGAGTGATATCCATCGAGTGAGTGGTTTTGCTATCCGACGGATAACTGCTGTTAAGCTTATCCGTCGGGATACAATCACTACTCGACGGATGAGCAATATACATCGAGAGAGTAGAAATGAATGACTGGGAAAAGAAACTATTGTTGAATCTGTGCTGATTGAAGATATTTTGGGCACAGATGATACAACAGTTCCTGAAAGAATTGGCAAGTGAGCTGTCAAATCATCTAAAAGATGATGCTCACTTGCACTAGATTTTGGCTTCCCTAATAGAGTTAAAGAAGGGGAATCAGGGATTGATGTGTTTATCATATCCACATCCAGAGAATTTGTTGGTGAGTTTGGTGTTTGAGGTTCTTCTATAACTAGAGATTTTGGTTGTGACTCCACATTTATTGGAGCCACATCAAACTGAATTTGTGAATGTGCAGTGACTGTGTCTTTTGCACCAGTTTGCACAGTGTGTGTGCCCTGTGCATTACCAAGGGTTTTAGACTTCTTCTTTCTGGCATAAATTTGGGGTGAGCTTGTGTCCCTAACCCTCTTGGCCTGTGCTCTTGGTTGAGAGATTTGTTCAATAACTACATCCTTTTGGGAGGATGCAGCTAGAAATGAGCTTTTATCCTTTTTAAGCACTGCAGTTTGTTGGGAAACTGCAGTGTGGCTAGGCTGGGATCCACTTAACTCTCCATCCTTATCCTTAGGGTTTCTTTTATGTTCACCCCTTCCCTCACCTATCTTGCCCTCCTTCACACCCCCCTCTTTGGTTTTAGTGGATTTTACAACTGACATCTTTTGAGAGATACCAGAGGGGGCTTTCTTTGATTTGGGTTTGAAAATTTTTGCAGTTTTGGTAGCTTGGGTAGGCAACTATTGGGTCATTGACACAGTTGCCATAGCCACACTGGAACTCAAAGAAATTGTTGAGGTTGGAATAGTGGTAGGGATAGATGAACTTACCTCACTTACCTGAGGTGCTTGCATTATAGGAAAATAGAACAATGGCACATCCTTGTGATGATTGGCCCTGTTCAAATCTGCAATGAGCCTTCTCTCTTGAACCCAATAATCTAGTTTGTTGTTAGGGTTCTCAAGCACAATCTCTTCACAGAGGTGGTTAGCTAACATCATAAAGAATCTAGCATAATACACATTTTTACCTCTTTTATTTAACTCTCCTAATTTAAAGCTTAACTCAAACAAGACAAGGTCACTGAAATTATAAAATTTATCTGTAACTAGCATGTAGAGCATGTTAAGCATTGAGATATTGATTGAATCAAAATTACTGACTTTACCTGAAAAGACCTTTGTCACAACATCACACATAAAACTCCATTCTTTCCTAAGACCCATTCTCCTAATGTCACTTAACTTAGAAGTAGAAAGAGCATAGTTCATGGAATTAAGCATATTGATTATATCAGTGTCAGTGTGTGGTGAGGTCACAGTGTTATCAGGAATCTTGAAACATGCTTTTATAACATCACTATTGATACAGAACTCTTTACCTTTAATGGTGAGTGTGATTGTCTTATCTGTTGAGTTGTAGGTAGCAGTGGTCCACATCTCTTCAACAACTTCACAGAAGATTGTGGGTGATTCCAATATGGTATAGTTGAGCTTGCAATTCTTCACAAAGTCCATCATCTTGTGATAGTCACCAGATTGCTGAATACCCTTGTTCACTAGTGCAGTGAAATTGTTCTTCTCATAAATGAACCCAGTTTGAGACATAATCTTTACAATAGGTGCCATTGCTAGAGAATAAGAGCTTGAAGAGAAAGAGAGTAAGTGCTTTGAGAGAGAATGAAATTAGAGCAGTTGAATTGAGAATAATAAAAGAAAAGCGATTGAAATGAAATAAGCTTTTATACTATCTCAAATATAACTGTTAAAAATAATAAAGTGAAATAAAGTAACCAATAGAAATTGCCTAAAATAGTCGTTTAAAAATAAACTGTAAAAATTCCACCCATTATCCGTCGTGTTATGCTTACAAACTGTAAGTATACTCGATGGATAATGTACATGGAATTAACGGCTGAGATTAAGACAGTTCGACGGATGAGGATAAACTGTTATTCGTTGAGTCATAAAATATTCCAGAAAAATAATTGATTTTTATTAGCAAATAGTATACCGACGGATGATCAAACTCGATGGATAAAGATCATCCGTCGAGATGTAAATTTTGACTTAGCCAAAATTTCATCCAAGACTTAAAAATCAATTAAATTCCTGACTGGATTTTAACTTGCAAATTAACTCATATAGATTTAAGAATAATTAAGCATACCTAACTCACTTACCAACCTTGAAAAGGTGGATTCATCCAGTGGCTTGGTAAAGATATCTGCAAGCTGCTTCTCACTTGGAACAAAATGTAGCTCCACAGTACCATTCATTACATGTTCTCTTATGAAGTGGTACTTGATATCTATGTGCTTTGTCCTTGAATGTTGTACTGGATTTTCAGTCATGGGAATTGCACTTATGTTATCACAGAAAATAGGAATCCTCTCAACTTGCAAACCATAGTCTAGCAATTGATTTTTCATCCATAATATCTGTGCACAACAACTACCAGCAGCAATATATTCAGCTTCAGCTGTAGATGTAGAAACTGAATTTTGCTTTTTACTGAACCAGGACACAAGCTTGTTTCCTAGAAATTGACAGGTTCCTGTTGTACTTTTTCTATCAATTCTACAACCTACATAATCTGCATCTGAATAACCAGTTAGATCAAAACCAGAATCTCTAGGGTACCAAATGCCAAGTTTTGGTGTTCCCTTAAGATATCTGAAAATTCTCTTAATAGCTATTAAGTGAGATTCTCTAAGATCAGCCTGAAATCTAGCACATAAATATATAGCAAACATTATATCTAGCCTACTAGTTGTTAAGTACAAAAGTGAGCCAACCATGCCCCTATAACTTGAAATATCCACAGACTTTTCAGTAGTGTTTAATTCAAGCTTAGTTGTAGTGGCCATGAGAGTTTTTGCAGATGTGCAATCCACTAGATCAAACTTCTTTAAAAGATCAAAAATATATTTAGTTTGACTAATGAATATTCCATCACTAACTTGCTTAACTTGTAAACCAAGAAAGTAACTCAGCTCTCCCATCATACTCATTTCATACTTACTTTGCATCAATTTGGCAAACTTTTTGCAAAGTTTCTCATCTATAGAGCCAAAAATAATATAATCTACATAAATTTGAACAAGTATACTAGAGCCATTAACATTTCTAAAGAATAAAGTTTTATCTACAGTACCTCTTGTGAAATGGTTTTCCAAGAGGAACTTTGATAAAGTGTCATACCAGGCTCTAGGTGCTTGCTTTAGTCCATAAAGTGCTTTCAAAAGATAATAGACATGTTCTGGAAAATTTGGATCTTCAAAACCAGGAGGTTGACTGACATAGACTTCCTCCTCCAAATCTCCATTCAGAAAGGCACTTTTGACATCCATTTGATAGACTTTGAAATTGGCATGGGCTACATAGGCTAAGAAAATTCTGATGGCTTCAACTCTTGCAACATGAGCAAATGTTTCATCAAAATCTATTCCTTCTTGTTGACAATAGCCCTTAGCAACCAATCTAGCTTTGTTCCTGACTACTATGTCACTTTCATCCATCTTGTTTCTGAATACCCATTTGGTGTCTATTGGATTCTTTCCTTTAGGCTTGGGCACCAGCTTCCATACATTATTCCTTTCAAATTGGTTTAGATCCTCCTGCATAGCTAAAATCCAATCAGGATCCAACAAAGCTTCTTCTACCTTCTTTGGCTCTTCCTTGGAAAGAAAGCTACTATATAAACATTCTTCTTGAGTTGCTCTCCTTGTTTGAACTCTAGAAGAAACATCACCAATAATAAGCTCAAATGGGTGATATTTTGTCCATTTTCTTTGTTGAGGTAGATTAGCTCTAGATGAAGAGGCCTCATTGTTGTCTTGATGTGTGATTGAGTTTTGATTGTTAGAAACTCCCCCTAAGTTTATGGATCTTTGATTTGAGAAAGGGGAACTTTCTATAGGTGATCTATCTTGATTTCCAGCTTCTCTTGATAACCCAACGGATGGCGAGTTTTGAGTACCGACGGATGAGGCTGGTTGTCTCCCGACGGATAACGCAGATTGCCTCCCGACGGATGAAACATTATGCAACTCGACAGATGTTGAGTTTTGTGCTTCATTGGTAGTGGATTTTTCTGCATTATCCTTAGATACAGTTTCTTGATCACTTTCATCATCACTGTCATCACTAACCATCTCCACATTGTCGAATTTGAGGCTCTCATGGTAATCTCCATCTTGCAGTCCTTCAATCTTTTTATCATCAAACACAACATGTATTGATTCCACAACAATGTTGGTTCTTAGATTGTAGACTCTATATGCTTTACCAACAGCATATCCAACAAAAATTCCTTCATCTGCTTTAGCATCAAACTTCCCATTTTGATCAGTTTGATTTCTCAGAATATAGCACTTGCAGCCAAAGACATGAAGAAAATTTAGAGTTGGCTTCTTATTCTTGAACAGTTGATATGGAGTCATGCATCTTGCTTGATTAACCAGAGAAATATTCTGAGTGTAGCATGCAGTATTAACAGCTTTAGCCCAGAAATATGTTGGCAGTTTAGATTCTTCAAGCATTGTCCTTGCAGCTTCAATAAGTGATCTGTTCTTCCTTTCCACTACTCCATTCTGTTGTGGAGTTCTTGCTGCTGAAAACTCATGCAGAATCCCATTTTCCTCACAAAATGCTCTCATGACAGAATTCTTGAACTCAGTTCCATTGTCACTCCTGATTCTTCTAACCTTAAAATCAGGATAATTATTGACTTGCCTTATGTGATTGATGATGATTTCACTAGCCTCATCTTTAGACTTTAGGAAATAGTCCAAGAGAACTTTGAGAAATCATCTACAATTACTAGGCAAAATCTTTTTCTTGAGATAGACAACACATTGACTGGTCCAAACAAATCCATGTGTAGCAGTTGTAAAGGTTCTTCAATTGTTGAATCAAGTTTCTTCCTGAATGATGCTTTAATCTGCTTCCCTTTTTGGCAGGCATCATACAGTCCATCCTTAGAAAACTCCACTAGAGGAATGCCTCTAACCAGTTCTTTCTTTACTAGCTCATTCATGGTCTTGAAGTTTAAATGGGATAGCTTCTTATGCCATAGCCAACTTTCATCCTGACTTGCTTTACTGAGAAGACAAGTAACAGATTCTGCATTAGATGAGTTGAAATCAGCTAGGTACACATTTCCTTTTCTCACACCAGTGAGAACCACTTTGTTGCTCCTTTTATTAGTCACAACACAGGCTTCTGAGTTGAAGGTTACTGAGTTGCCTTTATCACAAAGCTGGCTGATACTCAACAAATTGTGTTTGAGACCATCCACTAAGGCAACCTCCTCAATGATGACATTGTCCTTTGAAATCAAACCATATCCCATAGTATAACCCTTGCTATCATCTCCAAAAGTAATACTTGGGCTAGCTCTTTCCTTAAACTCTGTGAGCAGGGTAGAATCACCAGTCATGTGTCTTGAACAACCACTATCCAAGTACCAAAGATTCTTTCTGTTTCCCTACACACATCAAAATCAAATCAAGTTGATTTTGGTACGCAAGTTTCCTTGGGTCCTGCCTTGTTAGCTTTCTTTTTCTGTTTCTTAGGCTTTATCTCATTTGACTTGGGGATATCAGATTCATCCTTGGTCATTTGAGTTGAGCCTTTGTTAGGTCCCAATTTGTTTGTAGAAGGGGGGGTTGAATGCAAACAATACCGTTTCGTCGAATAAAATGCGGAATAAAATTGTGAAACAAAATTCAAGTTAAATAAAACTTTTATTAAACTTGAAAGGTGTTACAACTACGGTATCGATTACAAGGGATTAATCTCAAATCAATTATTACAAATTTAGAATAAATTCGACATGAACTTTTTCTATTTTTGTAATTAAAAGATCAAATGCTAAAAGCGATTTGAGATTAAGTTCTAGGGATTTTAATCCGCTAGATTGATATACAAGAACAAGATAAGTAATTCTAGTGGTTTGGATTTAACATTAACAAACTAGAATATTTGATCTTGAATAAGCAGATGAATGATGAAATATTTTCTTTTGTTTTCTGCTGTGTTTTCTTGTTCTGTATGTGCTGCTCTGTTTTTTTTTGCTGAGTTATGTGTTGATATTGTCTTCTGCTTTCTTTTAAACAATCACAGCCGAAGTTGTTGAACTGATGTGACAATCTATTAGAGCTAGCAAGACAATTAAAATGAACTAGCAAGACTTTCGGTATGACTATTGATTGTCATACCGATTGTCATATTAGTTCAAACTAAATTGTTTTACTGAATTAATAAGTGATTTTAATCTAAATAATAATTCTATCAAGACAATCAACTGAATTAGCATGACATTCGGTATGACTATCAATTGTCATACCGATTGTCATACTAGTACAATTACTTGTCTTTTTAGAATTAAAACAGATTTTAACCAATTAAAATTCTGTAAATCCTTAATATTAATTCTAAATTAATTAATCAATTTAATTCAATTAATCAATAAATTAATCCTTGCAGATATAATTTATTTTCTTAATTAAAATTATATGACTTAATTAATTAATAGAGAATTAATACTAACCCTGAGCAGCATCCATTCTTCTGACAATCTTCTGAAAGTCACTGAGACTTATGAATCAATTCCGCCACTTCAATGCTGACACTCGATGTACTGTCTGGTTCATGAGTGACTAACTTTCGTGACGTTTCTTCATGTCTTGACTTTGTTGTTCTCATTGAATCCTTGTAATAAATGATACCTTGACGAGATCTCTGTCACTTGATTAAATCCACGATCTTGATTTATATCACTGAGGCATGATCAAATTCTTGAACTTCTTCCAGTGAATCTTCAAGTCTGCAGATGAACAATGTTTCTTTATTCTTTGACAGATGTTACTTTGTGAGATCTCTCTGATGCTTGATCCACTATTTACTTATTACATTCTTATTTGAGTTGAGTTAAATACTCGAATAAACGAGTAGGCTATGACATATGCCTTTCAATCTCCCCCTATTTGCTTGTTAGACAATAACAACAAATACCTAGAGGATAACTCAACTAACAAATAAGAAAAAGATATAAACAGTAATGTAAAGTAAATAGCAGAAAAGTTCTGGATTATATTTAACATTTTCCAGATTCCAAATGAAATTTACAAGTGAATACAAGATAGATGTTCCTCTAGCCTGAACATATAACTACATTAGACTATCTTGATTCATAACGCTCTAATCATATTACATTGAGTTTTGAGCTAATTGACTTTAGTTGTCTTCTCTTCTGACTTCACCTTCTTCTAAATCTTGAAGCAATTCCTTGTCAAAAACACGATCCTTTTCTGAAGTGAAGCTTGCAGGTCTGACTGGTTGAACTCCAACTGTCTTCAACTTATTCTTGAGTTGATTGTACCTTTTAACATTCTTCTCACAATAAGCTTGAATCAAGTCAGCAGCTTGAGTCTTCAACATGGATGAATATCCAGCAGTTCTCAAATGATGTTCCATCCAGACCAGATGCTTAGCTGAGTAGTCTTTAAGAGATTGTACATCTAGCTGACAGATTTGAAGACAATCAGACTTAAAGAATCTCACCTGATGAGGATTGTTGACCACTTGAGGACTAGCCCTGCTGGCAAACTCTTTAAGCCTTTCCCGAAGAACTTCATTCAGCTCTGAGCTTCTTTTCACTTTGTTTAAAAGAACCCAAATCTCTGACAACGAACGATTCTCAAATAGATGAAGTGACACTTTGAATGATCCTTCACTCTGACAATATACAAAAATGCTCATCTCATTTAGGGATCTATCAAAAGCAGCTGTGATCCTTGAGACTTCAGTCTTGATAGCATTCATGTACATGTCATTGTTAGGATTTGAGATTTCCAGCTTGTCAAGAAGATGTAAGAACTGCCTATCATTGTTAGTGCATAGCTGAGGCATATCGAGTACTCTCCTAGCTTCATCCCACTTTCCACCAATCTTCAGTCTGACATCTCTTCTCCTTTCTTGAGCTTTAATGTCATGAAGACGTTGCTTTTGAAGAGTTTCTGTTCTTTGTATGTCTTTTCTCCTATCAATGATCTGTGAGACCTTCTTGAGTTCAGCTTCTTTTCTTTGCATCTCTGACTGCTCTTTCTGAAATTCTTTCTCAAACCTAGGATCCACTGTATCTTCTTCTTCCCAATCTTCAAAATCACTTTCTTCTTCAGCTTCAAATAACCCATCTTTATCTTCCTGAACTGGTTCAGTGGGAATGTCAAAAATATCGAAGTCATCCTGTTCTCCACTGTAGTAGGCATCATCAGCCTTTCCTTTATCTCCAGCAGAAGTATCTTTTTCTTTCCCTTTGGAACTACTCCCTTTCTTCTCCCCCTTAGTTGAGGGATCCTCTACTGACTTTCCTTTGAAACCTCCACCACTTCCAGAGCCTGATCCTCCACCAGACGGTCCTTCAAAATAAGCTCTTTGTTCTTCATTAGGGCAATGAGAATTCTTGATCATGTAATATAAGTGCTTCATGCCTTCATTTAGATGTTCCATGCCCGTCTCTATCTTTAGAAATCTTGAGTTGTCCAGTGAATGATTCATCTCAACGAGGTCTTCAAGAGAAGTCATTCTTGTATGTAGGGAGCAGAAGTTGGATATGTCATCAGCTGATAAATTTGGAGTGTCCTGAATAGAATTGAGCTTTGGTATTACAGTAGTCTTTAAATCTGAGATGTCATTCCTTATGATTGCAAGCTGATTGTCGACAGAGGTGGAAGAAGAAGACCGTTCAACCACTTGTGCTTTGAATGCTTGAGCTTCAGCTTGACTTTTAGCAAGTTCTTCTTTCAGGGCAGCAATCTGAGCTAACAGGTTGACAGTATCAGTGTCTGTGTGTGCTCTCACCTGAAGTTCACTCGTATTTGGTTCACTCATCTCACGTGCATGTGTTTCTCTCAATATGATTGCTCGTGAGGAGTCTTCCAATTGCTGTTCTTGTGTACCTGCATTAAAAATCACCCTAGCCTCTTCAAGAGAGGTCAGTGGTGGTGCAATGGGAATTCGCGAGTCCCGATCCTCAGTCAATGCTATCAAATCTTTTGGAATAGATGTCTGAATTGCTTCAGGGATAGATTGACCGAGTTGCCCTCCACTTTCTCCAGATAAATCTGCGAGTGGAGAATCCCATAAGGGAGCCAGAGTTGTTGGATCCGGGAGGGGAGAAAATGACTCTATTAAAGATGGCGGAGAGTCATATTTTCCCTCTGAAGCATGTGACTGCTCTTCTGCCGTAACTATGGCAGGCACTGTAACCGACTCTACGTGCACTCCTCGCTGGGTGTCCTGAGTATTATCTGGGGAAGTGTATGGTTCCATTGTGAGTAATGGAATTGTGCTTGACTCAGTACAAGATGCCATGACCCGATGGCGAATTTCAATAGATGCATCCTGTTGAGAGAATGCCTCTAGTAACTGTTCATTGGCCATTTCAAAGTCCATGTCCTGTTGGGAGGACAGGGATGAGCTTTCAGATGCCTCAGAATAGGTTTTTCTTTTCTTAGGAGGAGGCAGAGCTGAGGGTTCACTCATATTTGACATTGTACTACTTCCTAATAATCTTCTGGGTAACATTTTAGACAGTGGGGGAGAGGGTGAGATAGAATGAGACTCTGTGTTTGGCTCTATGACCTGGGATTGAAGCTGTGGTTCTACAACTTCATGGTCAGCCCTATCAACCACTGAGGGTATGTTAACAGAAGTAGGAAGAGAGTGAGAGAGAGAGTGAGGAGTTACTACCTGTAATGGAAGAGCCTGGGTGGCTTGAACCACTGGAGGTTGAGGTTGCTGTTCATGGCCGGGAAGATTAAAAATAGGCAAGGGAATATAATTGGCCATGAAAGCAGATACAAGTACTGGTACTTGCATAAATTTGAAGGTTGTGTCTTGGCGAGTGTAAATCTTTTTGCTAACTGGTGGGGGTTCGGTTACAGCAGAGTTAGCAAAAAGTGCTTTGTGTTCAGGGGTGAGTAGATGATCTGCTATGAGCATAAGAAAACGAGCATAGTAACATGATACCCTACGATTTGTAGAATGATCACGTAAAGCAGAAGTTAGACGTCTCAAGAGAATGGGAAAAAGTAGTTTGCCAAAATTGATCCTTTGATTGAAAACAACCGCAAGACCAATATACTGCAGGGTGGAAGTAATGTTATGAAAATTAGATTTTGTGCAGTTGGCAAACACTTTGGAAAGTGTATCGAAGAATATATCCCATTCAGACACCAAATTTGATTTAGAAAGTTTGGTTAAATTGATCACCCCCTGATAGTGAATAGCATTGAAAAAATTTGTGATATCATTTTCAGAGGGTAAATTACAGAAATTGTCTAGTGGAAAATTTAACGCATGATTGACGACTGTTTCATCAACTACATACTGTGTGTTTGCGATGGTGAATGAAAAAGATTTTGAATCATCGGCCACAGTAGAAGTTGTGCAAATCAGTCTAAGTAGATCGACGTTTAAAATCACATTTGATTTAATAGCAGAGCTAACAATCGAATGATCATTTAAAAATCTAATCCAATGCTTAAATTTTTCAACATCACATTTTTCCGGATTGAAATAACCAACTAGATTATGCGCGACAAGTTGGAAATTGAGAGCCATTTTAAAATAATAATAAGGCACACACTTTCAGAATTTTAAGAATAATATTAAGAAAATTCGAATTAATTAAATTAATTTAATAATTCGAATTAAATTAATTATAATCGAAAAATTTAGACAGGAATGTATCTCGTTAAAATCTATAACTCACAAATCCAGATGACACAAGCCAAACGACACAAATCAGAAATAAAAATAAAACAAAAAAAAATTTCAAAATCAACCAACACAAATGGAATTTGAAGGGGCAAACTGATTTTTATTGTTTTTATTTAAGAAAAATCCAACAGCACCTCTGTATATATATACTTGTATGTATATATCACAAAGTGATGAAATAGTTTGCTGAGTAAAAACTCGAGCAAGGAAAGACTCAGATTGTTGGTTTGGTTCGAAGAGAGAGAAGAGAGAAAATCTGTTAGAAATTCTTTGAAATGAACTGCTATGTTGAAAATGATTCAAAACAAAACCGCAACAGCCTTTATATAACAGCTGGTATGACAATCCGGGATTGTCATACCGATTGTCATACCAGGCAAAAGAAGGAAAAGAAACAAATAAAAATAAACAACTGGTATGACAATCTGATAGTCATACCGATTGTCATACCAGTACAAAATAAAACAATATAATTCTGATATTAATTTTATTACTGGCATGACAATCAATAGTCCTACCGATTGTCTTGCCAGTTATAAAATTAATCTGATATTAAAATAAGCATTAACAGATTTATATTTTCATGTTTACTGAAATGATTTTCAGCAAGACAATTTTAATTGTCTTGCCGATTGTCTTTGCAGTAGAAAAACAAAATGAATATGTACAGACAACTATTAATGCACTGAAACTTTATTACAAAATAGTAAAACTGAAATAAATACTTAAAATTTTTACAGAAAATAAAGACAATATTTCAGAATTAATTATTTTTATTCCAAAAATAGATTTCTGTTGAATTTTAGCAAATAAAATTCATAGAAAAATATTTTTAGAGGAAATAAAATATTCTGAGATATTTTAAATTAACAAGTAGAGTAAATAACATAGATAAGATAATATATATATTACATAGAAATAAGCAAGAAATATGATAAAATGATAAAATAAATTTGCAAATGAATTTTTCATTTATGAAAAATTCATTTGTAAATTCATTCAAGAACAGATTCCAGATATTAATTAAATTAATCACAAAAACTATTTAACATGCCCAATTTACCAACTAATCTGGTAAATGTGGATTCGTCAAGTGGTTTAGTGAAAATATCTGCTATTTGTTCTTCTGTTGGAACAAAAAATAGTTCAACAGTACCATTCATGACGTGCTCTCTAATAAAATGATACCTGATGTCAATGTGCTTTGTCCTCGAGTGCTGCACAGGGTTGTTGGTGATGGCTATTGCACTTGTGTTGTCACATAAAATAGGAATCTTGTTCAATACAGAGCCATAGTCTCGTAGTTGGTTCCTAATCCACAAGATCTGAGCACAGCAGCTTCCAGCAGCAATATATTCAGCCTCGGCCGTTGAGTTGGAAACTGTTTGCTGTTTCTTGCTGTACCATGAGACTAGCCTGCTTCCTAAGAATTGACAACTTCCTGAGGTGCTTTTCCTATCAACAACACTTCCTGCATAATCTGAATCTGTATATCCGACAAGGTTAAAACCAGATTCTTTAGGGTACCAAATACCCAGATTTGGTGTTCCCTTAAGATATCTTAAGATTCGTTTAACAGCAACGAGATGAATATCTCTAGGATCCGCTTGGAACCTTGCACATAGGCATGTAGCATACATAATATCTGGTCTACTCGCAGTAAGATAGAGTAACGAGCCAATCATACCTCTGTAGCTTGTGACATCTACCTTAATGGAGTTTTCACATGGTCCAAGCTTGACAGCTGTAGTTGATGGAGTCCTTGCTGATGCAGAATCCTCTAGATTGTATTTTTTGAGGAGTTCCTTGAGATACTTGGATTGACAAATAAATGTTCCATCTAACCTTTGATTTACTTGTAATCCAAGAAAGAACTTCAGCTCTCCCATCATGCTCATTTCAAACTTGCTGTGCATTAACTTAGCAAATCTCTTACAGAGATTATCATTAGTAGACCCAAATATTATATCATCCACATAGACTTGGACTAATATAGTATCATTCTTATGTTTTTTAGAAAAGAGAGTTTTGTCTATGACACCTCTAATAAAGCTATTTTCAATAAGAAATTCAGAGAGAGTGTCATACCATTTTCTTGGTGACTGTTTTAGCCCATAGATAGCCTTGAAAAGAAAGAAGACAAAATCCATATGATCTGGATCTTCAAAACCAGGAGGTTGCTCTACATATACCTCTTCATCCAGCTTTCCATTCAGAAAGGCGCTCTTGACATCCATTTGATAAACTTTAAAGTTTGAAAATGCTGTGAATGCCAGAAATATCCTGATGGCCTCAAGTCTAGCCACTGGAGCATAGGTTTCATCATAATCAATACCTTCAGCTTGAGAATACCCTTTAGCTACCAGTCTTGCCTTGTTTCTTGTAACCACACCATCTTCATCTAGTTTATTCCTGAATACCCACCTTGTACCAACAGCTTTCTTGTGTACAGGCCTAGGTACCAGTTTCCAGACTTGTTGACTTTCAAACTGATTGAGTTCATCTTGCATAGCAATCACCCAATCTGGATCAGTTAGTGCTTCTTCAATTTTCTTAGGTTCCATCTCAGAAAGAAATCCTGAGAACAGACACTCATTTTGAGTAGCACGTCTAGTTCTGACTCCAACATCTGGATCACCAATAATCAACTCAAAAGGGTGAGCTTTATTCCAGACAGTCTGTCTTGGAAGATTTGATCTTGATGATTCGCCTTGAAATTCATTGTGATGTTGTGTCCTACTAGATGATCCTTCAGCATCTCCCCCTGAGTTGTTGCCATGTTGACTTGAAGATTCTCCGTCAGTAGCAGTGGTATCTCCATTGTTTCCAGAGTTTCCATCACTATTACCTTGAGTATTATCAGGATTAACAGGTTCTTCAACAGCAACAACCTCAGGTTCTTGACCATGTTCTGACTCTGAATCTGACGTATCATCAAACTTCAGTTTCTCAGAAGGATCTTCAGTTTGGATACTAGGGAGTTTAGTGTCATCAAATGTAACATTGACACTTTCAGTTACTTTGTGTTGATCAATGATATACACTCTATATGATCTTCTTCCATATCCAACAAAAATACCCTCATATGCCTTTGCCTCGAACTTACCACGACGATCATCTCCATCCTTGAGCACGAAGCATCTGGCACCAAATACATGAAAGTATTTGATAGAAGGTTTCTGTTCATTCAAAATCTCATAAGGAGTTTTCATGAAGTCTTTGTTGATTAGAGTTCGATTCTGAGTATAACATGCAGTATTGACAGCTTCAGCCCAAAAGTACATTGGAAGACCTGATTCATTTAACATCGTTCTTGCAGCTTCAATCAATGTACGATTCTTCCTTTCTACCACTCCATTTTGCTGAGGGGTTCTAGGAGCTGAAAATTGTCTGGTAATCCCTTTGTCTGTACAGAATCCATTTAGAAGTGCATTCTTGAATTCTGTTCCATTATCTGACCTTATTGCTCTAACAGGGACGTTAGAATCTAACTCAATCATCTTGATATGATCAATCACAACTTGTGGTGTTTCATCCTTAGAGTGAAGAAATAAAACCCACGTATACTTGGAATAGTCATCAACTATCACAAGACAGTAACACTTCTTTGACATAGAAAGGATATTAACTGGACCAAATAAATCCATGTGCAATAATTGCAGAACACCAGTTATGGAAGATGTGTCAGTGCCTTTGTGACTTGCTTTCTTTGACTTTCCTTTCTGGCAAGCCTCACATAGTCCTTCTGGAGAGAATTCCAGCTGAGGCATACCTCTTACCAATTCTCTTTTGACAAGAGAATTCATTGTCTTGAAATTGAGATGGGAAAGTCTCTTGTGCCATAGCCAACTCTCATTTGACGATGCTTTTGCATAGAAACAATTGACTTCAAGATTGCTTCCAGAGTTCATGTCAGCTACGAACAGATTTCCTTTCCGTATTCCCATTAAGGAGGGTTTTTCACTTTTCTTGTGCAGAATCTGACACTTCAGCTTGTCGAATAAAACATTGTAGCCGTTGTCACAGAACTGACTAATGCTAAGCAGATTGTGTTCAAGTCCTTGCACAAGATATACATTTTCAATGATAACATTTCCAGCTTGCAAACAGCCATATCCCTCCGTTAAACCTTTGCTGTTATCTCCAAAGGTAACCACTGGGCCAGCTTTCTCAACCACATTTGATAGCAGGGCTCTATCTCCGGTCATATGTCTTGACGATCCACTGTCAAGAATCCACACTACCGGTTGTACCTGTTTAATGCCCTCTTTTCTTGACGATGAGGTGCTTGCATCACTAGCCATGAGAGCAAGATTCCCAACTTCTTCATCTTCACTGTCAGTATCATCCCAGCTTCTTCCCTTTTCCAGGTACGCCCTTTCAGATTTACTCTTCTGATTAGAATCGTAAGAGTTCTTCCTTGCTTGTTTTGGCTTCCTGCATTCTGTGGCAAAGTGTCCCAACTCATTACAGTTGAAGCATCGAATGGTGCTTCGATCAACCATCCCTGTTTTATACCCACCACTGCTGGTGTTAGAGGATGAAGATCCACCTTTCTGGAATCTGTTGTAGTTGGACTTGTACTTGAACTTGGGATTCCTTTTGAATCTGACATTTGAGAATCTCTTGACAATCAGGGCCATTGACTCATCCTCCAATTGCTCCAGTTCTTCCAAGGAATAATAATCATCTCCTGATTGATTTGTAGTAGGTGAATCAAATTCTGCTACTATCACATTATCTTCAACCTTGGAAGACTGTACCATTCTATCTGACTGTTGAGATTGTTGTTGATATAGTGGTTGTTGTTGTTGTTGTTCATCAGCTACCAGAGCAGTAGACGTGCTGACCACTCTTCCTTTCCCGTAAACTTCCTTCTGCTGAATCTGCTCCAACTCATAAGTCTTTAACACACCATAGAGCCTTTCCAAAGAAATCTCACTCAGATCTCTTGCTTCTCTTATGGCAGTGATTCTATGTTCGAGATGAGTTGGCAGTGTTAAAAGGAACTTTTTATTGACCTCCCTGATGGAATAGTATTTACCATTAATGTTCAGGTTGTTGATCAATGCATTGTACCTCTCAAACACTTCAGTGATTCCTTCTCCTGGATTAGATTTGAAGTATTCATACTCAGAGGTTAGGATTTCTAGTTTGTTCTCCCTAACTTCCTCTGTGCCTTCATTAATAATCTCAATAGTTTCCCAGATATGTTTAGAATCTTTACAATTCATCACATGTCTGTTCATTAGGGGATTAAGGGAATCTACTAAGATTAATTGAAGGCTAGCATCCAGGGAAGCTTCTTCTATTTCAGCAGGAGAGAAGTCCTCAGGATCCTTCACATAAGTTCTCGCTTTGGTGATCACCACATCATTCTCTATTACCTCTGGTTCAATAACCATAGGAATTTTTGGACCCTTCTTCAACACTTGCAAATATTTGGGATTAGCAACCTGTAAAAACAGTAGCATCTTCTTCTTCCACATCACATAATTTTCTTTATCGAAAAGTGGAATTTTAACGGTTCCAACTTTTTGTGTAGTCATTATGAATTTTTGAGTGAATAAAAATTCAAGAAGTGAAGGAAACACAAAAGTCTAGGATCTAGATTTGTACGTTAATCAGAAGGCTCTGATACCAATTGTTAGGTCCCAATTTGTTTGTAGAAGGGGGGGTTGAATGCAAACAATACCGTTTCGTCGAATAAAATGCGGAATAAAATTGTGAAACAAAATTCAAGTTAAATAAAACTTTTATTAAACTTGAAAGGTGTTACAACTACGGTATCGATTACAAGGGATTAATCTCAAATCAATTATTACAAATTTAGAATAAATTCGACATGAACTTTTTCTATTTTTGTAATTAAAAGATCAAATGCTAAAAGCGATTTGAGATTAAGTTCTAGGGATTTTAATCCGCTAGATTGATATACAAGAACAAGATAAGTAATTCTAGTGGTTTGGATTTAACATTAACAAACTAGAATATTTGATCTTGAATAAGCAGATGAATGATGAAATATTTTCTTTTGTTTTCTGCTGTGTTTTCTTGTTCTGTATGTGCTGCTCTGTTTTTTTTTGCTGAGTTATGTGTTGATATTGTCTTCTGCTTTCTTTTAAACAATCACAGCCGAAGTTGTTGAACTGGTGTGACAATCTATTAGAGCTAGCAAGACAATTAAAATGAACTAGCAAGACTTTCGGTATGACTATTGATTGTCATACCGATTGTCATATTAGTTCAAACTAAATTGTTTTACTGAATTAATAAGTGATTTTAATCTAAATAATAATTCTATCAAGACAATCAACTGAATTAGCATGACATTCGGTATGAC
Source organism: Apium graveolens (assembly GCF_009905375.1). Lineage (NCBI taxonomy): Eukaryota > Viridiplantae > Streptophyta > Magnoliopsida > Apiales > Apiaceae > Apium > Apium graveolens. The sequence goes on along the minus strand of NC_133657.1, from coordinate 162,340,299 downwards.
TATCAATTGTCATACCGATTGTCATACTAGTACAATTACTTGTCTTTTTAGAATTAAAACAGATTTTAACCAATTAAAATTCTGTAAATCCTTAATATTAATTCTAAATTAATTAATCAATTTAATTCAATTAATCAATAAATTAATCCTTGCAGATATAATTTATTTTCTTAATTAAAATTATATGACTTAATTAATTAATAGAGAATTAATACTAACCCTGAGCAGCATCCATTCTTCTGACAATCTTCTGAAAGTCACTGAGACTTATGAATCAATTCTGCCACTTCAATGCTGACACTCGATGTACTGTCTGGTTCATGAGTGACTAACTTTCGTGACGTTTCTTCATGTCTTGACTTTGTTGTTCTCATTGAATCCTTGTAATAAATGATACCTTGACGAGATCTCTGTCACTTGATTAAATCCACGATCTTGATTTATATCACTGAGGCATGATCAAATTCTTGAACTTCTTCCAGTGAATCTTCAAGTCTGCAGATAAACAATGTTTCTTTATTCTTTGACAGATGTTACTTTGTGAGATCTCTCTGATGCTTGATCCACTATTTACTTATTACATTCTTATTTGAGTTGAGTTAAATACTCGAATAAACGAGTAGGCTATGACATATGCCTTTCAGCCTTTGAAACCATTCATTGCAACAGAAGTATCATGCATATTATAATCAACAGGAAATGGCATGCTACTAGTAAATATGTTATTCCAGTAAGGCATGCTAAATGGCATTTGTGGCATACTAAATACAGCATAATAAGGATTAGGTGCAAATGGCATGTTAGCAAACTATGCATTCATATTCTGTGTAGACATAGCATTCATAGGCATGGGAGGCATGGCATTCATGTTAGGAAAGTGAGGTGGCACAGACATGGAAGTAGGCATGGTAGATTTGCAATTAACAGACAAATGATTTACACTACCACACTTGACACAGATTTTTCTAGGAGCATATTTATCAGGTGTGTAGTTATTGTGTTTGTTAATCCCTACTTTACCATTTCTATTGTTTTTCTTTTTAGCCTCTGTTTTTACCTCAATCTTTTCAAGTCTGTCACTTAACTGTTTGACAGTCATGTGACCAACATTAGCCTTTTTCCCTTTCTTAACTTGACTCGATTCTCCTGAAACAAAGTTCTTGGAAACAAACCCATACTTCTCATTCAGCTTAACAAGTTTGGCTTTACTAATAGGCTTGCTCACAGCTGACGGATGAGGATTTTCATCATTCGACAAATAACCCTTTTTGTTATCCGACGAATGATCCTCATCATCCGTCGAGTCTACATCTGTTAGCACTCCATCTACCAAATTTGATTCTAGTTTCTCTTTGTTCTTTTTCCAGGATGCATCACAGAAAGACTCAATTCCTTGAACTTTGGTGATTTGAGCATGGACATCCCTGGATGTTTTCCATGCCTTAATCACCTCTTGTTCACGCTCGAGCTGCTTCTTTAAAATTTCTCCTTTCTTCAAGGACTCAGTTAATTCCTCCTTGGCAATCTTACACTCAATTCTTAACTTTTCAAAATCAATGAACTGAGACTCAAGCACATTATTTCTCTCATTCAAAAATAAATTATTTTCTTTGATTTTAGCATTTTCTTTGGTAAGAGACTTAAGTGTAACACGCAAATGATATAACTCTGTGGACATGTCATTTATGGAATCATTACACTCAGCTTTAGATAAATGTGCAAGGTTTGTAGTAATTACCTGATTACTTGAAGAACTTGTTTCTGTCTCATCATACTTGGCCATTAGGGCTAGATTAACATAGCTGACATCTTCATCTTCATCCAGACCATCTGCTGCCCAGTCATGTTCTTGTGCTATGAAAGCCCTTTCCTTTTGTTTGAGCAGCTCAAAATATTTTTGCTTATAATCCACAGGCTCAAACTTTTTCTTATTGGAATCTGACTTCCTACACTCACTGGCAAAGTGCCCTGCCAAGCCACATTTGAAACATTTGAATTTTGATTTATCCACCATGTTTCTATTTGGCTTGGCTGCTCCAAAGTTCTTTTTGAACTTGAGCTTGGCAAATCTTCTGGAAAGAAATGCTAAGTGTTCATCAATGTCTTCCATGTCATCTTGGCTCAAAGAATCTTCACTTTCTACTGTAAACCCTTTGCCTTTGCTTTCACAGACCCTTGAAGTTGACTCAACAGCTTCCATCTTCACTTCCTTCTCTTTTTCCAACTCAGCAACTAGTGCAATGGATCCTCCTTTCTTCTTTCTTCTCTCTATCCTCTCATCTTGCTCTATTTCAAGCTCATAAGTTTTCAGGATGCCATACAGTCTCTCCAAAGTAAACTCCTTATAATCTTGTGAGTTTCTTAATGAGACTGCCATTGGTTTCCATTCCTTTGGAAGAGATCTAAGGAATTTCAGATTGGAGTCTTTTGTCTGATAGACCCTTCCACGCAACTTTAGAGCATTTAGTAGTTATTGAAACCTACTAAAAATGTCAGTGAGAGACTCACTTTCTTCATTATGAAAATGCTCATATTGCTGAATCAGGAGCTGCATCTTGTTTTCTCTAACTTGCTCAGTGCCATCACAGATGATCTGTATTGTATCCCAAACATCCTTGACAGTTTTGCAGTTGATAATGTTGTCAAACATATCTCCATCGACTCCATTAAACAGGATATTCATGGCCTTTTTATCCTTCCTGACTTGTTCAATGTCAGGATCAGACCATTCATGCCTTGGCTTGGGGATTGATGGCTCGTTTCCTGTTGCAGCTCTCATTGGAACATGAGGGCCTATTTCTATGCAGTCAACATAGGCCTCATCTTGAAAAAGCAAATGAAGATGCATATTTACCTTCCAATGATGATAATTATCTTTATCCAGAAAAGGGATCTTGACTCCAACATCCTTCTTGTTCATCTTGCTGTATTGTTTTGATCTTTAAACTCTTTATAAGTTAAGAGCTTGCTCTGATACCAATTGTTAGTCCCTTAACAATATGACAAGAATTACAGAAGGGGGGTTGAATGGAATTCTTGAAACTTTTTCTCGAAATAAAAATGTTCTAACTCGAATATATATAAGTGTGAATTGATTAGCACAATGCGGAATAGTTACTTAAATGAATCAAAACACAAGTAATTAAAAACAAGAGTCTTTAAAAACTTTCTAGTGGATTTAAATGATTCCACTAGAGATATATATTATATATCGAGAGAACCCTGTGTGCAAAATGCTCACAGCTGCTTACAAATATTGAACAACTTAGAGTACAGAGAAATGCTAAGAATTCTGCTTACAAATATTTCTCTGCTTGTATCTCGGATTGTTCTTTAGTTGCTGCTTCTTGGTTTATATATCACCAAGATTACAAAGTAATGAGACAGGATAATAAAACAAAAACTATCTAGTCTATTACAATGCTACTTCATTACTCTATTCCAGCATCTTTGAATATCTTCATAATAGCATGAAAATGGCAATGCTTCTTTGTTCTCGAAAACCCAGTTAAATAGGCTACCACATTCCATTTGCATCCACTCGACGCATGTGACTGTGTTGTCACTGTCAACAGATATTTGAATTCTTTATTCGTCGGGTTCATGATCATCCGTCGAGATATTGATCATCTGTCGGGTTGTTGATCATCCGTCGAATTCATTGTTTGTTCATCCGTCGAGTAGCAATCAGGCACTTGACTTCATTTCACTTATACAGAATTACAAGACATCATCTATGTACAATTAATCAACCTGTTTTGCATATCTAACTAAGGTCAACATGACTCAAATACTACTACAGATTCTAAACAATGTGTATGCAGAAATGTGCTACACACTTATTGTTACATAAGCTACTCACTCGATGGATAATAAGTCATCATCCGTCAGGACTATATTGAGTCATCCGTCGGGACTATAAAACTTATCCATCAAGGGCTACATAATTTTACTAAGTAAAATCTACCAATGTGTTTTGTTCATGTAATCATCAAGTACACAACATATACACAACAACAATTTAATACCAGATTTGGATAATTATCAAAACCGAACTTCTTATAAAACACCCTATGAGAAAATAATGTAAAAATATCCTGTCTACCGAGAATACGGGTTTTATTGATCTACCGAAATGATTATCGTATCGAAAATTTTACGTCGGGACGCGCACAGGTCAAACCGTAATCCGGATCAAAAAAGTTAAAACACGGGAAATGTCCGGAATTATCAGATTAGGTTATGAAGGAGTTTTACGAAGAGTTTCGGGTTGTAAAAACACAAAAATGGTTGAAGTTGGACGATTCCCGGCTTTATAAAATAGTTTTATAATTACTCAGAAAATAATTATTAAATTTATAAATCCTTATAAAATCATATAACAATCCAAAAATTACCAGAAAAATACCATAATTATCTATACTTTATTCTGGACATATTCAAAATCAAAATACTTACACTTTATCACATATAAACACCCAAAAATAAATATCAATTATCAGATAATTCACCAAAATTCCCATAATAATCACATAATAACTATTTATTGATAGAAATAATTGCACGATATTTCCCGGATATTACAAAATAATTTCAATTTACCGATATCAATAAGATCGACTTTCAAATAACTTTTCAAAATAATACATTTAAGTAAATATTTTCAGAAATTAACAAAGATTGATATAACACTTAACAATTAGCACATTACCATTTAATAACACAAACTCGTCAAATAGAAATTAAATATCCACCATTTTATTCCTTCTAAATTATAAAAGCACATATATATATATATATTCAAATAATAATTATAATAATTCTAAAAATACGGGATATTACAGTGTCAAACTCTCATCACCAAGATAAATGTCTTGGGAGACATATGAAGTAATATATATAAAGATATAGCATATATCAAATCATTAAAATATTACAGATTATCACTATATTTTAATAATGCTACAAAAAATTGACATAATGCTAATAATCAAATCTGAATCTAACGTTAATGACTAAAAATAATATGAACCTAATATTAGTGAGTAAAAGAAAAAAAATTATATTTGAATGGTAAGTTTCTAAAGATACGATAAGTTGAATGACCAAAAAATCCATTTTCCCAATTTTTTTAACAAAGTAACCAATTTCAAATAAAAAATGAAAAATTAATTTGATAGTAAACGGGCCCGAGGGTGACGTTAGTTTTTTGTTTTTTCCTAAAAAAATTTCATTAATAAAAGACTAAAGTGCACTATGTGTATACTAATAGAATATATATTTGTGTATATATTAGATGATATTTGTTGCCATATTAATTATACTTTGTATTTAATTGAATCTTTATTAATGAGTTTGTAATATTCCATCGTAGGAAGCAAATAATTTTAAATTGGAAAGGATTAGAGCTAAATTATAAGAAAATTCGTGTTTACTGGGCTACACGAGCAAGACATATTGTTCGGGTCATATCTTGAGTTCTACTTATCAGATTTGAGCGATTCAACAACCCACACGAAGATAATGAGATTCTCTTTCATTCTAAATAGTCTCAGATATCAAATTTCACTTTGAGTAGTCCAGAATTATATGAGAAAGTCAACTACCAATTTTGACCGTATAATTCTTTTCAATTTGTGAAACTTTTGTTTATTCCTAGAAATAATAAAAATACTTTTTATATTATGTTTATACTATTAGAGATAGAATATACGCATGTATAGCCACAAGAGAAGAAGCTAAGAGGAGAAGGAGGAGGATTTTATGCTCGGAAGTTGTTAGGTCACACACACACTGTAGAGGGGGTGAATACAGTGTATAGTTCACTCAAATCGAACTTTAAGAACTTAAGTAACAGAAAACAAACTTTATTGAAACAATAAACTCTGTTACAGTATGGAACTGTTACCTCTCAGTGATGAACAAATATCACGAGAGCTGCAAGGGTTACAATGAATAATCTTTTCTAATAATGATAACCCTTATAGTGTAAACCCTGTGTCCGTGTTTATATACTACACAGTTACAAGATAATCGCTAATTGATATGGAATATAATTCTGCTTCCTAAAATATATCAATCAGATATCTTTTCTTCCAAGTATTCCATTCTCCACGGAATTCCTTCTTCATGCATATCTCTTCTTATGTTTATCTCGATCTTCTTTCCTTTAATCAGCTACTGTCCTTATCTGATTGTCCTTCAGCACTTAAGTTCTGATATCTATCTTCTGATGATTATCTCCTGATAATATAAGTACTGATATCCTTAAGTCCTGACTTCCAGTATAAGTACTGATCAACAGTTAAGTACTGATTTATCCTGTTCACGTAAGATTCTGAAAGCTAAACATAAAACATATTAGCCATGACATTATCAAATATATCTAACAATCTCCCCCAACTTATAAATTAACAAAATATACAAGTTTAACAGATATTTGATGATGTCAAAAACATTAAGTATGAATGCATGAGAAATAGACTAGATAACTACAACTTATAGTCCTTAAAGTTTTTACCAATTTCAACTTCTGATAACAACTTCAATCTGTATAAATATCAAAATTTAAGCAGTTGTAGATCTTCGACTTGGCTTCTTCATTTTCTGATCTCTCTGATGTCAGGAGTTGTTCTGAGATAGTTCTTCAACAAACATTTCTCAGCATATCTTAGTTCATCAATCATTCTCCTTTTAACATCTTTAAGCTCTGCAGTATCTTCACCAGTTTGAAAGATTGCAGCTCTGAGATCATTAATCTTTGCTTTTCTCAACTCCTGATCTAGTCTTATGACATAAGCTTTGTCAGACTCAAGATTGAATTCAAGTCCCTTAATACCAAGATACGTTCTGATCTGTGCAGTATTTGGCTTCATATCAACAATATCACCATTGTGATCTCTGTACTTTGGAACATATATGCTGTCAGACTTAACAGAATACAGCCTTTTCTGTCTCTGAATCTGTTCTTTTAAGTAGTTTGCAGCAGTCTCTGTTATTCTGTCATCCACTTGAAGTAAGAAAAGTACATGCTCCAATTCTTAAAAATACTTCAAAGGAATGGCATTTTATCTTATATGATAAACCCTACCATCTGTCATGAAATACAACATGATGTATTCTTTCAAGTAGGTATGGTAAACCATCTGTACAGATTCCAGTTGATTCAATCTCTCAGGAGTTGCTCCAATACCTGGTTCACTCAAGGAAGTTGGATCATTGGTAGTGTTGTGTACTCTTCTTTCATCAGCACTTCCCAATCCAGTTTTATCTCTAGCTTCCTTTCCAGTAACTACTCTTGCTTTAAAACCACTTGCAGTAGTCTTCAAAGATTGAGTCTGTTTTGTTTTAGTGAATCCTGGTAGGAGTGTTTTTGATTTATTTTCTGATATCAAGTTAACTTGAGCTCTGTCAGAGGTTACTTGCTTCTTCTGAATATCAGAACTTACAATTTCTTGACTCTGAACAACTTGAGCCATGTCAGAGGTTGTTTTAAGAACTTTTCTTGAAGTCAGAGCAAGATCATCTTTTTCATCAGCAATTTCTTCTTCCTCAGGAGGTACATAACCCTTGATAGGTTCACCAACCTTTTCTTTACCCTTGGATCTTGGATCTATCTGTGGTTGTGATCTAGCCAATGTTGCTTCAGTATGTGTCCTTTCTTTGATCACAATGCCTTTAAGTTTTGGAAGTGACTTTTTACCAGAAGCTTCAGATTTAGATGTGACTTTCTCTGATTTAAGTCTGGCTTCTTCTTCCTTTAAACTTTCCAAGTCCATTCCTGGATTTTCTTGAAGAAATAACTGTCTTGACATTTCCTCATCAAGATCTAGAAGTTCATCAGAACTTATCCTTTTACCAGCAGCAGAACTTATTCTTTTCCCAGTATCAGAACTTGTTCTGTGACTAGCTTGTCTTGATGTAAACCTTCTACCTTGACTATGACCGCTACCCATTTCAGAGTTTCCTTGGTCATCTTTTCCATCATCCTTTCCTTGCAGTGTCTTGTTGGGTTTGCATTTGGACTTAATTACCTTCTCCCCCTTTTTGGCATCAGCAGGTAGTAAAAGAGAGATAAGTAGTTCCACTGAGGTCTGGATTTCAGTAAGTTGCGATTGCTGAGAAGTTTGATTTGTCAGAATTTGATCAATCTGAGCTTGTTGTTTCTCTTGAGTTTTCTCAATATAAGCAATCCTGTCAATGGTAGGTTGAAAGAACTTTTTCTTATCAATTTTCCAAACTTGTTCCTGTTTGATAAAGTTCTCCTGAATCTTGTGTAGTTCTGCATGAGTAGTTGAATGAAGACCTTGTAGAGGTTTAGTACTCAATGCAGTGACTCTAAGCTGGGTTTTAAAATCATCAGAATTTAACATTTCATCGGCTTTAGTCAAGTGCTCAGCAAGATGTAAAGCATTTGGAACACAGGAAACTGAGTTCCATTCCTTAGTCCACTCCTGACCTACAGGAGTTTCACTCCAAGGCACTGGTGCATCCCTGATAACAAACTCCTTTACCAGTTCAGACTTAGGACGAGTCGGTGGAGGAGTATGTCCTGAAGGACCTGCTTCATCAGCATCGACAGTTGGAGCAGCTTCACCAGTATCTCCAACATTTGCAGCATCAGAACTTAAAGAATCAGTATCTTCTGATAAGACAACAGTGTGAGTAGCAATGGAGGCTTCAGCTTCCACTAATTGCTGATCTGATACTAAGTTCTGATCAACAGCCATATCCTGATGCTTACCTAAAATCTGATCATCAGCATCTTGATGCAGAGAAGGTGTTGTTGATAACTCTGGAGTTTGAACAACATCAGTAACAGGTGTTGTGGAAGGATTATTTGCTGTTGGAGCTTCTAAGAAAAGTATTTCAGGCACAACCAAGTTCTGAATATCAATTTCAGCACTTGTGCCTGGATCAACAAGAGACACAGATGGTGAGTTAGCCTTGTCAGATACAGCTTCCTGAGATGGAGTTGATGGAGAAGAAGTGACTGGAGCAAATTCCTTGTCTTGTGAGATCAGAGATTCCTGATCCCCTTCCTTAGCTGCTTCCTCCTCATCATCTGAAACTGGCCTTTGTGCCCTCTGTTTCTTGTACTTCCTTGTTGATTTGGATTCCTTGGGAGTTTCAGGAACTATCATTCGTCTAAGCCTCTTGAGAAGCCTAGAACCCCCAATTTCAGAATCCTTCTGAGAAGTTGCTTTCTCAGCTTCATTTACAACAGGTTTTGAAGAAGGAACCTGTTCCTCAGAATCTGATTCATCTCTCAAAGTAATTCTCCTCCTCTTTTGAGGTGTTTGAGGAACAGTCTTTGTTCTCTTTGGCTTAGAGGATGTAGGCTTCACAGTAGGTGCTGAAGAAGAAGGTTGAGCATTCTGTGAAGTGGAGAGATAGGATTTGAGATAAGTCCTGAGGGTAGGTTGAGTAGAATGAGTGGTAGGTGCTGAGGATGATGGTTTTTGGGTGTTTGTGGTTGGTTGGACATCAAAGTAAACAGATCTATAAGTATCAGGATCAACATTTACTAGGATCTGTTTTACAGACTGAGGAATCTGTAATGGTCTAACCACTTTTTTCTTAGTATCAGCATTTACCAGATCATTAAAATATCGTTTTGCAACTCTAAAAGGTGGGGTTGAGGAACTGACTAATTGAGGTTCATCAGTACAAAAAGTATATAGAAGTTGACAGAATCTAGCAAAATAGACAATATTTCTATTCTCTGTCATCCTATCCCCAATAAAACCAATTATACCAGTTGCAAAATCAAAATGAGTTTGATGAATAATAGCATACCCTATGTGCTGACTCAGAATTGGGATAGCATCAAAATTCGAACATTTGTTCCCAAAAGCTTTGGTGATGCAGTCAAAAAAGAAACCCCATTCTCTTCTGATATTAGCCCTTTTTAACTGCCCAAGCTTTGCCAAACTCTTTTCATATCCCAAATCAGCCAATTTTCTGGGAGATGTAGAGCTTTGCGTATTGTACCAGTAGTGACTACATAAGATGAATCACCCACTTCAAAAACAATACTGGGAGTGCCATGTTTACCACCATCATCAAAGTGCCCAGTCCGCCAAAATGTCAGAACTTGTTGACTCGAAAAGACTTCAGGCTGTGTTAATGCATACCCAATCTCACTGTGTGTAAGAAGATCTTGCACAAAATGCAATTCAGATGGAGCTTCAGCATGATCAAGAATTGCAGCATAGTTGTTGGGAACAAACTTAGCTCCATCAATGATTAAATCCTTTGGTGCCATGTGAAAAAATATTGAGATTCAAGTATGCCTGTTAGGTATTTGAGATAATGTCTGTATGAAAAACCAACGTGAGAAAGAAGAGTAGGAGAGTAAAAGTAAGGAGAGAGATAAAGTATAAAGAAAATAAAAGATTAAAGAAATCTTCTCTCTGTTGTACTTATACTCTAAACAAAAAAAATGTTACCGTTGGACACCTGTCAGACATGCAGTAATAACGGTCAGTTACTGGGCTCGAGAAAACAGGAATCATTACTTACCCAGTTGCCTAGTTTCAAGGAAAAACCGTTCCATTAATCAAGAGAAACAGTTTTAATTCAAAATTTAAACCATTGGTACTGATTGAATTATTTTTCACTGCATCATTGATATTCTGAAAATACATCACATGAAAATGACCAAGATAATTTAGATGAGTAAGTGCTGAAAATGAATCAGAACTTAATATAAAACAAAATATATATGGTCATCAGAACATCAATCAGGATTTATCAACACAAGATGAAATAACTCAGAGACAAAATCTTGAAGTAAAAACAACTTTCATTAATATATCAAGACAATACATTTATGAAATGGAAATTACATCAATACTTATACAAGATTTTCCCTAAGCTCCTAATCCTAACATCAACAGCTTTAGTCCTAGCTAAGAAGCCTGACAAAGCTGAGGATGAAGAAGAACAGGAAGAAGAAAAGATTAAGTCATCTTCCTCTTCCTATCTTCAACGAACAAGATGGCGAGTCGTATGATTCGCTCTTGCTGACAGATAGCTTCCCGCCTTTCCTCCTCCAATCACTCCAGATGGCGATGGTAATCCATATAGAAGAATAGAAGGTGAGTCAGCACCTCCTGTGGGACAGAATCCCAGATCTCCTCAGGAATGGCTGTTACATGCCACTCCTGCTGCCATTCGGCATAACTTAGCTCCATATTGAAGGTTTGGGAGTTCAAAAACATGTTGTATCGAACCATTGTGTTTTTGACAGAAAAAGGAGGATAATTGTGTGAGAAGAATGTGATGGAAAGACTGATGTGAAGTGGTTGCTTATATAGGCAAGAGAATGCCAAGAGACGCAAAGATATTTAATGCTGACAGGTAGAATTAATTCTACCTCGTCTCCCTAGACTTTGAAAAAGAATAACAGTCATTGGAAAGAGGAATCATGTTCTAGACCGCACAAGACACAAGAAACAGTGGACTGCTCAAGTATGAATACCATTAATCCTAATCACAATGACTATTAATCTTCCACTTCAACATATTCTAGTTCGAACTGAGACTGTTATCAAATTTTATTCACAGATAAGCCAAGTAAAGGATTAGACTGAGAAATCAGAACTTAGACCTATGCCAGAACTTAACAGTCATCAGAACATAATTTCTTAACTCGAAAAAGGAATGTCCATCTTAGTAAATACTCATACAAGTTCTGAGTTATGGACGTCATAACTTAATCATCAGAACGTGTAACTTAGAATTTGTCCTCAGAATTTGTGCAATAATGACACTATGACTGTTTATCTAAAATAACATAGACCACCACAAAAATTGTCATCATTTAGATAGAGTGATTAGTGTGTGCATTAAGCTAAAAATAGACAAAGAGTAAAGTCTGATTCACTTCAGTACATCTTAGAAATAAGGCATAACTAAAATTTTTCTGAAGATCTGTCATTGTCCTGAAACCTACTGATGAATGAGTTCATGCTTGAGTCCATCTCAACTGTTTTGTGCTAATTTTATGCATCTTTTGCAATTCTATTTTACAGTGGCTTCTCAGTGTAAGTGAGTTACGACTGTTTATCAGAATTTATGCTATTTTCAGAGTATTTCTCCAGTAATCATAGAGTGTGAAAAGTCACCGAGAAAATATTTTGCTTTTCTAATGCATATTTACTTAATACCAGCAATGCACTTGGGTCGTCCCTTCCATATTTTTACTCTAGATCTCAAAGGAGTACCTGATTTTATTCTTTGATCTTTTTGCTTTTTCTTTTGATAAGTGAGGTTTATCAGCACTTAGTACATTCAGCAGTTTTACTAGTATCAGAACTTAACAGATGAGTAGCATTATTCTAATTTGTGACTTAGTAATAAGATATACAAAGTAAACTTAACTAAGCTCAATTATCAGAATTTGCTAGTGTCATAAGATTTCCACCGAAATAATTACTTCTTACATGGAATTATTTGTTTATGAAAGACTATTAGGTCAGTTATCTAGCACAGTTATCCTCATAGGATGAATAGGTACTAGAACAAACATATCACTTATCAGAGTTTAGAAACATATATCAGACAACAGTCAGTACTTAAAGACATTTATCAATTAAGCACAAAATAGACAATGAGATTAATTCTGTAAATACTGAGCATAAAGTCTGATAACATAGAACAAGTCTAAGCAGATTTAGAGAAAGAACCTGAAACCATTCCAAGTTCATTTACCAATCTTGTAAAAGTAGCTTCACATAATGGTTTTGTGAAGATATCTGCCAATTATTGATCTGTGGGAACAAAATGCAATTCCACTGTACCTTCATCCACATGTTCCCTGATGAAGTGGTACCTGATGCTGATGTGCTTTGTCATTGAGTGTTGAACTGGATTACCTGTCATAGCAATAGCACTTTGATTATCACAGTAAATAGGGATTTTGAAATATGTTAACCCATAATCCAGTAACTAATTCTTCATCCAAAGAATCTGTGCACAACAGCTTCCTGCAGCAATATACTCTGCTTCTGCAGTTGATGTGGAAATTGACTTTTGTTTCTTGCTGTACCAAGAAACCAATCTGCCTCCAAGAAATTGGCAGCTTCCACTTGTACTTTTCCTGTCAATTTTGCAACCTGCAAAATCTGCATCTGAGTAACCTATTAGTTTAAAATCTGATTCTCTAGGATACCATAATCCCAGAGCAGCTGTTCCTTTAAGATACTTAAAGATTCTTTTTACAGCTGTTAAGTGAGGTTCTCTTGGATCTGCTTGAAATCTTGCACAAAGACAGGTAGCATACATGATATCACGTCTACTAGCAGTTAGATAGAGTAGAGAGCCAATCATACCTCTGTAGTCAGTAATATTTACTGATTTACCGGTATCCTTATCCAGTTTTATCGCAGTGGCCATTGGAGTGGATGCACTTGAACAATCTTGCATTCCAAATTTCTTTAGCAAGTTTCTGGTGTACTTGGTTTGACAAATAAAAGTGCCTTCCTCATTCTACTTGACTTGAAGGCCCAGAAAATAGCTAAGTTCCCCCATCATACTCATCTGATATCTTGACTGCATTAGTTTGGCAAACTTCTTGCAAAGTTTGTCATTTTTAGATCCAAAAATGATATCATCAACATAAATCTGGACCAGAAGTAAGTCCTTTCCATGGTTGAGGTAGAACAGTGTTTTGTCTATTGTCCCTCTGTTGAATCCACTTTCCAGAAGAAACTGAGCTAAAGTCTCATACCATGCTCTAGGAGCTTGCTTAAGTCCATAAAGTGCTTTATCAAGCCTGTAGACATAATCTGGATGTTTGGTATCTACAAAACCTGGAGGTTGTTCAACATATACCTCTTCCTCCAATTCTCCATTGAGAAAAGCACTTTTCACATCCATTTGAAAGACAGTAAACTTTTTGTGAGCAGCATAAGCCAAAAATATCCTTATGGCTTCTAACCTAGCAACTGGTGCAAATGTTTCATCATAATCAATTCCCTCCTGTTGAGAATATCCTTTTGCAACCAGCCTTGCCTTATTCCTTATAATTATGCCATCACTGTCAGTTTTGTTTCTGAATACCCACTTTGTACCAACAACAGATCTATTCTTTGGTCTTGGCACTAGGGTCCAGACTTTGTTTCTTTCAAATTCATTCAACTCTTCCTGCATTGCTTGCACCCAATCAGCATCTTGAAGAGCTTCTTCCACTTTCTTTGGCTCAGTCTGAGAGAGAAAAGAATTGTAAAGACACTCATTTGAAGTACCTGTTCTAGTTCTGACACCTACATCAGGATTTCCAATTATCAAATCAGGTGTATGTGATTTTGTCCACTTTCTTGCAGATGGAAGGTTTTCTCTAGAACTGGATGCTCCCCCATGATCCATGCTATCTTCATTTTCATTTTCTGATGCTCCCCCTGAAACTATGCTCTCTGAGTTGGATTCTTCAGTATTTAGATTTTCAGCACTATCAGAACTTGGCTTATCAGAACTTGACGAATCAGAACTTGAAGAGCCAGATGCATGTTCTGATGTTTCTTGAGATGTGGTAGGATCTTGAGTATGCTCCTCCTGCATAGGTGCATCTTCCTTTAACGTAGTCACCACAGTTTTAATAACATCAGAGTTTAATCCATTAGAGTTTGCAGTATCAGGACTTAGACTGTCAGGATTTTCAGTATCAGAATATGAGTCTTCATTTTCAAATCTCAGCTGATCATGGTCAATGAAATCTTTAAGACCAGTGATCTTCTTGTCATCAAAAGAGACATTGATAGATTCCATGACCACTTTTGTTCTTAAATTATAGACTCTGAAGGCTTTTGTGGAAAGTGGATATCCAACAAAGATTCCTTCATCAGCTTTTAGATCAAACTTTGATAGCTGTTCAGGATGAGTCTTGAGAACAAAACACTTGCATCCAAATACATGAAAATATTTCAGATTTGGCTTCTTTTTCTTCACCATCTCATATGGTGTTTTTCCATGCTTGTTAATGAGTGTTGCATTTTGAGTAAAATAAGCAGTCTGCACAACTTCATCCCAGAAATAGGTTGGAAGCTTTGCTTCTTCAAGCATTGTACGTGCAGCTTCAATGAGAGTTCTATTCTTCCTTTCAACAACTCCATTTTGCTGTGGAGTTCCAGGAGCAGAAAATTCCTGCTTTATTCCATGGCTTTTGCAGAACTCTTCCATTATCAAATTCTTGAACTCAGTGCCATTATCACTCCTTAAAATTTTCACAGAATCTTTGACCATTTTATCCAGCTGTTTGACATGATCAATCAGGATAGATGCAGTTTCACTTTTTGTGTGCAAGAAATACACCCATGTGTATCTGGTGAACTCATCCACTATGACCAACGCATACTTCTTCTTTGCAATAGACATGACATTTACTGGACCAAATAGATCAATATGTATAAGATGATAAGGCTCAAGAATTGATGATTCAGTCTTGCTCTTGAATGAAGATTTTCTTTGTTTGGCTTTCTGACATGAATCACAAAGACCATCAGGAGCAAATACTGTGTTTGGCAATCCTCTCACAAGATCTTTCTTGACCAGTTCATTTATATTGTTGAAATTTAAATGAGAGAGTTTCTTATGCCAATTCCAGCTTTCTTCAATTGATGCTCTACTTAACAGACAGATTGCAGAACCATCAGTACTTATTGAAAGCTTAGCTTCATAAATGTTACCACGTCTGTATCCTTTCAGAACAACTTTGTCTTTAGATTTACTCACAATTTCACAGTGTTCTTCAAAGAAATCAACATGATAACCTCTGTCACAGATTTGACTTATACTCAGTAGGTTGTGTTTAAGTCCTGAGACCAGAGCTACTTGTTTAATTATGACATTTCCAAGATTGATATTGCCATATCCCAATGTTTTTCCAATGTTACCATCTCCATAAGAAACACTTGGGCCAGCTTTCTCCACAAAGTCTGATAGCAGGGCCTTATTTCCAGTCATATGTCCTGAACATCCACTGTCCAGAACTAGAATATTTTTCCTGTTGCCCTGCAATCACAAAGACCACTAATTATTAGTTTTAAGGACCCAGACTTGCTTGGATCCTTTGGCCTTATTAAGTTTGTTAACATTTGCAGTGGATTTAGCATCAGAGTTTATGTTAACATTTTTCTTATCAGAACTTACACTATCAGACTTTGAATCAGAATTTACACTAGAAGGAACAATGGAAACTTTCTTCAAAGAAGGTTTTATTTGATAATAATCATAGTACAAACTATGATATTCCTTACAAGTATAAATGGAATGCCATAAACTACCACAATGAAAACAAGGATTTTGTGGTTTGTATCTAACAGACTGACTCTTAACTCCTGATTTTGAAGGTAAGGAGTTAATATTCTTATTCTTCCTGCAAAAAGAAGCCAGATGGTTAGAACTTCCACAGTTATGACATGTTTTCCTAGGAGCATCAGGAACAGGTTTATAATCATTGCTTTTATTCACACCTTCCTTTCCATTCCTATTTTTCCTAGGTGATTTTACCTTGTTTGCATTCTTGACATCTTTCAACTTATGCTTAAGCTGCTTCTTTGTCATTAAGCCTATGTTCACTTCAGCTGTCTTTTCCTGTTTTAGTTTGTCAGAAGTTAATTCCTCTTTAAATTCTGATTTCTCATTTTCGGACTTTACAGTTACAAACTTAACAGGTTTAAACTTTGGCTTTTGCTTAACAACAGGCTTAATTTCTTCAGTTCCTTTATCATTCTTATCTTCTCCATAACCTAAGCCCTCTTTCCAGTTTCCACTACTTAGCAGATTTTGAGTTGTTTTGCCAGAGTTAGTCCGAGTCCTGATAATCTCTCTTTCCTTTTCTAACTCAGTTTTTAGAGATTCATTTAATTTTAGCACTTCATTCCTAACATAAAAAGCATCATCTCTATCCTTCTGAGTTTGATGGAACATGACTAACTCTTTTTCTAAGAAATCATTCCTTTTCTTAAATGCAAGATTTTCAGAAGTTAATCTTTCACATGTTAAAGTTTGATCTCTATAGCTAACAAACATGGTTTTAAGATATCTTCTCAACTCATTAATATCATCAGTATGAAAAACATAAGTAGTCTGAGGTACCTTTGTTTCAGCAGCTTCAGAACTGCTCTCAGCACTTTCATTATCAGCATTTACCGTCAATGCATAGTTCTCCTCACTTTCAGAGTCTGAGGTGTCTGTCCAGCTTTTCTGCTTTGTGACAAGAGCCTTGCCTTTGTCACCCTTTACCTTCTTGCAGTCAGGAGATATGTGGCCTTTCTCACCACAGTTATAGCATTTAACATTGGTGTAATCTCCTCTGTCAGACTTTCCTCCTCTGCCTTCAGATCTTCTGAAATTCTTCTTATCAGAACTTATGCTTTTCCTGGAAAATTTCTTTCCCTTCCTGAACTTCCTGTATGCAATCTTTGTGATTCCTTTCACCATAAGAGCACACAGCTTCATCATCTCCTCATCAGCATCAGTCTCAGGCAAGCTTTCAGAATCTGAGTCATCATCACTCTCAGAACTTGATGACTCAGTATCAGACTTTATGAAAAGAGCTTTACCCTTGTCTTTCTTTGAGGAAGCTGCTTTGGGGAATTCTTCTTCAGCCTTAAGAGCAACTGTCCTTGACTTTCCTCCTTTCCTCTTGCTTCTTTGTTCCATCTCCAGCTCATGAGTCTTGAGCATTCCATAGATTTCGTCAAGAGTTGTTTCATCAAGATTGTAGTTGTCTCTTATTGTCGTTGCCTTCAAATCCCAGCATTCAGGAAGAGCTAACAGGAACTTAAGGTTTGAATCTTCAAGATCATACTCTTTATCAACCAATGACAAATCATTCAAAAGTTTGACAAATCTATCATATAAATCATTCAATGACTCATTAGTCTTTGAGTCAAAGTGTTCATACTCTTGAGTGAGTATTGTCTTCCTGTTCTTCTTAATTGTGTCAGTTCCCTGACACCTTGTTTCCAGAGCATCCCATATCTCCTTAGCAGTCTTACAGTTGATTACCCTGTTTGACATTACATTATCAATGGCACTATGCAGTAAGTGTCGTACCTTAGCATCCTTAGCAATTGATGTTATGTCCTCAGCAGTATAATCACTCTTCTCCTTTGGTACGGTCTTTGCTGCTTCACCTGCAACTGCAACAACGAGTTTGGTTGGTTTGTGAGGACCTTCCTTGATTCTATCAAGGTATTCTGGATCTGTTGCTTCCAGGAACATGGTCATCCTTACCTTCCATATGGGATATTCAGATGGTCTCAGTATGGGGACTCTGATGGTCTCATACCGACTCTGAATTTGTGTCTTTGGTGGTTCCTCAGTTGTGGTAGGCTTAGTTGGAGTTTTTGTGTCCGACATGATTGTGTTTGGATCTTTAACTGTATGTATGTTAACAGATAGGCTCTAATACCAATTGTTAGGTCACACACACACTGTAGAGGGGGTGAATACAGTGTATAGTTCACTCAAATCGAACTTTAAGAACTTAAGTAACAGAAAACAAACTTTATTGAAACAATAAACTCTGTTACAGTATGGAACTGTTACCTCTCAGTGATGAACAAATATCACGAGAGCTGCAAGGGTTACAATGAATAATCTTTTCTAATAATGATAACCCTTATAGTGTAAACCCTATATCTGTGTTTATATACTACACAGTTACAAGATAATCGCTAATTGATATGGAATATAATTCTGCTTCCTAAAATATATCAATCAGACATCTTTTCTTCCAAGTATTCCATTCTCCACGGAATTCCTTCTTCATGCATATCTCTTCTTATGTTTATCTCGATCTTCTTTCCTTTAATCAGCTACTGTCCTTATCTGATTGTCCTTCAGCACTTAAGTTCTGATATCTATCTTCTGATGATTATCTCCTGATAATATAAGTACTGATATCCTTAAGTCCTGACTTCCAGTATAAGTACTGATCAACAGTTAAGTACTGATTTATCCTGTTCACGTAAGATTCTGAAAGCTAAACATAAAACATATTAGCCATAACATTATCAAATATATCTAACAGAAGTTTTTTTTATCGTAGGTGAACCGCAGCCGCTACCCCTCGGGTGCGCACTGGGTAAACCCTACGGGCTCATGCAATAGCCTGCAAACCATGTGAACTAAGGTAGACCACATTTAAGCGACATGCTCTGACTTAGCAACTCTGTTATAGAAATCGGTCAATTTTTCAAAAATCACCGATAAATTGCTCAAAAATCGGTCAAAAATATTTGTCTGATTTGACCGATTTCCGATAAATCGCCGATTAATCATCTGATTTCTTAAAAATCGTCCGATAAATCGTAAATCGGTACCTCAACCGAATAGTTCCGATTTTCGAAATCTGTAAAACTGCTTAGGAGGCATAATCATAAATTTTCCTCATGTGGGATTCGAACCTGTGACCAAGAAGATAATTATCCACTCTTTAACCAACTGAGTCAACCCTTGCGGGCTGCTCGGAGATTTGATATCAACAACATAGGGATAATTATTCTAACTCTACACTTTGTATTTTATTCAAATCTTCTCATGAACCTTGTAACTTTTATTATGATTATGGTTGGCTAGTTTATTATTGTTGGATGAATGTTTTAAAACCCTAAACTTTATGACAATTATATAGTTTTGATTTTATGAGATGTGTTCTTGATTGTGCCTATATATACGTCAATGTTTATAGAGATGCATGAATTAACTATGGTATGTGGTCATCCAATTATGTTTTGTGATTGTTATCTCTGTAAAGTCAATTAATCTTTCTATGTGGTCATGTGATTAGTTGTATAAGTGTGTAATTCATTTTAACCTTTCTTTGTGGTCATAGGGTTATACGAGTAGCAAAACTTGTTTCTATGTGGTCATGGCGGGTTCTCTATAGGTATCTTTCAGAACATATCAGACGAGTTTCAGAATTGTGTCATGAGTTTAGGGTGGATCAACATGCTTTCCAACATGTTTATTTAATTGCCTACAAACAAGTATTTCCTTGCATACTAGTTAAATTAGTTGTTAGTTAAAAAAACAAATTCATCTTTGATATAATTAGCAGAATAAAAGAGAAGTAAACCCTTGATCATTGGCGTAAAATGATACCCTACTTATTCTAAATTACAAACGACACAAAAAGGGTTAAGTTGAGTCACACTAATTTTTGGCGCCGCGCCACCGGGGTTGAAATTTGCTTGTCTTTCATTTTTTTTGTACATATTTTTTTCTTTTTTTCCATATTTTCTCCGCCTATTGCTTATTGTGTTTCAGGTATAGGTGAAATTTGAGAACTTGACATGGCTGCAATTACAATATTTCGTAAGGATATTGCTGTGTCAATTCCTGGAATTGGACATTCTTGTAGGGTTTATCCTAGCCCGTCTAGAGATGCACAAAAACCGGATCGGGCCGGATTCAAGTTGGGCTTTGAAAAATCCGAATTTTTAAAAATCGGGTCGGGCCGGGCTTTTTTAAAAATCGGGTCGTATTTCATTCAAAATAACTAGGCCCGTTTGGGCCCGCGGATCAGGCCGGACCAGGCCACCGATTTTTTTTAAATAAATAATATTAATAAGATTAATTTCTTTAGTAATAATTTTTTTTTTGCATTTTTTTAGATTGTATTCGCAAGGTTAGGCTTTTATTTATGTACACACACTTGATTATAATTTGGAATAATTTCTTCATGTTATAACTCAGATAAGTTTAGAATTTAAAATTTACATCTCGTTAATTCGATCTTAATATATTAAATTTATGACTTTGAATCAAAATTATATTAGAAATTTAGACCTTTTATTCAAAATTATTTTATATTCAAATATAAAATAAATTTGGATTAGACATAATTTCTTCAAAGTTTTATTCGAATATTTATTAATAATCTTCATAAAACCCGGGCTTTATAAGACCAGGCTGGGTCGGACTGGGCTTTTATCCGGATCGGGCTTGGCTTTGGACCGGATCGATCCTAAATCCAGATAGGGCTTAAATTCGGGCTTTTACCGGATCGGGCCGGGCCGGATTTTTACAAAAACTACGTGGTCCTTTAAGGCCTACGGGCCGGATCCGGCCAGGCCGGGATTTTTTTGGATCGAATTTTTACCGAATTTTTTCTAGATCAGATCGGACGAGCTTTTCGGATTCAGATTGTTTGTGCATCTCTAAGCCCAGCTGAAGGGAGGAGTTATAATTTTGAGCTCAAACAAAATCTTCTTTCACGATTGCCAGTATTCCATGATCTTCCAACCGAAGAGCCAAATTAACATCTTTCTAGATTGTGACCATTGCTGATTGTATGGGACCATATATGGCAGATCCTGAAATTATGAAGATGAATGCTTTTCCATTTTCTCTCGATGGAGCAGCTTTGGACTGGTTTGAAGATTTTCCTATGGGATTCATTACTTCTTGGGAGAAGCTAGCAAAAAAAAATTTTGTTGAAGTTTTTTCCAGCATTTAGGGTGATGAGCATGAGAAGTCAAATAGCTGGATTACAACAATCTGCAACTGAAACGTATGCTGAGTAATATGCTAGATTTTATAAATTGCAAAAAAGATGCCCTCAACATGGTTTCACAAAGGGGAGTTTTCTACACTTTTTCTACCAAGGTCTTCTTGAAGGTGAGAAAAGACTGCTGAATTCTGCTTCCAGAGGTGCTTTTGTGGGTCTGACTTATGATGTTGTTGAACAACTAATTACTAAGACAGTTGCTAATGAACTGCAATATGGGACTCATCCAAATTCATAATCAATTTTGCAGGTTGAATATACTCAAAGGTTGTCAAAAATTGAGCAGAACATAGACAGATTAAGCATGTTACTTATGAATGAAAGAACACCACGAGCTCAAGTATGTGGTATTTGTGCAAACCCCCTTCTACAAACATATTGGGACCTAATAATTGGTATCAGAGCCTTCTGATTAACGTACAAATCAAGATCCTAGACTTTTATGATTTTTCAACTCCTTGAATTTTTATTTCTTCAGAAATTCATAATGACTTCACAAAAAGTTGGAACCGTTTGAAAGGATATCTTCGATATATTATATATTTTGGTATTTGTACGATTAAACATAAAATTAAGAACACGTAGATCCTCTCCATTAGGACATGAATTTATTTGATCCAAATCAAAGTCAAAAAGTCAAACTAGCAAATTCATGTCTTTTAAACAGATAAAAGAGATATTCCATTCTTGCAAAATATCAAAACTATATCCTTATGGAATATATCTCTAAGGCAATATGATCAAAGAAGAAACATCAAGATATGATATTTCTTAGATCTGTGTTGCAACAGGAATATGTCAACAAGCTCGAATAAGGAATATTGCAGAAATACTCTTTAGAGATCTCGTGCTATATCAAAAATGTTTTACTCTTCGCTCCTAAATATTTTTTACATCCTTCAAAAGAGTTTTTACTCAAAATTTATTAATATTCATGGTTGAAGTATTAATATCCATTTTTACACCCATTTTGTGTGTTCGTAAAGTAATTTTCTTCCGTTTCGTAAAATCAGTATTTCTCGGAGAAAATTATTCAAAAATACTCAAAAATATTTCTCACCACTCAAATATATTTTATATATTAGGAAATATATTTTAAGTATTTATACAAGTCAAAACTTTGGTCAAAAGATCCATATCCTTTATTTCAAGACCAACGATATTTTTATTCGGAAGAAAGGCTGACATAACAGTTTCATTTTTAGATAAAATACTTCCACATGATAGAATGACTTAAAATTTGGTATGGATCATTTAAATAGTATTTTCTAAGTATGGTAAAAATTTCGTAATATTCAGAGAATTTTTGTCCGGGCACAAAAATCGAGGCAGTTGGTCCCACAGTTGACAACGTTTGACCTAGTTACCATTGACTAAAGTTGACCAAAACTTTCAGGACATTATTTAATAATATTTAGATAATTATCATATTTTTTATGATATTTATTTAAGAGTTTTTGAGGTGGTCATAATTAATGGTGCTTAATCTTTAATTAAAGTAATTAAAGAATGATTAAAAGAAAAGGAAAATATATATTTAACATATATATATATATATATATCAGCTGAGATTTGAATGAATACTAGTTTGTGCTTCCTTCCCACTTGAAAAGAAACACTACCTACTTGCCATGTCATCAATCCATGTGATACACTCCATCCACCCAACTCCTCCTATAAATAAACCCCCACCCCAACCCATTTTCTTCAAGCTAAAAAGAAACAATATGTCTGCATTAATCTTTTCTCAAATCTGAACATCCTTAAATGCTTTGCTTGTCACTTGCTAGAGTCTATGTGGTAGAGTAAGCTGTTTTTCACCTTTATGTCCCACATTCTCCCAAATCTATGTACTTTTTGTACTTCTAACAGTACTAAAACAGTATTTCCTATTACCAGTTGCATATGCCATCCCTCAAAATTCATACCCTAGCTGCATTATATACATACCTAGGATTTGGAATTATGTAAACCATGCCTCTGCACATCAAACTCTTTACCAACTGCATTTAATAAAAATCACTGTTCATGAACAGTGAAAGTTATTTTCCAGAAAATTATTTTTCTTACTTAAATTGTATTATGTGCTATATGCATGCATATATACTTGTTTAACTTGCTGCATTCACACACAAAAACACAGTTCATTTTGCATTACTCCACTTCACTTGCAACATGAACCCAAATGCTAACCCTTTTTACCCTAAACCCAGACCACTGATTGAGAACCCATATCTTCTTGAAGATATGGAGAAAAATCAGTTTCACCATCACAAATCATCAGCCTTCAAAACTGTTCAATCTTAATATCCTAAACACTATCATAAAAGACATTTTCCACCTAAACAACTCAGAAAGGGATACAAAAATCACACCATTCCTTTCTACCAAAGCAGAAAATTTCAGAACCCTCATTCCCCTAACCCTAGACCAACTAAGCCTTTCCAACCACAAGTCTATACCAGGAAAGCCAATCTCAGACAAGAACCAAACCCTAGCCCAAACATGAACAAACCAAAACCTCCACCACCGAAACTATTTAACCCATCAAACTCCAAAAAGTTTCTTGAACTCATAAAAAATGTCCAACCCGGCACTT
This sequence comes from Apium graveolens, assembly GCF_009905375.1. Classification (NCBI taxonomy): domain Eukaryota; kingdom Viridiplantae; phylum Streptophyta; class Magnoliopsida; order Apiales; family Apiaceae; genus Apium; species Apium graveolens. The sequence continues at coordinate 162,316,177 of NC_133657.1, read as the reverse complement.
GTGTGGATGTTAAAGATAAAGTGGAGTTCATCATTAGAAGGGCTAAATGGGATGGTTTAATGTACAATCTAGGAAAACAGTATTTCACTCATCTCATGGGGGAATTTTATTACAACGTGAACATAATTAAAGGGGTAGAGGGCATCTTGCATTTCACTACTACAGTGAATAGGAAAGTTATATGTGTAGATAACAAGAGCATAAATAGAGCACTGCATTTACCTCTTCATCTATGTGAGTTACCATGTGAGGACATATTTTCTCTGTTTGTGTTTAATAAGTCTGAATTTGAACTTATGGTAGGAATGTTTTGTAAGTCTGATGTGCCTGATGGTCTCTATAATGTCAACTGTGGATTTCACTTTAAACATTTCACTAGCACTTTCCAGCACCTTGCTCTCATTATTAGGTCTAATGTTATGCCTAAGTCTAATCAGAGCAAATATTTTGACTTCTTTGATATGAAAATCATGCATCTGCTTGCTAATAACAAAATCAATTTCAGTATCTCATATATCATTCTCTTGAACATGATAAATGCCCATTTTTTGATTATATGCCATATGGTATGTTAATTACTTTTCTCTTTGCAATCTGCAACATTCCAATGCCTGAAATCTTTGCAAATCTGGCTGATTCACAAATCACCAATGACCATTTTAGGCCACAAGTGCCCCTGATGTACTGTGAACCTCAAGAGGTCACCCCTGTTGTCATTCCTCAGTTCATCAGAGAGGAAGATGTCTTTCTCTCTAAATTTGAGTCTGTCAAGGCCATGTTTAATGAACTAGAAATGGAACTTAAGAGAGTAAAAACTTTAAATGATAAGGTTAAGGAAAAGGTAGGAGAACTAGAAGGCATCACTGTATCTTGTAAACATAGGATTGCATATTTAGAAAACCTAGCTGCATCTACACTAGGAACAAATTGCATGTCTGACCAAGAAATTGTCAATTCCTTTCAAGTTCCTTTGAGTGAGAACACTGCAATGATTCATGAGTTAGAAGAAGTAAGTGTGGAAGCTAGAGGTCAATTGATTGATAATCTGCCTGATTTAATCCATGTATGTGATGCTGATGGTAATGTTATTGGATGATCTGTGTTGTTGTTCTTGCTACTGAATGATTAAGTGCCTTGCTGTGTTGCTGCTTCTGCACCCTTTTTGCTGATCTATTACTGATCTGTTGTATTTCTTTTGGTGTAATTTGAATTAAACCTTTGGATTTCTGATTTGATGTTAGTAACCTTAACTCTGTTGTAATTTTGGTTGAACCTACTGGAGTGTATGCACTTCTAATGTTGTGTAATCTGTACGACAGGTGCAGAACTTTGTTCTATTTAATCAGTGAACAATACTGATTGATATGAACACTTTTGTTCAATATAATATAATCTGCATTATGTTACATCTGGTGTTGCATACTCTATCATACTTATACTATACTTTTTGCTCTTAAATTCACTAACAAATCTCTGCAGGAACACATTCAATTCTGACTTTAAAATTCTCTGAGTCTTAGTATTAGAATATGAATTTGTGTTTACGGTTGGTGATGCATTCTGGCTTAGTGTCATGTTCAATGATATTCCCTAATCAGCTCTGTCATTAATCTGTGAAGTTGATTATTTCTAAAAACTGTCTTTAGATTACTCTGTCAGTTTAATCTTATCTACCAAATTGACTGTCAAATTAACTTTCTATAAATGTTTGCTCCTGTCTCTTTCAGATCAGCTGAAAGTTAAGCTATTTGGTAACTGGTATATGTGTGTATTATCTAACAAATATGCAGGCTAACCACACGCATGCACAGCTCAAAACTGATCAAGCTTAGCTTATGGAAACATTATGTTAACATCATCAAGTCTCATTCTGCTAAGGTATGACAGGTATATATTCTTAACCTATAATAATCCTATTTCCACACACACATCAGGCTGTTGTATTAAGTCCCAGTATTAAACCAATCCCACTGGATCTTTTGTGGTAAGTGAATGAGTAAAAGATATTGAGTTTCATTGTATGTGTAATAGATTGTTTCGAAAAGTCCAGCTCCTTAAAATGTATTAGCTTTCCAAAATGTATAATCTGCTACTTGGCTCTGAAATAGAAATCGAATGTATTAGTAATTAGATGTTGTAATATGACAGTAGCTGGCAAAGTCAATTTGATCGAATAGAATGTATTAGATCTCAGACCTTGTAACATGAACATTTTTTGCATTAGTGACAGTTTTTGTAAATTGTGATTGAAAATTATGTATGCTAGAATGTCAATCACTAAGGAAGTATTTACATGAATTATGGTCTTTAAAGATTGAACAAAATTAAAGATTGGCTTAAATCCAATTTATCCAAAGCTACATGAATTCTATCAAACTGAAAAGAACTTGTTAAAACTAAATTGACTGATCATTGATTTAAGTATAGTTCTATCAGACGACTAAGTCACACCATCATACTTATCAAAACTGTTTTTAAACTGCAATCTTTGGTAATCAATAATAGTGAAAAAGGACTCATCATAAATAGATATAATAAAACACTGGATTTTGTACAAATAATATGCTATCTTTTCGGTCAAACCATGCATGTATAAGAATCTCTTCCTAATGCTAAACTACATGTATTATATCTCAAAAGTATTGTTTTAACTGCTTTCTTTCCATACATACAAAAACAGACCAAACTTACCATGCATATCATTTTATTAATTTCTACATGCTCAAATACATGTATTTGACTAGGAATATTAATCAAAATGCCATGTTTTCTTACGTTAATGCTTTTTAGATAAAATTCTACATATTCTTTTTGGCATGTACCAAACAAAAGGGGAAGAGAAATTGGACCCCTTAAAGCCTTAATGTTCAATTTTTTTCAAAATTTTTAAATATTGATATCTTTTTGATATACAAGGATCTATATATGTGCTTCTATTATTGTATGATACATCTAACAAAGTATTTTGCAGGATCTCAAGAAAGAGATTTATCTCTAAGTATATAAATGCTTTATGTGCAAAATATTTTTCAAAAATTCATGCATACACCAAGGGGAAGCACACACTATTAATTTTATGTTTGTTTGGCAAATACCAAAAAGGGGAAGATTGAAAGGATATCTTCGATATATTATTTATTTTGGTATTTGTACGATTAAACATAAAATTAAGAATACGTAGATCCTCTCCATTAGGACATGAATTTAATTGATCCAAATCAAAGTCAAAAAGTCAAACTAGCAAAATCATGTCTTTTAAACAGATAAAAGAGATATTCCATTCTTGCAAAATATCAAAACTATATCCTTATGGAATATATCTCTAAGGAAATATGATCAAAGAAGAAACATCAAGATATGATATTTCTTAGATCTGTGTTGCAACATGAATATGGCAACAAGCTCGAATAAGGAATATTGCAGAAATACTCTTTAGAGATCTCGTGCTATATCAAAAATGTTTTACTCTTCGCTCCTAAATATTTTGTACATCCTTCAAAAGAGTTTTTACTCAAATTTTATTAATATTCATGGTTGAAGTATTAATATCCATTTTTACACCCATTCTGTGTGTTCGTAAAGTAATTTTCTCCCGTTTCGTAAAATCAGTATTTCTCGGAGAAAATTATTAAAAAATACTCAAAAATATTTCCCACCACTCAAATATATTATATATATTAGGAAATATATTTTAAGTATTTATACAAGTCAAAATTTTGGTCAAAAGATCCATCTCCTTTATTTCAAGACCAACGATATTTTTATTCAGGAGAAAGGCTGACAAAACAGTTTCATTTTTAGATAAAATACTTCCACATGCTATAATGACTTGAAATTTGGTTTGGATCATTTAAATGGTATTTTCTAAGTATGGTAAAAATTTCGTAGCATTCAGAGAATTTTTGTCTAGGCACAAAAATCGAGGCAGTTGGTCCCACAGTTGACCACGTTTGACCTAGTTACCATTGACTAAATTTGACCAAAACTTGCAGGACATCATTTAATAATATTTAGGTAATTATTATATTTTTTTATGATATTTATTTAAGAGTTTTTGGGGTGGTCATAATTAATGGTGCTTAATCTTTAATTAAAGTAATTAAAGAATGATTAAAAGAAAAGAAAAATATATATTTAATATATCTATATATATATATATCAGCTGATATTTGAATGAATACTATCTTGTGCTTCCTTCCCACTTGCAAAGAAACACAACCTACTTGCCATGTCATCAATCCATGTGATACACTCCATCCACCATTCATTCCTTCTCAAATCTCCACCATTCAATCCACCCAATTCCTCCTATAAATAAACCCCCACCCCAACCCATTTTCCTCAAGCTAAAAAGCCACAAAGTTGCTGGCATTTTTTCAAGAAGTGCTTCTGTAACGCCCTCCAAACCCGGGTCAGAAGTTTGGGGCCCTCAACACACACCATATTAAACCTGTTATGAATATAATAATATATAGGTATGCAATGACCCTACTTACCATAATCCACGGATTGAAACAGTTTAAAGTATGTCCACAAGCCACAATCTTATTTATTACACAAACGTACCAAAACCCATTTTATTTATCTTACATTGGAAGTTTCAACTTTATTACAAAATATAAACACAACCAAGCCAAACATCATCTGCTAGTCTATTCCAATTCAACCTGGATACCTAGCTTGCACACTTGTCTGGGGATCCTCGCTACCATCAGTTTCCTTTTTCACTGGAAAAGAATATAAACAGTTTTGCAAGAGTGAGCTAACTAGCTCAGCAAGTCACAAAGACAGTAACTGAGATTAACAATGATTAATTGATATGATATAAGGAATCAAGTTTGCTGATAAATAATGGTTAGAATTGGATATTCATTTTCATTTAAAAACCAAGGTTAGGCTGCTGATCAGTCACGCACTAACCCCGAGCAAGGCTCCCAGCTTTGCTCTATATACTGGATCCAAGGCACGCATTGGCCTATTATGACCACGAATCTGGTCCACATTTATAAAACCATCAAATTTTAAAACAATTCAATATGATAACCAATGTAAATCAATAAGTTGAATCATAAACAACATTTATCTGGAAGCATAGGGTGATTCATAACACCATGAAGGCATAACAGGAAATTCGAAAAGATTGGCTTTCAATCAAGGAAAGGTTCGGAAAGTAGAAGACCAAGGGTTCAAGGGTTTCAAGAATTAGTCTTCTGATAAACAAGGAATAAGGGTTGGTATGTTATGAAACTCAATATCAGAATCAGTATATGGTAGATATGTATTTGTGGAGTAGTATCGTATGTGTATGGCTCGTATCTGGAAATTCAACAATCAATGGTTCATGAAGAATAAGGCTTATGGCTCAAGATCAATAAGAATCAGGGTTCAAGGTTAAATAGTCCAAAGTGCTTGTAGTATAAAATATGAGTTATTTTGAATAATAGAGACATATTATGAAACAGTTCGAAAATATTTGGAATATATCTTAAAAAGGTTCAAAAGTACTTGCAATATAATCAAGAGGAAAAGAAAAACTTGCCTTATCGATTCGCTTTCACCTTACTAGCACTTATCAATTGACTCCCACTCACTGACTACCTGTTTTCCTTTTCTACGCCTCACTTCCTCTGTAAAATATCAAATTTACTTATCAATACTACGTCTCATCACATTCTATTCGTTACTAGCTTCCAACTACCCTTCGTTTCACCCAAATCCGACGTACGGATTGAGATTTATGAATAAAATAGTCAAACAATACATGTACAATCATATTATGCATCAATCAAATCACATATAACACGTAGCTCGTAAGATATTTAATTAAAATAATTATTCAAAGAGGATTCGGGGTTAAAATGATGTTCCAGGTATTTATTACGAATTTTTGAACATTTTTCGGAATTTAAACGGGACTCCGAATTATTTTATAATTAAATAATAGGGTTTGAACACCCGAATCTGTCCTTAAAATAATTTTATAATAATTATCAGGCCTTGAAAATAATTTAAAATAATATTATAAAGCTCGAAACTATTTTACGAAATTTTTAAATCAATTTTAAATAATTAAATCCAATTAAATAATAAATTAAAATTAATTAATAACTAATTAAATTAATTAATCAATTAATATTTAAATTAATTGAATAATTAATTATCAATTAAAATTAATTAAATAAATAATTAAGATTTATTTTAGAGATAAAAATAATTTTTTTGAATTAAATATAGATTTTTAGAATTTAAAATGAATTTTTATAAATAAAGATAGAATTTTAAAACAAAATAAACCAAAAACACTTTTCAGAGGTTGAAACTGAAGTCCAGAGAATCAAAACCGGGTCACGGACGGGTGAGGAACCGGGTCGCGAAGAACAGGCCTGACCCGCCGCCCCTTCCCCAGAACACGGCCACCGGGATAAAATCCGGCGAGCCAAATTCGTGTTTTTTCATGATTTCTTGGCTATCCTTCGCGATGTTAATCGATTTCATAGCACTGCAGCATCTCAGATATGACCCCAGTTTAAGTTCACCATCCCTGGAACGCCGTTTCCGACGAACTCGCCATTAACGTCGGCGAGTTCGAAGGTTTTCCAGCGGTAACGATTCAGGCATCCAAAAACGCAGATGATTACATAAATCAACTTAAAACTTCACGATCTACACTCCTATAACCTCCAAATCCGCCCAGAATCAATCAAATTAAAAATCCCAAATCGAATTTAGAACATTCAAACATTCAACCCCTAATTTTATTAATTCGAAGATCAAACTCAAATTTAACCATGTTATTGAACTCCAAATTTAACATATAATATACCAAATTGACCAGGAAGAAATAATCTACACGATTATGCCATCAAATCATATCAAAAATATCAGGAACAAAAGTTTATATTTTAATCCATAATTAATTCGAATTAAAACAATTAAACATAAGATTACCTGATGTTTCTGGGTTTGATTTGATGATTGATTATGATTCTATATTTTGAGAGCTTCATTTTGATATATTGTACGCTTGAATCAGAGTTCGGTAACGTCCTCGTTCGTGCATTTGATTCTCAGGAACGTATCAATTTCTAGGGTTTTTCTCTGTATTTACTGTATTGTACTGGTTGTAAATGAATAAACAAATAAAATGAAATAAGAAATATGCTATATATATTTACGGAATATTGGTTCGTTCTAGATCATTTTGGATCGTTAAATTAGTTACTTAGCCACTAAGTAACTGCAAAAACGATCCGATTTAATACCTGTATTAGATAATTATCATAACCGGGCTTTTTATAAAACACTTTATATGAAAACAATGTAATATTATCCCGTCTTTCGAGAATACGGGTTTTGTTGATTCACTGAAATGATTATCGTATCAAAAATCTTGCGTCGGGCCACGCACGAGTCAAACCGTAATCCGGATCGAAAAAGTCAAAACATGAAAAATGTCCGGAACGATCATATTAGGTTAGGAAGGAGTTTTCGGAAGAGTTTCGGGTTGTAAAAACGTAAAAACGGTCGAGGTTGGGCGATTCCCGGCTTTATAAAATAATTTTATAATTATTCAGAAAATAATTAATAAATTCATAAATCAATATAAAATCATATAATATTCCAAAAATTGCCATAAAAATTCCTTAATTATCTATATTTTATTATGGGCATAATAAAATTAACACACTCACATTTTATCACATATATACATCTAAATATTATTATCAATCAGCAGATAATTCATCAAAATTCACATAATAATTACATAAAAATAATTTATTGATAAAATAATTACACGCGATATCCCGGATATTACATCCTCCCCCCTTAAAAGGATTCTGTCCTCAGAATCTCCTAAGTAAACAAGTGAGGGTATTTTTCTCGCATATCACTTTCTAGTTCCCAGGTTGACTCTTCAACCTTTGGGTTTCTCCACAATACTTTTACTAACTTTACAACTTTATTCCTCAATATCTTTTCTCTCTTTTCTAAAATCTCTCTCAGATTCTCTACATATGATAAATCTGCCTGAAGTTCTACCGGCTCATACTCAATTACATGCTTAGAATATGGATTATATTTCTTAAGCATTGATACGTGAAAAACATTATGAATATGCTTCATGTGTGGGGGTAACGCCAATTCGTAAGCTACCTTGCCGACATGTTTTAGAATTTCAAAAGGTCCAACGTATCTAGGACTCAGCTTTCCTTTCTTTCCAAATCTTGACAATCCTTTCCATGGTGACACTTTTAATAGCACTAGATCTCCGTCTTCAAATTCCATATCCTTTCTAGATTGGTCTGCATATTTCCTTTGACGATCTTGTGCTGCAATTAGCCTTTTCTGAATAACCTTAAGAACTTCCTTGGTCTGCTGTACCAACTCAGGTCCCAGTATCTTACGTTCTCCGACTTCGTTCGAAACTACCGGTGATCGACATTTGCGTCTGTAAAGAGCTTCATAGGGAGGCATTCCAATACTAGCATGATAACTGTTGTTGTAAGCAAACTCTATTAAGGGAAAATGTTCATCCCAATTTCCTTTGAAATCAATAGCACACACACGTAACATGTTCTCGATTGTTTGGATTGTTCTCTCGCTTTGGCCGTCCGTCTGTGGATGATAAGCCGTGCTCATACTTAATTTAGTTCCCAAACATTCTTGAAAACTCTTCCAAAATCGGGAATTGAATCGCGGATCACGATCAGACACGATAGACACAGGGACTCCATGACGTATTACTATTTCCTTCAGATACATGTGAACCAACTTATCTAGTGAAAATCTTTCATTGATGGGCAAGAAATACGCTGATTTGGTTAGTATGTCCACTATAACCCAAATAGCATCGTGGTTCGCTTTCATCCTCGGTAAGCCAACTATAAAATCCATAGCAATGTGCTCCCACTTCCACTCTGGGATCTCTAGTGGCTGTAATAATCCACTCGGTCTCTGGTGCTCCGCCTTAACTCTTTGACACATGTAACATTTGTTAACCCATTCCGCAATTTCTCTCTTCATGTCTGGCCACCAATAATTTTCTTTTAAATCTCTGTACATCTTGGTACTTCCCGGATGAATGGAATACCTTGAGTTGTGAGCTTCTTGTAAAATTTCATTCTTTAATTCCGCCACAGGTGGTATCCAAATTCTGGATGAAAATCTGAGAATACCTTGATCGTCCTTCTGGGTGCATAATTCTTCTCCAACCAATCGATTGATATCCTGATCCATTATTTCCTCTTGGCACTTTCTTATCTTCTCTAACAATTCTGGTTGAAAAGTCATACTATACATCTTTGCTTCATCAGGTTTGCGAATTCTGACTTCCAAGTCCAACTTCTGAAATTCCTTATATAATTCTCCAGGGATCGTCAACATGTTCAGTCTTTCTTTTCTGCTTAATGCATCTGCCACCACATTCGCTTTTCCTGGATGATAGTTAATCATGCAATCATAGTCTTTGATCAACTCCAACCATCTCCTCTGTCTCATGTTAAGCTCTTTTTGCGTGAATATGTACTTCAAGCTCTCATGATCCGTATAAATCTCGCATCTTTCTCCATATAAGTAGTGTCTCCAAATCTTTAAGGCGAATACTATCGCTGTTAATTCCAAGTCATGAGTAGGATACTTCTGCTCATGAGGTTTTAGTTGTCTCGACGCATACGCAATGACTTTATCATGCTGCATCAAAACACAACCTAATCCCTTATGAGAAGCATCACTATATATTACGAAATTTCCTTGATCATCTGGAAGTGATAAAACAGGTGTCGTGATCAGTCTCTTCTTTAATTCTTGAAAACTTTCTTTGCATTTCTCGTTCCATATAAACTTCTCACTTTTCCTGGTAAGCTTTGTCAAAGGTGTCGCAATCTTCGAGAAATCTTGAACAAATCTTCGATAATATCCTGCTAATCCCAAGAAACTTCTCACTTTCGTTGGTGTTTTTGGCCTTTCCCAATTCGTAATAGCTTCGATCTTTGCTGGATCCACTTTGATTCCTTCATAACTCACTACGTGCCCTAAGAATTGAACTTCTTGTAACCAGAATTCACACTTCGAAAATTTTGCATATAACTTCTTCCTTCTCAGAATTTCCAAAGCTGTCCTTAGATGCTCCGCATGATCTTCCGTTGTCTTTGAGTAAATCAAAATATCATCGATAAACATAATGACAAACTTATCCAAATATTCCTTGAAAATTCTGTTCATCAAGTCCATAAATGCTGTTGGGGCATTGGTCAGCCCAAAAGACATCACTAAAAATTCATAATGACCGTACCTTATTCTGAAAGCTGTCTTTGATATATCTTCAGGTTTGATCTTTAATTGATGATATCCAGATCTCAAATCAATCTTAGAGAAATAATTAGCTCCTTTCAGCTGGTCAAACAAATCGTCAATTCGAGGTAACGAATATTTATTCTTAATCGTAAGCTTATTGAGTTCCCGATAATCGATGCATAGCCTCATGCTTCCGTCTTTCTTCTTAACAAATAATATCGGTGCACCCCATGGGGATACACTGGGTCGAATCAGTCCTTTCTCCAATAGTTCTTGCAATTGCTTTGCCAATTCCTTCATTTCCACTGGAGCCATTCTGTATGGGGCTTTGGATACTGGTTCCGTTCCAGGTGCCAAGTCGATTACAAATTCGATCTCTCTATATGGAGGAAGTCCTGACAATTCGTCTGGAAATACGTCTGGAAATTAATTTACCACTGGAATGTCTTCCAGTTTTGCTGACTCCTGACTTTTATCTATCACATACGCAATGAGGTGCTCGCATCCTTGTCGTAATAACTTTTTAGCTTAAATTATCGTCAAAAACTTTTTCGCTTGCCTCTGGCCTCTAAACGTCACCACTTTTTCATCTGGCGTCTTCAATATTACTTTCTTATTACGACAGTCTATCTGAGCATCATGCTTAGATAGCCAATCCATTCTAAAAATAACGTCAAACTCTCCTAACTTAAAGGGAATCAAGTCAACATCAAACTTACGGCCAATAATCTCAATCTCACATCTCCTACACACTTGGTTAACAGATACACGCTCCTGATTTGCTAACTCTATCGTCATAATCTCACTTAACAATTCAACTGGATAATTCAATTTATCAACAAAACCTTGAGAAATAAATGATCGAGTTGCTCCCGAATCTACTAGCACTTTAGCATATAAGGAATTCACAGTAAGCGTACCTGCCACAACATCAGTATCCATGATAGCATCCTTCACAGACATGTCATAAACTCTAGCTCTAGGAGGTTCATTCACTGTTGGAGTAGCTGCCATGATTCGCAGTGTATTATTGACTGGAACTGGTGCCTTGCAATCCCTTGCTATGTATCCTGGCTTTCCGCACTTGAAATAGGTATACCCAATTGCTAGAACTTTGCCTGTCTGATTCCTGGTAGGCTGATCCTTGTTGGCTGGCTGATTACGGCACTCTCTTGAGTAGTGCCCCCTCTGGTTGCATCTGTAGCAGACCACATTCAACTTGTTACAAACTCCTCCATGCTTCTTTCCACAGACTTGACAAACTGGTAGAGCTGGCCTCTGCTGGGTTGGTTGATTCCCCATGACTGGGCGGTTACCTTGGCCTCCGTTGCCTGGATTTTGTCTATTAAAATTTCTTCCGGGCTGGAACTTGCCCTTCCTCTGATTAAAATTCTGAAACTTCCCTGCTTGAGATTGTCCTTCACCTCCTTCAAACTTCCTCTTCTTACCTTCCTTTTCTCTTTGGGACATTTCACTTTCTGTCTCCTCAATCATAGCTTTCTGCACAACTCCTGTATACGTGTCCAATTCAAATATGGCCACCTTCCCATGAATCCATGGCTTGAGTCCTTGCTGAAACCTCTTAGCCTTCTTCCTATAAGTGTCCACATAGGATGGCACAAACCTGGACAACTCTTCAAACTTGCTTTCATAATCTGTCACTGACATACTCCCCTACTTTAACTACAGAAATTTCAATTCCATTTGGTCCTGGACAAATTGAGGAAAATACTTCTTGAGAAACAACTCCTTGAATCTTTCCCACGCAACATCATCAGTACCTTCCAACACTTTGACAGTTTCCCACCAGCAGGTGGCTTCATTCTTCAGATAGTAACTTGCAAATTCAGTCTTTTGCTCCTCTTTCACCTTAACCAAGGCAAATGCCTTCTCAATCTCCTTCAACCAGACCCTTGCCTCAATCGGAGCTGCAGAACCCTTAAACTCTGGTGGATTCACCGCCTGAAAGGTCTTAAAGGTTACCTGAGGGTTAGTCTGCCTCTGCTGCTGTTGAGTCAGATGGACTTCCTGTTGGGCCAAGATCTGAAGAATCTGGGCCACAGTTTGGTCTACGGGACCTGGGTTGGCATTCTGGTTGTTGTTGTTGTCTTGGGTGTTGTTGTTGTTGTTGTTGTTATTTTCTTCATTCTGGTTGGTAGAACGGGTATTTCTTCTGGTAGACATTTTCTGTAAAGAATCAAACAATTTATTTAGCCTTTAAAACATACTCCTTTTTATGGAAAAGATTTGTAAAACAGAAATATCTCTTTTTGAAAACATTTTCAATAGTTGAACTAAGTAAATTGCATGCTTCTTTACAGAATGTAAACAGTTAAGGGAAAGGGTACATGTTATCACAAAAGTTTATATCTGGTGCAGTAAGATAAAATAGGTATAGTAAAGTGGGTGACCATGCTAAAAAGGAAAGGTACTGGTGTATATCAAAGTTTTGTGGTGCAAGCGCGGAACATTTATTGAAGGCAAATGAGCAACAGGTCTATCCATTAGTCAACAAGTCTTGTTTATTTATATTCCCACCAGAAGTCTGATCTTATATATCACACATTATTTTACACATATCAGCCACATCCTCTCCGTCGTCTAGTTTCAAGTACTCCCCGGATCCATGCCAACAGGACTTCTCGTTCCAGAAGAAAACCTCATACTAGAGATGACTGAAGAAATTCATCGTCATAGAATACCAATGAAATTTCAAAATCAAGGAAATCGAATGAGAAGAAATAGTGAAGAAGATGTAGGTACGAATGAGAGCAACCATACAAGTACATAAGATGGCCAGTCTTAGTACTGCATAGTTCACAACACATAATTTGGTGGCGTCCCACCAGAACCTTTTGTCATATAGACAAATAGTCAATACATATGCATTGTTTGCCCTCAACCGTCCGATAGATTCACCAAGAAAAGAAATAATGTTTAGATAGAAAAAAATTATCAAGTAGGGGATGAGAGAATCTGATTTATAATGGGATCATCAAAATCTTAAGACACACCCGCAGCCGAATGTCCAATAGAGTCGGAGTCAACAAGTGGAGGTCCTTGAATAGGTAATCTCACACTTAGAGGTAGAATAGTTTGTATTAGTGCATCCATCGCAACAGGTATTATGGCTGACACTGACGGAAGAGCAAGACATGGATCAGATGACGGTCTTTCGATGAAAAGCTCCGAGTAATCAGATGATATCGAAATAAAGGAATCTGCCATCGCTGCTATCCGCAAATCACGTTGCTAAATAAGAATCTCGAATCTCGGCACAGATCATACTAAAGCCTACTATTAAGTCGTACTCAACTTCTTGACGTTCTATATCTTTATTAACTAATACTAATCTTAACCCTCTACCCATTCCCGATAATCTAGGCTTGTGGCAGTGACTTTAAACCGTGGCTCTGATGCCAAACTTTAACGCCCTCCAAACCCGGGTCAGAAGTTTGGGGCCCTCAACACACACCATATTAAACCTGTTATGAATATAATAATATATAGGTATACAATGACCCTACTTACCATAATCCACAGATCGAAACAGTTTAAAGTATATCCACAAGCCACAATCTTATTTATTACACAAACGTACCAAAACCCAGTTTATTTATCTTACATTGGAAGTTTCAACTTTATTACAAACTATAAACACAACCAAGCCAAACATCCTCTGCTTGTCTATTCCAATTCAACCTGGATACCTAGCTCGCACACTTGTCTGGGGATCCTCGCTACCATCAGTTTCCTTTTTCACTGGAAAAGAATATAAACAGTTTTACAAGAGTGAGCTAACTAGCTCAGCAAGTCACAAAGACAGTAACTGAGATTAACAACAATCAATTGATATGATATAAGGAATCAAGTTTGCTGATAAATAATGGTTAGAATTGGATATTCATTTTCATTTAAAAACCAAGGTTAGGCTGTTGATCAGTCACGCACTAACCCCGAGCAAGGCTCCCAGTTTTGCTCTATATACTGGATCCAAGGCACGCATTGGCCTATTATGACCACGAATCTAGTCCATATTTATAAAACCATCCAATTCTAAAACAATTCAATATGATAACTAATGTAAATTAATAAGTTGAATCATAAACAACATTTATCTGGAAGCATAAGGTGTATCATAACACCATGAAGGCATAACAGGAAATTTGAAAAGATTGGCTTTCAATTAAGGAAAGGTTCAGAAAGTAGAAGACCAAGGGTTCAAGGGTTTCAAGAATTGGTCTTCTGATAAACAAGGAATAAGGGTTGGTATGTTATGAAACTCAATATCAGAATCAGTATGTGGTAGATATGTATCTATGGAGTAGTATCGTATGTGTATGGCTCGTATCTGGGAATTCAACAATCAATAGTTTACGAAGAATAAGGCTTATGGCTCAAGATCAATAAGAATCAGGGTTCAAGGTTAAATAGTTCAAAGTGCTTGCAGTATAAAACATGAGTTATTTTGAATAATAGCGACATATTATGAAACAGTTCGAAAATATTTGCAATATATCTTAAAAAGGTTCATAAGTACTTGCAATATAATCAAGAGGAAAAGAAACACTTGCCTTATCGATTCGTTTTCACCTTACTAGCACTTATCAATTGACTCCCACTCACTGACTACCTGTTTTCCTTTTCTACGCCTCGCTTCCTCTGTTAAATATTATATGTACTTATCAATACTACGTCTCATCACATTATATTCGTTACTAACTTCTAACTACCCTTCGTTTCACCCAAATCCGACGTTCGGATTAAGAGTTATGAATAAAACAGTCAAACAATACACGTATAATCATATTATGCATCAATCAGATCACATATAACACGTAGCTCGTAAGATATTTAATTAAAATAATTATTCAAAGAGGATTCGGGGTTAAAATGATGTTTCAGGTATTTATTACGAATTTTTGAACATTTTTCGGAATTTAAACGGGACTCCGAATTATTTTATAATTAAATAATAGGGTTCGAACACCCGAATCTGGCCTTAAAATAATTTTATAATAGTTATCGGGCCTTAAAAATAATTTAAAATAATATTATAAAGCTCGAAACTATTTTTCGAAATTTTTAAATCAATTTTAAATAATTAAATCCAATTAAATAATCAATTAAAATTAATTAATAACTAATTAAATTAATTAATCAATTAATATTTAAATTAATCGACTAATTAAATAATTAATTATCAACTAAAATTAATTAATTAAATAATTAAGATTTATTTTAGAGATAAAAATAATTTTTCAGAATTTAATATAGATTTTTAGAATTTAAAATGAATTTTTAGAAATAAAAATAGAATTTTAAAACAAAATAAACCAAAAACACTTTTCAGAAGTTCAAACTGAAGTCCAGATAATCAAAACCGGGTCACGGACGGGTCAGGAACAGGGTCGCGAAGAACAGGCCTGACCCGCCGCCCCTTCCCCAGAACACGGCCACCGGGATAAAATCCGGCGAGCCAAATTCGTACTCTTTCGTGATTTCTTGGCTATCCTTCGTAATGTTAATCGATTTCATAGCACTGCAGCATCTCAGATATGACCCCAGTTTAAGTTCACCATCCCTGGAACGCCGTTTCCGACGAACTCGCCATTAACGTCGGCGAGTTCGAAGGTTTTCCGGCGGTAACGATTCAGGCATCCAAAAACGCAGATGATTACATAAATCAACTTAAAACGTCACGATCTACACTCCTATAACCTCCAAATCCGCCTAAAATCAATCAAATTAAAAATCCCTAATCGAATTTGGAACATTCAAACCTTAATTTTATTAATTCGAATATCAAACTCAAAATTAACCATGTTATTGAACTCCAAATTTAACATATAATATACCAAATTGACCAGGAAGAAATAATCTACACGATTATGCCATCAAATCATATCAAAAACATCAGGAACAAAAGTTTATATTTTAATCCATAATTAATTCGAATTAAAACAATTAAACAGAAGATTACCTGGTGTTTCTGGGTTTGATTTGATGATTGATTATGATTCTATATATCGAGAGCTTCGTTTTGATATATTGTACGCTTGAATCGGAGTTCGGTAACGTCCTCGTTCGTGCGTTTGATTCTCAGGAACGTATCGATTTCTAGGGTTTTTCTCTGTATTTACTGTTTTTTTACTTGTTGAAAATGAATAAACGAATAAAATGAAATAAGAAATATGCTATTTATATTTACGGAATATTGGTTCGTTCTGGATCGTTTTGGATCGTTAAATTAGTTACTTAGCCATTAAGTAACTGTAAAAACGATCCGATTTAATACCTGTATTGGATAATTATCCTAACCGGGCTTTTTATAAAACACTTTATACGAAAACAATGTAATATTATCCCGTCTTTCGAGAATACGGGTTTTGTTGATTCACCGAAATGATTATTGTATCAAAAATCTTGCGCCGGGCCGCGCACGGGTCAAACCGTAATCCGGATCGCAAAAGTCAAAACATGAAAAATGTTCGGAACGATCATATTAGGTTAGGAAGGAGTTTTCGGAAGAGTTTCGGGTTGTAAAAACGTAAAAATGGTTGAGGTTGGGCGATTCCCGACTTTATAAAATAATTTTGTAATTATTCAGAAAATAATTAATAAATTCATAAATTAATATAAAATCATATAATATTCCAAAAATTACCAGAAAAATTCGTTAATTATCTATATTTTATTATGGGCATAATAAAATTAACACACTCACATTTTATCATATATATACATCTAAATATTATTATCAATCAGCAGATAATTCATCAAAATTCACATAATAATTACATAAAAATAATTTATTGATAAAATAATTACACGCGATATCCCGGATATTACAGCTTCTCTTCATCTCTTTTAAATTCTATACACACACTTCTTCTCAAAAACCTTCTCTCTTCTATATACTTACATATATACAAGGTTTTTGAAACCCAAGCTTAGCTTCACCCAACCAAGCTTTATCCTACCAAGTGAGCTCATCCACTACCACTTCCCGGCCTCCCGAAGGGCTGCCCAAGTTCGACCAAAGTGCCAAAATTCGGCCGAACCTCTGGCGAATTTTTTCGGCGAACTTTTCCAACCGTTTTTCAAAAGTGGTTAGTTTTAGCTTCTTATTTGAGTTCTTTGTATTTAAGCCTTGTACTTAACTTCTCTACTTCATCTTAAGCTCTAATACAAGTTCTCTTATAAAGGAAGTTCTCGGGGAGAACTTAGATTCGAACTCGGAATTCGAATAAGTACTTGATCTTCATAAAAATCATTCCAACAAGATGATCTAAAAAGAAAAGTACTTTATCTCCAAGGGGAGATTATATTTGACACAAGTACGAGTTAGCCAATTATTTCTTGCACTTTAATTGGATCTTGGCTAACACTCATTCGTGCTCATAAAATAATTACGAAGTTTAAGTGTAATCCCTTCTAGCATCTTTAGTGCTCTCCGGGGGATTATTACTTGTCTCATATAAACACTTTGTAATTTATCAAATCTTAAAACGGATCGTACGAGTTAGACAATTACTTAACGCTCTTTAATTGGATCTTGTTTAACTAATAACGTACATATAAAATATTACGAAGTAAAAGTATAATCCCTTCTAACATCTTTAGTGTTCCGGGGGATTATAGCTTGTTTCATATAAACTACTTCGTAATCATCCGTTATTTAAAGACAAATCAAATCCATGAGTTAGCCAATTATTTTCACGCTCTTTAATTGGATCTTGGCTAACACATATCGTGTATATAAACAATTACGAGACATATCGTATAAGCCCCTTCTAACATCTTTCAGTGTTCCGTGGGGTTATTATTCGATATATATAAACTACTCGTAATTATTCGTCTAAACTTCAAAAGCACGATCTTACGCCAATTACTTGCACTTCTATTATTTGGATCTTGGCTAAGAATCATAAAACTTATACAAGTGCTTGAAGTTAAAAGTATACTTTGACCACATAAGTGTCAAAATAGAAGTATACTAAAATCCTTAAGCCTACGAGCGTAAAGGATAAGTTACAATTCCGAGATTGTAACTAAAGTATTCTTCGATTTATAAATACGTAATCGAAAGAAGAAGAATACTAAAGAAGTCATAAGCCATAAGTGCTTAACATAAACAGGCACTTCTCGTATTACTCCACAACTTTATTAAATCTATAAAGGAGTAATTATAAATATACTTGACCAACTTGTATTATTCTTAAGTCAAGTATTGTTATTTAGTTTTAATATTCTTATTTGAATATTATACTAATTGTGGGCTAGTACAGTAACATACTAGTTCAAACCATCTTTTATATACTTGGTTTGTTTCGTGGATTGTCTTGTTAGTTTTGTAGTGAGGTGAAGTGACGTGAGGTGATTCTCGTTCTAAGACCCAAGTCCTAGACGTACTAACGGGGAGTTAGTAGTCTTCGCACCGTGAAGAAGAGGAAAGACCCAAGACCGGATCACTAAGATCCAAGACCGACAAAAGCTAAGGAAGCCAAGTCCACACAAAGGCTCTACAACAACTTTGAAGAAATAACGGGGAGTTATTGTCTAAGATAAGTTGTGTAGGTATTACATTTATTTTGAGGTGGTGACCCTTGTGTTACGCACCAAGACAAATACTTGTAAAGGGTGTAAAGGCTTCTCCGCCTACTAAAGGAGCGAGTTTATTATAAGGGAAAATCCCGAGTCTGGGAGAGGAGCTCGGGGACTGGAGTAGGGGTGAGCGAATCTATTAGAGGTTGCGCCATCGCGAACCAGGATAAAATCACCGTGTGGTATTTTCTTTCCTTCTAGCTTAAAATAGCCCTCTTACGGGACCTTACACCGTTAAAATTCAACTGTTCGATAAAGAAAATTATATTATGTGGAAGAAGAAGATGCTTTTGTTCTTACAAGTTGCAAATCCCAAATATCTAGGCGTGTTAAAGAAGGGTCCAAAAATTCCGATGGTTATTGAACCAGAGGTTATAGAAGATGATGTTGTAATTACCAAAGCTAGAACCTATGCAAAAGATCCTGAGGATTTTACTCCTACTAAAAAGGAAGAAGCCTCCTTGGATGACAGCCTTCAATTAATTTTAGTTGATTCCCTTGATCCCTTGATGAACAGACATGTGATGAATTGTAAAAATTCCCAACACATCTGGGAAACTATTGAGGTGATTAATGAAGGCACGGAGGAAGTTAGGGAGAACAAGTTAGAGATCCTAACCTCTGAGTATGAACATTTTAAATCCAATCCAGGAGAAGGAATTACTGAAGTGTTCGAGAGGTACAATGCATTGATCAACAACCTGAACATAAATGGAAAATATTATTCTATCAGGGAGGTCAACAAAAAGTTCCTTTTAACACTGCCAACTCATCTTGAACATAGAATCACTGCCATAAGAGAAGCGAGAGATCTGAGTGAGATTTCTTTGGAAAAGCTCTATGGTGTGTTAAAAACCTATGAGTTGGAGCAGATTCAGCAGAAGGAAGTCTACGGGAAAGGTAGAGTGGTCAGCACGTCTACTGCTCTAGTAGCTGAACAAAAACAACAACAACAATCTCAACAGTCAGAGAGAATGGTACAGTCTTCCAAGGCTGAGGAAAATGTGATAGTAGCAGAATTTGATCCTCCTACTACAAATCAATCCGGTGATGATTTTTACTCCTTGGAAGAGCTGGAGCAATTAGAAGAGGAGTCAATGGCCCCAATTGTCAAGAGATTCTCCAATATCAGATTCAAGAGGAATCCCAAGTTTAAGTACAAGTCCAACAACTACAACAGATTCCAGAAAGGTGGATCTTCATCCTCTAACACCAGTAGTGGTGGATACAAAATAGGGATGGTTGATCGGAGTATCGTTCGATGCTTTAACTGCAATGAGTTGAGACACTTGGCCATAGAACTCTTATGATTCAAATCAGAAGAGTAAATCTGAAAGGGCTTACCTGGAAAAGGGAAGAAGCTGGGATGATACTAATAGTGAAGATGAAGAAGTTGGGAATCTTGCTCGTATGGCTATTGATGGAAATACTTCATCGTCAGGAAAAGAGGTAAAATTTACTGATGCTAAATTAGTTTATCATCTAGGAGGTTCCTTAGATTGTGCTCGTCGTGATAATGAAATGTTAATTCAACAGATCAAAGACCTTGAGAAAGAGGTCAATGAATTAAAACTTGTGCACATTAATCAAGACAAATTAAAAGAACAGGTATCTTTTCTAAAGAATAGAGTTAGCTGTTATAGACAACTCGAAACTATTCTCAAATACAAGATCACCGGTCTTGAGACTAAGGTTAAAGTTTACTTTAATTCTTGTTCGAAGACTAAAGAGTTCTACAATAAGCAAGCTGTAATCAAACATCTGGAATAGGTTTTGATTACAATGATGCTATTGGAGAATTAGGCATAAACTCCCCTCCCCATGTGTGTGCTAAAGATAGGGAAGTGCCACATGTGCTTAAGGGTGTTGATAAACCCCTCTATAAAAAATCAATTGTTGAACCATTTGATAAGACCTCATTTATTATTCAAGAAGAAATACGTGCTGAAGATCTTGCTAATGAGAAGGTTGTTTCCAAGCCAAGTGTGTCGAAAGTTCCAGTCAAAGTTGTGAAAGCAATTGAGACTAACTCAGACACACTTGAGTTGGATAACAAAAATGCCATGTCTACCATGCATAATTTGCCTGTTATCAATCCCTCTCATAAAGTATGTGGTGTTCCTAATTGTATGTCTTGTGCTTTTAATTTGATGTATGCTTATTTTAATGGTAATCATGTTTCTAGTGATAAGACTACTCATCGTCAGCATGTGAATAATAGGAAGCATGATAGGTCTGAGACTGCTAGTCCTCCTAAGGCTAGAAAGGAGACATTTGTGCCTAAGCCTAAATAGCAACGGTGGTGACTTCGAAATGTGCAACGTTAGTTCTTCATCAGCTTCCATCAACTGGTTGCCTTCGACATGGGACTTGTCCTAATACCTAATTCTAAGTTAAATTGTGCTATCACTCACCTAGTTTCCCTTACACAAATGCTCACGAGATCACCCGCATTTCCTTCAAACCACATGAAAAGTAGGGTAACATGCCCAGTCTTCGTCGATTCCTTATTATTGTATAATCCGAGAACTTAATATACCTAAAATGTTGTGATATTCGCCTTACACTTTCTCAACGATCCTATCTTAACAACTCCATCTCAGATCTACTAATCCTGATTCACACTCAACTCAATTTCACCTGAATATGCCTAGGGTCTTTCCTATCATGTACGACCTATCATTCCTATCTTACTTTGTTAGGTCCCAATGTGTTTGTAGAAGGGGGGTTGAATACAAACAGTACCGAATAATCGAATAAATGCGGAATAAAAAAATGTGAAACAAAATTTAAGTTAAATAAAAATATTATTAAACTTGAAAGGTGTTACAACAACTGTATCGATTACAAGGAATTAATCTCAAATTAATTATCACAAATTTAGAATAAATTCGATATGAACTTTTTCTATTTTTGTAATAATTAGAATCAAATGCTAAACGCGATTTGAGATTAAGTTCTAGGGATTTTGATCCGCTAGATTGTTACACAAGAGCAAGATAAAGATTTCTAGTGGATTGGATTTAACTTTACAATCTAGAAATTTAATCTTTAAGTATGCAGATGAAAAGATGAAATATTGCTTCTTGTTTTTCTTTTCTGCTTTGTTCTTGACTTCTGTGTTGTGGATTATTGAATGTGTTCTGCGTCTGCTGCTTTTAATCAAACAACTGAATAGAATGAACTGGAATGACAATCCTGAGCTCAGCAAGACAATCCCAACAGCTAGCAAGACTTTCGGTAGGACTATCAAATGAACTAGCAAGACTATCAGAATGAACTAGCAAGACTATCCTCCTCCCAGTGTAACTTTCGGCAAGACAATTGTTTGTACTAGCATGACTTTCAGTATGACTATCAATTGTCATACCGATTGTCATATTAGTACAATCAGTTTGTCTTTTTGAATTTAAATGAATTTTAATCCAATTTAAATTCTGAAAATTCCTAAAATTAATTCAGAATTAATTAATCAATTAATTCAATTAATAAATAAATTATTCTTCGCAGATATAATTTATTTTCTTAATTAAATTAGATGACTTAATTAATTAATAGAGAATTAATTCTAGTCTTCAACAACACCCATTCTTCTGCAAATCTCCTGAAAATCACTGAAATATATGAATCAATTCCACCACTTCAATGTTGACACTCGATGTACTGTCTGGTTCATGAGTGACTAACTTCCGTGACGTTTCTTCATGTCTTGACTTTGATACTTTGATTTTCTTCAGATTAAATCCTTGTAATTAATTGATACCCTGACGAGATCTCTGTCACTTGATTAAATCCACAATCTTGATTTATATCACTGAGGCATGATCAATTTCTTGAACTTCTTCCAGTGAATAAATTCCTCAAGTATGTAGATGAACCTTGTTTCTGAATCCTCTGACAGATGTTACTTTGTGAGATCTCTCTGACGGTCGATCCACTATTTACTTATTACATTCTTATTTGAGTTGAGTTGAATCCTCGAATATACAAATAGGCTATGACATATGCCTTACAATCTCCCCCTATTTGTTTGTTAGACAATAACACACAAATACTTAGAGGATAACTCAACTAACAAATAAGAAAAAGATATAAACAAAAATGCAAAGTAAATAGCAGAAAAGTTCTGGATAACATTTAACCTTTTCCAGATTCCAAATAGATGTTCCTCTAGACTGAACATATCTTCAAGTAGTTTCATCTTCATTTGTACAACCACATTTCCTGTTGAGAAGCGCATATCTGTCTTGCTTCTCCCCCTATGAGAATCAACTAATTAAAGAAGATCACCTTCGTTTACCACCTCTCCCGTACAATAGGATCCGCAGATAAAAACCAATGGTACTCCCCTAACAGCTTCTTCCCTTACTAGAAAATCACCTTGTGTTTACCACCTCTCCCGTACAATAGGATCTGCAGTTACAAACAACAATGGTGTGGTGTAGTGTACATGTAGGATCTTTTTCTTCCTCCCTGCTATTTCTCACCCTTAGTTGAGGAATCCTCCAAACTATTACTTAAGCTTTTATCTCCCCCTTAAAGAAGGAATGTATGCCGTCGTCTGAAGGAGTTCTCATATTTCACTTGGTTGGAAAAGAAATAACAAGTAGTTTCTCTTTCTTCCTCACTGTGAGTGTGTGATTCTGTTTAGTGTACCTCACATGTGTTTCACTCTTCTCTCCACTCGTGTTTACTCTCATTCTCACAAGTGTATCACTCCTCTCATAGCTCCAACATTCAGTTGTACCTGCAAGGAAAATCACCTTAGCCATCCTTAAGGAGGTCACAGGTGGTACAATGGGAGTTCGCAAATCCCCATCCTTGTTAAACTCGTCAGATGAATCTGAGTCATAATCTACAAGTTGCTAGTTTCTCTTTTAGGGTTCCAGATTTGAATTCCGGGAAGGTAAACAATGATCCAAATAATTTAGCATAAAGATCAAGGTTCCCTTCTAATGTCTGTGAAGACATTTCCTTGTGACTCATCAGGTAATATCTGAATCATTGTCAACAAGTTGCTGATCTGCACCTATGTCAGATCCACTATCCGCAGATGCATCCAGGGGATTTAAGCCTGGGGAGGTAGACACTGACCACTGACATATGGCTTTTGGATCAGTATCCTCTCCTGACACCTGTAAAGGCAATTGGTCCATTAACGAACCTTGAACAATCGAATCTGACCTTAAAATGGTCGAAACTCTTGTTTCCGTCAACTCATCCTTTGTGTGTGTAACATTTCCTTGTGCATCAAGAATTGTTTATGTTTGAAGTGGTGACACTACATCGGATACCATGGCCGACAGGCAAATTTCAATAGACGCACCCTGTTGAGAGAATGAATCTAGTAACTGTTTTTGTGCCTTTTCAGGCATTACATCTTTTTGAGAAGATGTATGGGGGCTAGCAGTTGTCTCGGTTTAAATACTACTCATCTATGTAGGAGACAGAGCTACTGGGTTGACTACAGAACCTTCCTTATGTGGTGCACTAAGGCACTATCTCCCTCACACTCATTCATACTACATTTAGTGGTAAGAGAGTGTTGGTTGGTTCTGTTTCTGTGTTTTTCTTTACAGTCTGGGATAGATGTTGTGGGTTTTCAACCTCATGACTGTCAATGAAAGAAAGTCATTGGATACTGAAACTGTATCACAGAACATATGGCAATATAGAGAGAAAATGATTTACAATAGTGATTTCAAAAGATTTTACATGAAATAAGAAATCACTAATGTAGAAAGAAGTTTGAGTTCAATGATAGCATTATCAATATACCACTGCACATATAAAACAATATGATTGTGCCTAGTGATAAGAGAGTTAAAAATATGACGACTCTACTAGTTTATATTAAACAATAACTTCAGTTAGAGTGCCATACCATGTCCTTGACGATTGCTTGAGTAGTACACTAGTTCATACCAACCTGAAGTGAGATTGTGAAGAAGAGATTGCATAGTCCAATAGATCTGCAGCTGCAAAGTCCATGAAATATGGTGCACTGACTTCCTCTTTTGACTCACCAACCAGGAGTACACTTGTACACATCTTACTAGAGTCCAATTCTAAGTGTAATGTGCATCAGGTGCCTGATATGTCGTAATATTCTCAAGTCTCGTCACTGGTGCTATTGTTAGATACTGCTTCCTGATAATAACCTAACACAATATACAAAATTTCACTGATAACATATCCAGCTTGCAAACAGCCATATCCCTCAGATAAACCTTTGCTGTTATCTCCAAAGGTAACCAGGGGGCCAGCTTTCTCAATCCATATTTGATAGCAGGGATCTATCTCCGGTCATATGTCTTCATGATCCACTTGTCAAGAATCCACACTACCGGTTACACCTGTATACTGCCCTGCACTTCAAATGGATTAGACCTTCTTTGGAACCCAAACTTGGTTGGGCCCGGCATACTTGTAGAATTGTCCTTTGTCAGGCAAAACAACATTTTTAATTTTAATGGTCTCAACATCCTCAATGACTGAACATTTGACCTTGTAAGCAGCCTTAACAAATTTTTGTTTAGGCTTAGGCACAAATGTCTCCTTTCTAGCCTTAGAAGGACTAGCAGTCTTAGACCTATCATGCTTCTTGTTATTCACATGCTGATGAGGAGTAGTCTTA
Organism: Apium graveolens; assembly: GCF_009905375.1. NCBI lineage: Eukaryota > Viridiplantae > Streptophyta > Magnoliopsida > Apiales > Apiaceae > Apium > Apium graveolens. The sequence goes on along the minus strand of NC_133657.1, from coordinate 162,290,640 downwards.
TCATTAGAAACATGCTTACCATTAAAATAAGCATACATCATATTAAAAGCACAAGACATACAATTAGAAACACCACATGCTTTATGAGAGGTATTAACAGCAGGCAATTTATGCATGGTAGACATGGCATTTTTGTTATCCAACTCATGTGTGTCTGAGTTAGTCTCAGTTGCTTTCATAACTTTGACTGGAACTTTCGACACACTCGACTTGGAAACAACCTTCTCATTAGCAAGATCTTCAGCACGCATTTCTTCTTGAATAACAGAAGAGGTCGCATCAAATGGTTCAGCAATTGATACTTTATAGAGGGGTTCATCAACACCCTTAAGCACATGTGGTACTTCCCTCCCTTTAGCACAGACATGAGGAGGGGAGTTTATGCCTAATTCTCCAATAGCAACATTGTAATCATAACCTATTCCAGATGTTTGATTAACAGATTGCTTACTGTAGAACTCTTTAGCCTTCGAACAAGAATTGAAGTAGGCTCTAACCTTAGTCTCAAGACCGGTGATCTTGTCTTTGAGAATAGTTTCGAGTTTTCTATAATAGTCAACTCTATTCTCTAGAAAAGATACTTGTTCTTTTAATTTGTCTTGATTAATATGCACTAGTCTTAATTCATTGACCTCTTTCTCAAGGTCTTTGATCTGTAAACTTAACAGTTCATTATCACGACGTGCATTATCTAAGTTACCTCCTAGATGATAAACCAATTCAATATCAGTATATTTTACCTCTTTTCTTGACGATGAAGCTTTTCCATCAATAGCCATAAGAGCAAGATTCCCTTCTTCTTCATCTTCACTATCAGTATCATCCCAGCTTCTTCCCTTTGCCATATAAGCCCTTTCAGAGTTACTCTTCTGATTTGAATAATAAGAGTTCATCCTTACTTGCTTTGGCTTCCTACATTCTGTGGCAAAGTGTCCCAACTCATTGCAGTTATAGCATCTGATGGTGCTTCGATCAACCATCCATGTTTTGTATCCACCACTGCTGGTGTTAGAGGATGAAGATCCACCTTTCTGGAATTTGTTGTCGTTGGACTTGTACTTAAGCTTGGGATTCCTCTTGAATCTGACATTGGAGAATCTTTTGACAATTTGGGCCATTGACTCATCTTCCAATTGCTCCAGCTCTTCCAAGGAATAAAAATCATCACTTGATTGATTTGTAGTAGGAGGATCATATTCTGCTACTAACACATTTTCCTCAGCCTTGGAAAACTGTACCATTCTCTCCAACTGTTGAGATTGTTGTTGTTGTTGACCTTCAGCTACAAGAGCAGTAGATGTGCTAACCATTCTATCTTTCTCGTAGACTTTCTTTTGCTGAATCTGCTCCAACTCATAGGTTTTTAACACACCATAGAGTCTATCCAAAGAAATCTCACTCAGATCTCTAGCTTCTCTAATGGCAGTGATTCTATGTTCAAGATGAGTTGGCAGTGTTAAAAGGAACTTTTTGTTGACCTCCCTGATTGAATAAAATTTTCCATTTATGTTCAGGTTGTTGATCAACGCATTGTACCTCTCAAACACTTCAGTAATTCCTTCTCCTGGATTTGATTTAAAATGTTCATACTCAGAGGTTAGGATCTCCAACTTGTTCTCCCTAACTTCCTCTGTGCCTTCATTAATCACCTCAATAGTTTCCCACATGTGTTTGGAATTTTTACAGTTCATCACATGTCTGTTCATCAAGGGATCAAGGGAATCAATTAATATTAATTGAAGGCTGGCATCCAAGGAGGCTTTTTCCTTCTCAGCAGGAGTAAAATCTTCAGGCTCTTTTGGATAGGTTCTAGCTTTGGTAATCACAACATCATCTACTATCACCTCTGGTTCAATAACCATCGGAGTTTTTAGACCCTTCTTTAACAAGTTCAGATATTTGGGATTTGCAACTTGTAAAAATAATAGCATCTTCTTCTTCCACATGATATAATTTTCTTTATCAAAAAGTGGGATTTTAACGGTTCCAACTTTTTGTGAAGTCATTATGAATTTTTGAATAAATAAAAATTCAAGGAGTTGAAAAATCACAAAAGTCTAGGATCTTGATTTGTTCGTTAATCAGAAGGCTCTGATACCAATTGTTAGGTCCCAATGTGTTTGTAGAAGGGGGGGTTGAATACAAACAGTACCGAATAATCGAATAAATGCGGAATAAAAAAATGTGAAACAAAATTCAAGTTAAATAAAAATATTATTAAACTTGAAAGGTGTTACAACAACTGTATCGATTACAAGGAATTAATCTCAAATTAATTATCACAAATTTAGAATAAATTCGATATGAACTTTTTCTATTTTTGTAATAATTAGAATCAAATGCTAAACGCGATTTGAGATTAAGTTCTAGGGATTTTGATCCGCTAGATTGTTACACAAGAGCAAGATAAAGATTTCTAGTGGATTGGATTTAACTTTACAATCTAGAAATTTAATCTTTAAGTATGCAGATGAAAAGATGAAATATTGCTTCTTGTTTTTCTTTTCTGCTTTGTTCTTGACTTCTGTGTTGTGGATTATTGAATATGTTCTGCGTCTGCTACTTTTAATCAAACAACCGAATAGAATGAACTGGAATGACAATCCTGAGCTCAGCAAGACAATCCCAACAGCTAGCAAGACTTTCGGTAGGACTATCAAATGAACTAGCAAGACTATCCTCCTCCAAGTGTAACTTTCGGCAAGACAATTGTTTGTACTAGCATGACTTTCGGTATGACTATCAATTGTCATACCGATTGTCATATTAGTACAATCAGTTTATCTTGTTGAATTTAAATGAATTTTAATCCAATTTAAATTCTGAAAATTCCTAAAATTAATTCAGAATTAATTAATCAATTAATTCAATTAATAAATAAATTATTCTTCGCAGATATAATTTATTTTCTTAATTAAATTAGATGACTTAATTAATTAATAGAGAATTAATTCTAGTCTTCAACAACACCCATTCTTCTGCAAATCTCCTGAAAATCACTGAAATATATGAATGAATTCCACCACTTCAATGTTGACACACGATGTACTGTCTGGTTCATGAGTGACTAACTTCCGTGACGTTTCTTCATGTCTTGACTTTGATACTTTGATTTTCTTCAGATTAAATCCTTGTAATTAATTGATACCCTGACGAGATCTCTGTCACTTGATTAAATCCACAATCTTGATTTATATCACTGAGGCATGATCAATTTCTTGAACTTCTTCCAGTGAATAAATTCCTCAAGTCTGTAGATGAACCTTGTTTTTGAATCCTCTGACAGATGTTACTTTGCGAGATCTCTCTGACGGTCGATCCACTATTTACTTATTACATTCTTATTTGAGTTGAGTTGAATCCTCGAATATACAAATAGGCTATGACATATGCCTTACATACTCTCACCTATTCTTATTTCAGTGACCAATAACCTGCAGCTCTGATGCCAAACTGTAACACCCCAAATCCGGGGTCAAGATTTGGTGTTACTAAACCATTATTACATAAATTAAAGAAATAAATAAATAACCCCTTGAGTCCGGATCTTTTACAGGTTATGGTATGAAACAAGAATCTAACCTTCTACAACTCACTTCAACTATAATACAAGTATAAATACCTTTGAACTAATGCTCTTGTCACATTCTTCTAACACATTCAACCTCTCACAACGGAAACTTCTCTAACTTCTGCTGTCTATCAAAGCTATTCACTTTAATCCTTATCTGTTTCTCGCAGAAATAAGAATTGACAAAGCAAGAGTGAGCCAAAAATGCCCAGCAAGTATATATTTTGAGTTTCAAGCATTAAAATCAAAGAAAACTTTCGGATAAAATCTCTGAAATATTTTAAAGAACGAAACACGAAATCATTTAAAGGATATACCTCGTTATCTTAAAATCAATTTGATTTGCATTGCTATAAATCACATAGGAAATAATGACATTTTTGTAAGAGTTTCAGAATTGCGTGTTTTTAAAATATCTTCTGGTCACACTTCATATTTGAACAACGAATGCAACAACTATTCATAAAACGACGTTCAAGAAATTCCTAACTATTCAGTATCCATCATTATCGACTAAGTTTCCATAGACTTAGCCTGCTAAACCAGCCTGATAAGGACGGGTTGAATAATTAAGAAGATCTCAATTCATTCAAGATTCTAATTATCACTGCGCAACTAATGGTGTAGCAACAATCTGAACCTCGAATTTATTTAGAAACATTGTAATTTCCCGAAACTGAGTGCTAAGAAAGAATAACTTTAAACCATAATCACATTTTATTTCAAGAAGGAATGCCAGTAATGGCGATCAACAACAAATTAGACTGGACACTAGTTCGCATCTATATTCTGCTGATCAGTCAGAATATAATGCAGATCTATATCTCAATATATAGATCTAGTCGGGTCCCCAGGCACTACGGCCCATCTCGAGGCACCAGTCATCTCGATCCTCAGGATTAAGTAAAACTCAATCCCCAAAGTATCACTATCCAGCCCGTAGAGTGTTTTGATGTCAAACCATTTTAAATTCAAAACATCCCAATTCAGGGTTCGCAAATAACCCAAAAGAATGGGTATTTGCTCAAGAGAGCAATCGAATTATCAGAACAAAAATAACTAAACATGCATAACCAGAGTAATTGCAGCAAAATGTAAAACATTTAACTATTCTGAACTTAGAATATGATCGAAGAAATAATTGCAGTAATTTAAAAGAAATTTCAAGAATACTTGTAGTATTTAAAAGAAATCAAGAATACTTGCCTCAATAAGCTTTAACCGTTATTACTGGTTGACTTTGGTTCGACTTTGACCGTTCGGCTTTATCGTCCACCTACTATCCTATTCTCGATACGATCCCAACATTCAGACCCTTTGGTTGGAACTTCATTGATCTCGATGTCTAATCTCTAGATCATTCCTAGTCTGATATCACGTCTCGGGTCTTCGGTCTAAACCTACAGGGTTAAAATAACCTAATTCAGATAACCGCTTAAGCTTAACATCAAATCATCACCCCATTCTACCCATACGATTTCATAACCATATTTATATTTATATATATTATCGAAATACACATAGCAATTATGGTTCACATCTTCGAAACTCGGTTCGGTATTTATTTTCAGAAAATACGCATACTCGTCGTTTTGAAAAAACAGGGTAATCGATTATTTATAAATTATCTTATCTCAATCGCAGTCAAGTCCATTTAATATAATTGTATATGGTTATTCGATGTCTCTGATAATTATAGGTTACGTTCCCGTATTTTCAGAATTAATTTCCTGAAAATCGGGCAGCGTCTCCTCTGTTTATCGGCCTACCCGTCGAAATCAAATCGACGTCAATCACAACATAACAACAATCAATCATCCAATTCACAATCCATACGCCAATCCCAATCACCAATACAATTCAGTTATTAACTATTTTTATTCGTACATTTATTCATATTTTTATGTTTTTACTCGTATTTTTATTTTATTCGTAGGACTCAGAACCGCGTCATCACAGTCCACCGTCGGCTCGCCGAGGCTCATCGCCGACGGCGGTAAAATTCGCGGGTTCCCGTTTATAACGGGCGTCCAACACGAATCCCACCAATTAATTATTAAGAATTTTCTGCATGAATTTACTTTATTTCATTAAAATAATCAAATAGTTTCCTGCAAGATTTAAGAAACTGAATTAAAATAATATATGATCGTAACAGTAGACAATATTCAGCAAAACTAAAAACAACACAGGACACAATTCCATCAAACTGCACAAGCATATATATATATATACATGTGTATGTATATATACAATCAACAAAACCCAATTAAGGAACCGGAAAGTACTCAGGCGCGGCAGAAATGGCCGAAAACAGGGCAAAAACGGCGACCCAGTGATGGGAACCGAACACAACACACGCAAACGCAGAATCACACACAAACGTGCGCACACGCGCAGACACAGCCCTCGCCGGAAAAAAATAACCGGCAGCGAGGGAAGGAAGAAGTACAGAGGCGGCGGGGGAGGAGATACAGGGGAAAACGGGGAAGAGAATTGAGTTTGGGAGAGATTAAAGTGAGGGATGCGAGGCGAGAGATTAATCGAGTGAGAGAGATACAGAGAGGAGAGATGTACGAGAGAGAAAAGAGAAATTGAGAGAGAGTCACGACTGAAATGGGGGTAGGAAAACAGGGGTTAGGGATTGAGGATAATATCAATCGTGTTTATCTGATTATCTGTCCCGAGAAAATCCGAATTTGCATCGAATTTATAAATTCATCGAATAATTACGGGTAATAATATTAACCCGACAATTCACAAGAATAACCTTAAAATTTTCGAAATAATTTAAAACAAATAATATACAATTCTCGAAATTTTTAAATCATTTTTAGAATGCGCTTCAAACCCTTATTTTGCAAATTAACGAACAGATGTGCGGGTAAATAAAGTGCAGAAAATTTCCGAAACAATTCTAAAATTCTCGAAATATTTAAAAGTTAATAAAATAAAATTTTCATGATTTTTGAAATATCTTGGAATTAAATATTGATTTTACAATTAAATGGAGTCAGAAAATCATTTTAAAATTAAATAATAAATAAAATATTCATTTCTAAATTTTATAAATCCCTAAAAATAATAAATAAAATTATAGAACAACAAAAATAATTTTAGAAACAATTTTAACATTTTTAAAAAAATAAATATTCAATAAAATCACTTTAAAATAAATTAAATGCACACAGCTCGATAATTTATTATAAAATTAATCTTCGCGTCTAACAATTTACAGACAATTGGTAATACAGCAACACATAGCTGACAGAATCATCACACATTTTACTTATTTAATATTTCAATAATTATATTTACATATCGATCTGAAAATGGGTTACTTAGCCTCTAAGTAACTAAATAGCGATACAATTTTGATACCCGATTCGGATAATTATCAAAACAGAGCTTCATATAAAATAAATTAGACGGAAATAAGATAATAATGTCTCGTCTTTTGAGAATATGGATTCTTATCGATATATAAAATGATTTGCGTATCAAAAATTTTACACCGGGACTCGTATAGGTCAAACCGTGCCCCGGATCGAAAAAGTCAAAACATGAAAAGTGTTCAGAATTATCAGATTAGGTTAGGAAGGAGTTTTCGGAAGAGTTTCGGGTTGTAAAAACGCAAAAACGATTGAAGTGGAATGATTTCTGATTCTAAAAAGAAATTTTATAATTATGTAAAATAATCATTATTAATTCTATAACTCCTTATAAAATCATATGATTATCCAAAAATTACCAGAAAAATACCAAAATTATCTAGATTTAATTCTGGATAATTGGAAATTAAAATATCTAAATTTTATCAGAAATAAACATCCAAATATTATTATCCATCATCAAATAATTCACCAAAATTCATATAAAAATCACATAATAATTATTTATTGAAAAAAATAATTACATAATATTTCCCAGGCGTTACATTTTTCCCCCTTAAAAGGATTCTGTCCTCAGAATCATGCTAAAGAACAGACACTGATACATTTCGAGTATCTACTTAAAATTTCTCAGGACTCACTACTTTAATCACGTTTCAACGGTCTCCTGCCGTCATCAAATTTATCAGTTGCTAATGTAACCTCTAACTCAATCTTTTATTTCTCACATTGAGAGCTAAATTATTCATCATAGTCATACACGCATGAATGCCTTATGGACTCGGTACACTTGTGACAACAAGACCAACTCATTCACAATCGTTCCATCTATTTCACTATTTCAAAGGACTAACTTAATCACACTAACCTTCTTTTCTTTCCAATTCTAATATATCATGTTTATGAAATTTCTATTTTCACTGACTGTTCTACTTTGCGTTTCAGGCCTCTTTCCATTCGATTGGCCCGACCCGTGATCGTTTTCAATCATATTCGAGAATACTTAATCGATCTCTTGCATTTTCTATTCGTCTGCACCCGATATCCTGAGTTCATGACGTCTGATGCTTCGAAATGTTCTACATCTATTCAAATGCTAAAAAGAAAAATCTCGGCAATTGCATTTACCCACCACTTGGTAGCATACTTCCATTTTTTTCAATCACTATTAAGTAGCTTCATCAAGCGAGAATCCCCTAATATCTAGAAGAAAGTACATTAATTAGGAACGGAATGAATTAGAATTTTGTTCAAAATCCGGTCTATTGGTATTAATACTCATTTTGTTGTCCTATCAAATTAGATATCAATACGAACTTTGATGCTCACAACGTTTCCTACTGAAGTCAACATCAATCATCTGCATTAATACCACCTTTGATATTCAACAACAAAGTAAGTATCAACATAACCCAGAAGACGGATCAAAATCTATTCTTCAATTTCTAACTTTTTTAATTCTTTTAACCATTTCTCAACAATCTTAATGGTATTTCCTCTTTTCTTTCTATTTGGAACATTTGTTTCTAAATGGACCTTTTCGGTTTGGTATTTACCCACACACTGGAGCTCATAACCAGAGTTCATATCTTTGAAGCTAAGAATGCAGCTGCTAGTTTCCAGTTCTTCGCAAGCATATCTTCAGTCGTTCGACTTAGTTTTCCTTAGTCCTTGAATTGGCGAGGATGTTATCAATAAATACGATCACTCTATCTCAATACTCATGGTACATTGTGCTTACTTTAACCTTCAAACTTACAATTTCTGATAATCGACGCGTAGCTTTATACCTTCATTCTCTTTTCTGTGACCGCTTTTACGCATAGCGCACGGTACCCTTTATTTCATTATTCTTTCATTCCACATTCCTGAAGTTTTCCTTTACTTATTATTTTATCCATATTGAGTTAGACGATACAGACCTTTTGATACCAGTTTGACTCTGTGCAGTAACCGACGAGAAATCCTCACCTCATTCCTTAAGGTAATCTTGATAAGGCGTTCATTCGAACCTCCGGGACTTCACTTTAGTTCTAAAGAATTCCATTTTGAGATTCATTGCAACGTGCTTCTCCAATCGTTTGCCATTAATACCTTTGTTTAATCATTCCTGTTTACACGTATTCCTTGAATGAAATTCCTATCTTCACTTATCGACGTTTCACCTCACTCTTCTAATAGTTCTGGCACAACCAACGTTCCCAACTTGCATATTTTCTGGATTATTTTATAAAATTTCTTTATCATCCTTTTGATTCCACTTCTTGTCTTGATTAGTTCTTCATTCTCATTATTCACTATCTTCTTCATACATAACGAATTTCTTTTTCTTAGTAATATTACCCTGTTTATTATTGGATAGGCCATTTCTGAAGTTCACACTGGAATGAAGACTTTTATTTATACTATTTAAATTCTTACTAACAGAGTTATCGAATTTCCTCGGTAGCTAGTTTCTTAGCCTTGCTTGGCGTATCACAAATCGCGTGTTTGACTTCTCTTCATTGATTCTCATCTCTTTTCCTGAGTTCACATGCGGACTTCATCAATCTCCGTCGTTCATTGGATGCTTGAATTTGCGAGCTTTCCATTATTCTACAACAACTTCTATTCAACCGCCGTTCAAAAGAAGTGTACATTCAAATATTTTATTAATTTGTCATTCGATATGGGTACACACCCAAGTTTTTCCTGAAACGCTATTGCAGATGATATATTTTCTTGGCTTTATCTCATACCTTCAGGTCTTGAAATATTCTTCTTACTAGCATGAACCAATAACTTCCTATTCTTTTTATTCATCAAAAATAGCATATTCTTCTGGATCACACCTTGCACCTGATTATAATAACATCACGCTAATTGAATTAGGCCTTTTAATTTACGTTAACGCCATTACTTTCCAAATTTCTTATTGCTTTGATTTCGGAGCTGGAAATCATGTTAGAGCTTGACTCAATCTAATTGGAATCGATTTCCATTTAACTAACCATTAGTTGGCAAAGTGGATCAATCAACTCCTTTAAATGATCACTTAAACCAAGTGATAACTAGCTAACTGGAATCAAAGACCAATTACATAAAGTCGGTTTGGTCATAACAACTTTCTCAAGAACCGAGATCGCAATTATTTGGATTACTGACGAGAAGGACAATATACTTCTTTGTTCTTAACTATAGGGTAATTTCTGAAAATTTAGGCAGCACTTTCCCCTACACCATTTACTATCAGTCGGACTCAGGCCGACACCATTAATCAACCAAGTCATCCACAATAATATCCACCCACTTTTATTAACCAAAATTATCAATTTTTCCACAATTCACATTTTATCATCTTGATCATCACCTGTCTGGCATATCATATATCTTTTGAAATGAGACTTAAGGTCTTAAATCAACAAGGGTCAACATAACCACTCACTTTCCAGTTCTTTCAAAATCTTATAAAATTTTATTAGTGAACTTTAAAAGTTGACTCATTTTTCAAAATTTTATTTCGCGAGTATCTTAACTTATTTCTTGTCATTACCCATTGTGTACAGTTACTTTTAAGAATTAAGCCGCATCCTTCCATCTTAAATCTTCACGACAAATATCTTTCAGCGACGAAGGGATGTTTCACGTCGTAATTGCATGTCTGAGTCATCGTTTAGAATTTCCTTGATCTCTGATCGTCGTCCCGATACCCGTTTACTTCGTCTGACGCACACAGCTTTGCCTCCTTATTTTGTAACTAATTCATTCGTTACAATTTACTAACGATTTTATTTTTCATCGAAGTTTTCTGATTTGAAGTGTATTGCGTTAACGTACTCTACTGTACTGATGAGATCCTCATAACACGAACAACTGTCAGAGTTGATGTTCTTGCCACGACCGCGTTGTCGGTGTATCCATTCTTCTTTGCTTGCAGATGTCCCCTATTTATCGGCTTGCAATCACATTCTTCTTTGACACGTAATTCTACCTGTCGCACGAGACTATTCTATTTCTTTCGCAATCATCAGAGAACAAACTCGATGCTAGAAGAGAGTTTATGAATATGATTTTGAATGAAAAGAAGGATAGGGAATAATAATACAACAAACAGTTGGATGAATCTATAAGTTAATAAATTGAAGGAATAAAAATGAGTGAAGAATGAGACAACCATATTCGTACTCAAGATGGCCAGTCTTTCATACTATATGGCATACAGCACATGATTAGGTGGCGTCCCACCCAACTTTTTATCATTTCGACAAAACATCATATCACAACACTGTTGTCTCAATCAGAAATCAATAGTTTGAGAAGAGAAACAATTCAGAGGGGATACAAGAATGTTCTTTCGTTTCCGCCTCATATGATTTATTAACAGAAGAAGCTCATACATATTCAAATTTGAGAAGAACATATGCTATCGTATTAGAAGAAAGAATGTCAATGCCGATCACCTTCCACGCTTCACTTATGTATGCCTTCAGGATCGTGCGGATACAGGTTCACGATTCAAGTCACATCATTGCTTCGAAATGCTTCCTAGAAATGCCTTCACACCAAATGCTTCAATTATTTAATCTTAATCACGTCGTTCCGAAGTTAAAATCATGGCTTCAGATTTCATCTATGTCATTGCTCACGTAATGTCTCTAATTCGTCGATAGAAATACGATTCTTCTCCAATCATCTAGAAGATTCTGCCATTTCCTTCAATCATCCTCCATCCATTTGAATCACGAATCTCGTTAAATTTTAATAATTTCATGAATTGGGGTAAATAATATTTTAATATGTTAATTTAATTATTTATTTTATTAAACAATGTTTACTTTCATTTTTCACAGCAAACCTTAAACCTTCCTCCTGCTGATGGGTCTACTTGGCCCTTTGAATAACAACACTGAGTCTAATTCCATTCTTCTTTTTAGATCATTTTCTGTTTATAATAACAAGAACATAAATAGTAATTTGACAACCAATTTGTAAAACTCATTTTATGTAAAAAAATTCTGAAAGTTGATTAAGAGAATCTTTTCCGAAATCTCACTTTAAAGTTTTGGAAATCAATTATTTTGGTCGTCATTACTATATAAGTTACTTGCTATTTTCCTGATTTACCAATGAAATGTCTAATTAAAAGAATGCCCATATAAGGTCTCTCCACTTTGGCACTTCTTCCACTTTTCCCTGGATTATACATGCATTTATTAGCCGACGAAACTCCATTTACCGTTATATGCCATTTTATTCCTAACTCGGACCCAACGCTGACATCTGCCATTGTCTTTCCTATTCTTGTCGTCATCCTTGACGTTATGCTTACAACTACGCATGCGATTCGATGTTCTGTGTGTAGATAGGGTCGCATCTTTTTTTTTGCTAATCTTACCTACCCCTATTAAGGTAGATATCATTCCTCGCGCAGCTCCCGATAAGTGATAAGAATCTTCTTGCAATGGTGGTGACTTCGAAATGCGCAACGTTAGTTCTTTATCAGCTTCCATCAACTGGTTTCCTTCGACATGGGACTTGTCCTAATACCTAATTCTAAGTTAAATTGTGCCATCACTCACCTAGTTTCCCTTACACAAATGCTCACGAGATCACCCGTATTTCCTTCAAACCACATGAAAAGTAGGGTAACATGCCCAGTCTTCGTCGATTCCTTATTATTGTATAATCCGAGAACTTAATATACCTAAAATGTTGTGATATTCGCCTTACACTTTCTCAACGATCCTATCTTAACAACTCCATCTCGGATCTACTAATCCTAATTCACACTCAACTCAATTTATCCTGAATATCCTATCCTGTACGACCTATCATTCCTATCTTACTCTCACCTATTCTTATTTCAGTGACCAATAACCTGCAGCTCTGATGCCAAACTAGTAACACCCCAAATCCGGGGTCAAGATTTGGTGTTACTAAACCATTATTACATAAAGTAAAGAAATAAATAAATAACCCCTTGAGTCCGGATCTTTTACAGGTTATGGTATGAAACAAGAATCTAACCTTCTACAACTCACTTCAACTATAATACAAGTATAAATACCTTTGAACTAATGCTCTTGTCACATTCTTCTAACACCTTCAACCTCTCGCAATGGAAACTTCTCTAACTTCTGCTGTCTATCAAAGCTATTCACTTTAATCCTTATCTGTTTCTGGCAGAAATAAGAATTGACAAAGCAAGAGTGAGCCAAAAATGCCCAACAAGTATATATTTTGAGTTTCAAGCATTAAAATCAAAGAAAACTTCCGGATAAAATCTCTGAAAAATTTTAAAGAACGAAACACGAAATCATTTAAAGGATATACCTCGTTATCTTAAAATCAATTTGATTTGCATTGCTATAAATCACATAGGAAATAATGACATTTTTGTAAGAGTTTCAGAATTGCGTGTTTTCAAAATATCTTCTGGTCACACTTCATACTTGAACAACGAATGCAACAACTATTCATAAAACGACGTTCAAGAAATTCCTAACTATTTAGTATCCATCATTATCGACTAAGTTTCCATAGACTTAGCCTGCTAAACCAGCCTGATAAGGACGGGTTGAATAATTAAGAAGATCTCAATTCATTCAAGATTTTAATTATCACTGAGCAACTAATGCTGCAGCAACAATCTGAACCTCGAATTTATTTAGAAACATTGTAATTTCCCGAAACTGAGTGCTAAGAAAGAATAACTTTAAACCATAATCACATTTTATTTCAAGAAGGAATGCCAGTAATGGTGATCAACAACAAATTAGACTGGACACTAGTTCGCATCTATATTCTGCTGATCAGTCAGAATATAATGCAGATCTATATCTCAATATATAGATCTAGTCGGGTCCCCAGGCACTACGGCCCATCTCGAGGCACCAGTCATCCCGGTCCTCAGGATTAAGTAAAACTCAATCCCCAAAGTATCACTATCCAGCCCGTAGAGTGTTTTGATGTCAAACCATTTTGAATTCAAAACATCCCAATTCAGGGTTCGCAAATAACCCGAAAGAATTGGTATTTGCTCAAGAGAGCAATCGAATTATCAGAACAAGAATAACTGAACATGCATAACCAGAGTAATTGCAGCGAAATGTAAAACATTTAACTATTCTGAACTTAGAATAGGATCGAAGAAATAATTGCAGTAATTTAAAAGAAATTTCAAGAATACTTGTAGTATTTAAAAGAAATCAAGAATACTTGCCTCAATAAGCTTTAACCGTTATTACTGGTTGACTTTGGTTCGACTTTCACCGTTCGGCTTTAGCGTCCACCTACTATCCTATTCTCGATACGATCCCAACATTCAGACCCTTTGGTTGGAACTTCATTGATCTCGATGTCTAATCTCTAGATCATTCCTAGTCTGATGTCACGTCTCGGGTCTTCCGTCTAAACCTACAGGGTTAAAATACCCTAATTCAGATAACCGCTTAAGCTTAACATCAAATCGTCACCCCATTCTACCCATACGATTTCATAACCAAATTTATATTTATATATATTATCGAAATACACATAGCAATTATGGTTCACATCTTCGAAACTCAGTTCGGTATTTATTTTCAGAAAATACGCATACTCGTCGTTTTGAAAAAACAGGGTAATCGATTATTTATAAATTATCTTATCTCAATCGCAGTCAAGTCCATTTAATATAATTGTATATGGTTATTCGACGTCTCTGATAATTATAGGTTACGTTCCCGTATTTTCGGAATTAATTTCCCAAAAATTGGGCAGCGTCTCCTTTGTTTATCGGCCTACCCGTCGAAATCAAATCGACGTCAATCACAACATAACAACAATCAATCATCCAATTCACAATCCATACGCCAATCCTAATCACCAATACAATTCAGTTATTAACTATTTTTATTCGTACCTTTATTCATATTTTTATATTTTTACTCATATTTTTATTTTATTCGTAGGACTCAAAACCGCATCATCACAGTCCACCGTCGGCTCGCCGAGGCTCATCGCCGACGGCGGTAAAATTCGCGGGTTCCCGTTTATAACGGGCGTCCAACACGAATCCCACCGATTAGTTATTAAGAATTTTCCGCACGAATTTACTTTATTTCATTAAAATAATCAAATAGTTTCCTGCCAGATTTAAGAAACTGAATTAAAATAATATATGATCGTAACAGTAGACAATATTCAGCAAAACTAAAAACAACACAGGATGCAATTCCATCAAACTGCACAAGCATATATATATATACATGTGTATGTATATATACAATCAACAAAACCCAATTAAGGAACCGGAAAGTACTCAGGTGTGGCGGAAATGGCCAGAAGCAGGGGCAGAAACGGCGACCCAGTGATTGGAACCGAACACAACACACGCAAACGCAGAATCACACACAAACGTGCGCATACGCGCAGACACAGCCCTCGCCGGAAAAAAATAACCGGCAGCGAGGGAAGGAAGAAGTAAAGAGGCGGTGGGGGAGGAGATACAGGGGAAAACGGGGAAGAGAATTGAGTTTGGGAGAGATTAAAGTGAGGGATGCGAGGCGAGAGATTAATCGAGTGAGAGAGATACAGAGAGGAGAGATGTACGAGAGAGAAAAGAGAAATTGAGAGAGAGTCACGACTGAAATGGGGGTAGAAAAACTGGGGTTAGGGATTGAGGATAATATCAATCGTGTTTATCTGATTATCTGTCCCGAGAAAATCCGAATTTGCATCGAATTTATAAATTCATCAAATAATTACGGGTAATAATATTAACCCGACAATTCACAAGAATAACCTTAAAATTTTCGAAATAATGTAAAACTAATAATATACAATTCTCGAAATTTTTAAATCATTTTTAGAATGCGCTTCAAACCCACATTTTGCAAATTAACGAACAGATGTGCTGGTAAATAAAGTCCAGAAAATTTCCGAAACAATTCTAAAATTCTCGAAATATTTAAAAGTTAATAAAATAAAATTTTCATGATTTTTGAAATATCTTGGAATTAAATATTAATTTTATAATTAAATGGAGTCAGGAAATCATTTTAAAATTAAATAATAAATAAAATATTCATTTCTAAATTTTAGAAATCCCTAAAAATAATAAATGAAATTATAGAACAACAAAAATAATTTTAGAAACATATTTAGCATTTTAAAAAAAATAAATATTCAATAAAATCACTTTAAAATGAATTAAATGAATACAGCTCGATAATTTATTATAAAATTAATCTTCGCGTCTAACAATTTACAGACAATTGGTAATACAGCAACACATAGCTGACAGAATCATCACATATTTTACTTATTTAATATTTCAATAATTATATTTACATATCGAAAATTTTACACCGGGACTCGTATAGGTCAAACCGTTCCCCGGATCGAAAAAGTCAAAACATGAAAAGTGTTCAGAATTATCAGATTAGGTTAGGAAGGAGTTTTCGGAAGAGTTTCGGGTTGTAAAAACGCAAAAACGATTGAAGTGGAATGATTTCTGATTCTAAAAAGTAATTTTATAATTATGTAAAATAATCATTATTAATTCTATAACTCCTTATAAAATCATATGATTATCCAAAAATTACCAGAAAAATACCAAAATTATCTAGATTTAATTCTGGATAATTGGAAATTAAAATATCTAAATTTTATCAGAAACAAACATCCAAATATTATTATCTATTATCAAATAATTCACCAAAATTCATATAAAAATCACATAATAATTATTTATTGAAAAAAATAATTACATAATATTTCCCAGGCGTTACAATTAAATAGGTGGAACCGGTAGTGTGGATTCTTGACAGCGGATCGTCAAGACATATGACCAGAGATAGAGCCCTGATATCAAATGTGATTGAGAAAGCTGGCCCAGTGGTTACCTTTGGAGATAACAACAAAGGTTTAACTGAGGGATATGGTTGCTTGCAAGCTGGAAATGTTATCATTGAAAATGTGTATATTGTGCAAGGACTTGAACACAATCTGCTTAGTATCAGTCAGTTTTGTGACAAGGGCTACTATATTTTATTCGACAAGCTGAAGTGTCAGATCCTGCATAAGAAAAGTGAAAGACCCTCCTTGATGGGAACCCGGAATGGAAATCTGTTCGTAGCTGGCATGAACTCTGGAAGTAGTCCTGAAGTCAATTGTTTCTATGCAAAGGCATCGTCAAATGAGAGTTGGTTATGACACAAGAGACTTTCCCACCTCAATTTCAAAACAATGAATTCTCTTGTCAAGAGAGAATCGGTCAGAGGTCTTCCTCAACTGGAATTCTCCCCAGAAGGACTGTGTGAGGCATTCCAGAAAGAAAAGTCAAAGAAAGCAACTCACAAAGGCACTGACACATCCTCCATAACTGGTGTTCTTCAGTTATTGCACATGGATTTATTTGGACCAGTTAATGTTCTTTCGATGTCAAAGAAGTGTTACTGTCTTGTGATAGTTGATGACTATTCCAAGTATATGTGGGTTTTCTTCCTTCACTCTAAGGATGAAACTCCACAAGCTGTGATTGATCATATCAAGTTGATCGAGTTAGATTCTAATGTCCCTGTTAGAGTGATAGGGTCAGATAATGGAACAGAATTCAAGAATTCACTTCTCAATGGATTCTGTACAAACAAAGGGATTACCAGACAATATTCAGCTCCTAGAACCCCTCAGCAGAATGGAGTGGTAGAAAGGAAGAATCGTACATTGATTGAAGCTGCAAGAACTATGTTAAGTGAATCAGGTCTTCTAATGTACTTTTGGGCTGAAGCTGTCAATACTGCATGTTATACTCAGAATCGAACTCTAATTAACAAGGACTTCCTGAAGACTCCTTATGAGATTATGAATGAACAGAAACCTTCTATCAAATACTTTCATGTATTTGGTGCCAGATGTTTCGTGCTCAAGGATGGAGATGATCGTCGTGTCAAGTTCGAGGCAAAGACATATGAGGGTATTTTTGTTGGTTATGGAAGAAGATCATACAGGGTGTATATCATTGATCAACATAGAGTAACTGAAAGTGTCAATGTTACATTTGATGACACTAAACTCCCAAGTATCCAAACTGAAGATCCTTCTGAGAAACTGAAGTTTGATAATATGTCAGATTCAAAATCAGATAATGATCAAGATCCTGAGGTTGTTGCTGGTGAAGAACCTGTTAATAATGATGATACTCAAGGTAATGATGATGGAAACATTGGCAACAATGGAGATACCACTGCTATTGACGGAGAATCATCAATCAACCTGGCAACAACTCAGGGGGAGATTCTGAAGGATCAACTAGTAGGACCCAACATCCCAATGTATTTCAAGGTGAATCATCAAGATTATATCTTCTAAGACAGACTGTCTGGAATAAAGCTCATCCTTTTGAGTTGATTATTGGTGATCCAGATGTTGGAGTCAGAACTAGACATGCTACTCAAAATGAATGTCTGTTCTCAGGATTTCTTTCTGAGATGGAACCTAAGAAGATTGAGGAAGCACTGACTGATCCAGACTGGGTGATTGCTATGCAAGATGAACTCAAACAGTTTGAACATCAACAAGTCTGGAAACTGGTACCTAGACCTACACACAAGAAAGCTGTTGGTACTCAGTGGGTATTCAGGAATAAACTAGATGAAGATGGTGTGGTTACAAGAAATAAAGCAAGACTGGTAGCTAAAGGGTATTCTCAAGCTGAAGGCATTGATTATGATGAAACCTATGCTCCAGTGGCTAGACTTGAGGCCATCAGGATATTTTTGGCATTCAGAGCATTCTCGAACTTTAAAGTTTATCAAATGGACATCAAGAGTGCCTTTCTGAATGGAAAGCTGGATGAAGAGGTATATGTAGAGCAACCTCCTATTTTTGAAGATCCAGATCATTTGGATTTTGTCTACTTTCTTTTCAAGGCTATCTATGGTCTCAAACAGTCTCCGAGAAAATGGTATGACACTCTTTCTGAATTTCTTATTGAAAATGGCTTTATTAGAGGTGTCATAGACAATACTCTCTTTTCTAAAAAACATAAGAATGATACTATATTAGTCCAAGTCTATGTGGATGATATAATATTTGGGTCTACTAACGATAGTCTCTGTAAGAGATTTGCTAAGTTAATGCACAGCAAATTTGAAATGAGCATGATGGGAGAGCTGAAGTTCTTTCTCGGATTACAAGTAAATCAAAGGTTAGATGGAATATTTATTTGTCAATCCAAGTATCTCAAGGAACTCCTCAAAAAGTATAATCTAGAGGATTCTGCATCAGCAAGGACTCCGTCATCTACAGTTGTCAAGCTTGGACCATGTGAAAACTCTATTAAGGTAGATGTCACAAGCTACAGAGGTATGATTGGCTCATTACTCTATCTTACTGCAAGTAGACCGGATATTATGTATGCTACATGCTTATGTGCAAGGTTCCAAGCAGATCCTAGAGATATTCATCTCGTTGCTGTAAAATAAATCTTGAGATATCTTAAGGGAACACCAAATCTAGGTATTTGGTACCCTAAAAAATCTGGTTTTAACCTTGTTGGATATACAGATTCAGATTACGCAGGAAGTGTTGTTGATAGGAAAAACACCTCAGAGAGTTGTCAATTCCTAGGTAGCAGGCTAGTCTCATGGTACAGCAAGAAACAGCAAACAGTTTCCAACTCAACGGCCGAGGCTGAATATATTGCTGCTGGAAGCTGCTGTGCTCAGATCGTGTGGATTAGGAACCAGCTACGGGACTATGGCTCTGTATTGAACAAAATTCCTATTCTATGTGACAATACAAGTGCAATAGCCATCACCAACAACCCTATGCAGCACACGAGGACTAAGCACATCGATATCAGGTATCATTTTATTAGATAGCATGTCATGAATGGCACTGTTGAACTATTTTTTGTTCCAACAGAATAACAAATAGCATATATTTTCACTAAATCTCTTGATGAATCCACATTTACTATATTAGTTGGTAAATTGGGTATGTTAAATAGTTTTAGTGATTAAACTAGTTAATATCTGAGATCTGTTCTTAAATGAATTTTCAAATGAATTTTTCATGAATGAAAAATTCATTCGCAAATTTATTTTATCATTTATACCATATTTCTTGCTTATTCTATGTAATTTTATTATCTTATCTTATTTATCTATCCAACTTGTCAATTTTAATATCTCAGAATATTTTATTTTCTCTAAAAATATCTTTCTATGAATTTTATTTGCTAAAATTCAAAAGAAATCTATTTTTGGACTAAAATATAGTTATTTCTCAGTATTTTTATTTGTAAATATTTTCTGTATTCTTCCTATATTAATATAAGTTTTTATTTGTATTTTCTGGATTTGTAAATATTAGTTAAGTATTTTGCATTTCTATGTTATTAAGTTTTTTTTGTTAGGAGTTAACAATTGTTTGATATATGAAATTGAATGTTGATATCTTTTTGATAGATAATTAGTATTTAATTCATTGATATCTCATTTTAATATTGTAAATAGGATGCAACATAATTATTGGTATCTAAAGTTCTTGACAAGTATCAGTCAATGATATATTGTTAATATTTTGTTGCAGATAATTGTGAGATTTTAAGTTCTAGTAAATTTATATGAGTTGCTATATCTGAAAGATTCACTATAACTTGAAATCAGCAGCATATTCATTCTTATTAATATTATTTTTAACAAACAATGTTGTTGATTATAATTTTATTAAGATAGATTATGGAGCTTTTGATATGAATGAGAATTACTTAGACTTTACCCTAAGTGATCAATGCTTTAACAAAAATTCATTCATATTAAAAGATAAAATCTTTCTTTCTCTTCTTAATACTGCTAGGTCATCAGTCTCTGTCTTATCAAATCATTTATCTTTTCAGGCATAAAAACAGACTTGTGCACTCGAACAGTTTTAGGAGAAAATCAAACTTCTTTCTACATTAGTGATTTCTTCTTTCATTAAAATCTTTTGAAATCACTATTGTACATCATTTTTCTCAAAAGATTAAATGTATAATTTTCATTCATTATAGATCTTAAGTACATTTTATCTCTATATTGCCATATGTTTTGTGATACAGGTTCAGCCTCCAATGGCCTTCTTTCATTGACTGTCATGAGGTTGAAAACCCAAAACTTATATCCCAAACTGTAAAGACAAACACAGAAACAGAACCAACCAACACTCTCATACCACTAAAATGAAGTATGAATGAGTGTGAGGGTAATAGTGCCTTAGTGCACCACATAAGGAAGGTTCTGAAGTCAACCCAGCAGCTCTGTCTCCTACAAAGATGAGTAGTATTAAAAACCGAGACAACTGCTAGCCCCCATACATCTTCTCAAAAAGATGTAATGGCTGAAAAGGCACAAAAACAGTTACTAGATTCATCCTCTCAATAGGATGCGTCTATTGAAATTTTCCTGTCGGCCAGGGTATCCGATGTAGTGTCACCACCTCAAACATAAACAATTCTTGATGCACAAGGAAAGGTTACACACACAAAAGAGGAGTTGACGGAAATAAGAGTTTCGACCATTTTAAGGTCAGATTCAATTGTTTAAGGTTCTTTAATGGACCAATTGCCTTTACAGGTGTTAGGAGAGGATATTGATCCAATAGTCATATGCCAGTGGTCAGTGTCTACCTCTCCAGGCTTAAATCCCCTGGATGCATCTGCGGATAGTGGATCTGACATAGGCGCAGATCGGCAAATTATTGACAATGATTCAGATATTACCTGATGAGTCACAAGGAAATGTCTTCACAAACATTAGAAGGGAACTTTGATCTTTATGCTAAATTTGTTGGATCATTGTTTACCTTCCCAGAGTTCAAATCTGGGACCCAAAAAGGGAAACTAGCAACTTGTAGATTATGACTCAGATTCATCTGACGAGTTTAACAAGGATGAGGATTTGCGAACTTCCATTGCACCATCTGTGACCTCCTTAAGGATGGCTAATGTGATTTTCCTTGCAGGTACACTGAATTTTAGAGCTATGAGAGGAGTGATACACTTGTGAGAATGAGTGTAAACACGAGTGGAGGGAAGAGTGAAACACATGTGAGGTACACTAAACAGAATCACACACTCACATTGAGGAAGAAAGAGAAACTACTTGTTATTTCTTTTCCAACCAAGTGAAATATGAGAACTCCTTCAGACAACGGCATACATTCCTTCTCTAAGGGGGAGATAAAAGCTTAAGTAATAGTTTGGAGGATTCCTCAACTAAGGGGGAGAAATAGCAGGGAGGAGGAAAAAGGTAAAGCACATGTACACTACACTGTAGCATTGTTGTTTGTAACTACGGATCTTATTGTTCGGGAGAGGTGGTAAACACAAGGTGATTTCCTAGTAATCAGAAGAAGTGGTTTGGTTCATCACTATTCTTCATAAGGGAAGAAGCTATTTTTCCAAAAGGGGAGTACCATTGGTTTTTATCTGCGGATCCTATTGTATGGGAGATGTGGTAAATGAAGGTGATCTCCTTTAAGCAGTTGATTCTCATAGGGGGAGAAGCAAGAAATATATGCACTTCTCAACAGGAAATGTGGTTGTACAAAAGAAGCTGCTGATAATTACTTCAAGACTGAGAAGTATTATCTGCCAGAGATTTGAAGAACCAAGGAAATAGATGAAACTACTTGAAGATATGTTCAGTCTAGAGGAACATCTATTTGGAATCTGGAAAATGTTAAATATAATCCATAACTTTTCTGCTATTGACTTTGCATTTCTGTTTACATCTTTTTCTTATTTGTTAGTTGAGTTATCCTCTAGATATTTGTTGTTATTGTCTAACAAACAAATAGGGGGAGATTGAAAGGCATATCTCATAGCCTATTTGTTTATTCAAGGATTTAACTCAACTCAAATAAGAATGTAACAAGTAAATAGTGGATCTATCGTCAAAGAGATCTCACAAAGTAATATCTATCAAAGGATTCAGAAATAATGTTCATCTACAGACTTGAGGAATTAATTCACTGGAAGAAGTTCAAGAAATTGATCAAGCCTCAGTGATATAAATAAGATTGTGGATTTAATCAAGTGACATAGATCTTGTCAGGGTACCAGATAATTACAGGGATTTAATCTGAAGAAAATCAAGTTATCAAAGTCAAGACATGAAGAAATGTCACGGAAGTTAGTCACTTATGAACCAGACAGTATATCGAGTGTCAACATTGAAGTGGTGAAATTGATTCATAATTTTCAGAAGATTTTCAGAAGAATGGTTGTTGTTCAAAAGTAGTATTAATTCTCTATTAATTAATTAAGTCATATAATTTAATTAAGAAAATAAATTATATTTGCAAATATTAATTTATTGATTAATTGAATTAATTGATTAATTAATTCTGAATTAATATTATGAATTTTCAGAATTGATTTTGAATTTATATTCAATATTAATTCAGTATGACAATCAATTGAACTGGTATGACAATCAATTGTCATACCGAAAGTCATGCTAGTTCAATCAATTGTGATGCCAATTATCTTGCTAGTTCAACAGATTGTCATGCCGATTGTCTTGATAGTTCAACAGATTGTCATGCCGATTGTCTTGCTAGTTCAACAGATTGTCTCACCGATTGTCTTGCCAGTTCAATTGAATTGTGTTGATTGAATTATTAAAGACAGAAGCAGCAGATCTTTCAATACATTGAATATATCTCAACCACTCAAGAACCAAAAAGAACAGCAGCCGGAAGAAGACATAAACACAACATCTCATCTCTTCAACTGCCAAATCAGATTATTAATTTCTAGCAATTAAAGTTAAATCTAAACCACTAGAAATCATTCTCTTGTTCTTGTGTAACTATCTAGCGGATCAAAATCCCTAGAACTTAATCTCAAATTGCTTCTAGCATTTGATCTTTTTATTGCAAAAATAGAAAAAGTCCATGTCGAATTTATTCTAGATTTGTGATAATTTATTTGAGATTAATCCCTTGTAAACGATACTGTTGTTGTAACACCTTTCAAGTTTAATAATAGTTTTATTTAACTTGAATTTTGTTTCACTTTTTTATTCCACATTAAATTCAATTAAACGGTATTGTTTGTATTCAACCCCCCTTCTACAAACATATTGGAACCTAACATATCCTCCTTAAGTTTAGATATCACAAGTTCTGATACCTTAAGTTCTGATATCTTCCTGTCTTCAGTAAAGTCTGATTTCCAGTAAGTATTGATAAGTCCTGATATTAAGTTCTGAAACTAAACACAAATCAGATTAGACATGACATCTCAAATATATCTAATAATCTCCCCCGACTTGTAAATTATGAAAAATATACAAGTTAATAGATTTTATGATGTCAAAAACATTTAAGTACAAATGCAATGAGAGTTTATTTAGACAACTAACTACAACTTACAGTCCTTGCAGCTTTTACCAATCTTACTGAATCAATCTGAATTCAAAATGATTCTTGACAAAGTTTGATATCAGCTTCTCTTCTGTATTTCTCAGGACTTGAGCTAATGTAGCCTTGACTTGCTTCAGTTCTTCTACGTGCTGAAATGTGATTTTTTTCCAAACCATCACCAAGTCTGATTACCCTTGGATGAGATGAGTCTTCATTATAACACATACATTTTTCTTTCAGAATAACTTCAAGTTTAACAGAATTCTTCTCCATTGGAATTTCACTTCCATCATCTTCAACTATCTTTGGAATAAATTCTGCAACCCTTGATCCAGAGATTCCAGCTTTATCCCTTATGGTCTTCATGATGAAATTTGACCATCTTCTGGTAATCTCATACTTTATCTCCAAAAGATAATGAAAGAATTGAAGTTCTTTCAGAGATTTATTCAGCACATCTGATTCTGACATTCTGTATGTTCTTCCATCTTCAAGAAATATAATCAACATTTCCTTGACATTACTCTTATCATGAGCATCCAGTACCACTTGAACAGATATAACCTTGTCAAGATGTTTCTGTGTAACTTCCTCAAGTGGTTTGTCAGTTAATGAGAATGGATCTTTGATAGTTACTTCAACTCCAGTTTTCAGCTTGGCTTCTCTTGATCCTAACCCTGATCTGTCTATTGCTTCTCTGGCATTCAATCCAACAGTCAAGAAGTCAGATAGCAGTTGACTTTTCTTAGGATCTGATGGTGTAACATTTTTCTATAGGAGTTTTTTCTTATCAGTAACTGTCATCTTGTTCAAATCAACTCGAGCTCTGTCAAAGGTTGATGTCTTGATGACTTGTTCGGGATTTGTTATTTCATTTATACCTTGCTGTTCTGAAATGTCTTCACTCTGAACAACTTGAGCTATATCAGAGGTTGTCTTAGATTCTTTTGTTATCTTCTTTCTTTTCAAAGTTTCAACAGTTTCATTTTTTGCAGTTGTATCATCAAAACCTGAACCATCTTGCACACAGGATCCATCAGGATTTGAGTAATCTTCATCTCCTGTTTCTTTGTTGGTTCATCAATCTTTCCTTTCCCTTCTGCCTTGGGATCAATTTCAACTTATGATCTTGTCTTGGGCTTTGAAGCCTCAGAAGTTGACCTTTCCTTGATAACAATGCCTTTTTCCTTAGGCCTTGGAGGTTTCTTTGCATTAGAATCTTTAGATTTAAGATTTGTCTTCTCAGCTGCAAATCTAGCTTCTTCCTCCTTTAGAGTCTTTAAATCCATTCCAGGATTATGCTTGAAAAACAATCTTTTAGCAATTTCTTCATCAAGAGTCTGAATCTTGGGATCCTTATAGTAGACAGTAGTCTCCATTCCCTTAAGTTTCAGAGTTTGTAAAAACTTCTGAGAGTCTTGACTTCCAGACTGAATCAGAATATCAGGCTTTGTCATCAGACTTTGATCATCGGAACTTGCTTTCAAAAATTGAGCATTCACAGCTTCAGAACTTGTATTCTTCTGTGTAGAAGATTTGCTAAAATCAGAAATTAGTTTCTGTGAAGAAACTTTGTTGTTTTGCTTGCTTTGACCTTGACCTTTTCCCTTTCTAGGGTTTCCCTGGTCATCTTCAGAATCATCCTTTTTCTTCAGTGATTTGCTAATTGAGCATTTGGACTTAACTACCTTCTCCCCCTTTTGGCATCATCTGGCAGGAGTAGAGAAAGAAGGAGTTCCACTGAAGATTGGATCTCAGTTAATTGAATTTGTTGAGCAGCTTGATTTTACAAGACCTCATCCAGTTGGGCCTGCTACTTTTCTTGAACTTTCTCAATTGCTTCCACTTTCACTTGAATAGGTCTGATAAACCTCTTTTTGTCTAATTTGATCTCCATATCTAGCTTGTCAGCTGTTTCTTGAAGTTTATCAACCTTTGCTTGAGTTGTGGAGTGTAGACCTTGAAGAGATTTAGTACTGAGAGCAGTGACTTTAAGTTGTGTCTTAAAATCAGAATTTGTCAGCAACTCATCAGCTTTTAAAATATGATCTTTTAGAACATTTGAGCTTGGAATGAAGTTAGGTTCATTCCACTTCTTGGTCCATTCAACTCCTCTGTGAGTTTCTTCCCATGGAACAGGAGCATCTTCTTCAACAAATTTAAGTAGTGCCTCCTTTCTAAGAATTGGAGCATTAACTGGAGCACTATCTCCAGAACTTGATAACATCTCCTCATCTTCTGATAACACAAGAATGTGTGTAGCTGAAGGAGATTCTGGAACTACTTCATCTGCTTCAGGATCCAAATCCAGAATTGGAGTAGTAGGAATATCAACATTTAATGGAGAAATGGGTGGAGTTGACTCCTTTGCTTGTGGTGCTTCCAGATACAAGATAGTTGGTATATGTAACCTGTGAATATCAATTTCAGGACCTAATCATGAATCTTCAACTGTAGCTGTTTCTTTGAATGAAGAGATAGAAGGTTTGATCACTATGTCTGGAACAGTGTCTTCAGGTGCTGGAAGGGCTTCAATGACTGTAGGTTCTGATGAGATCAGAGATTTCTGATCCCCTTCCTCAGCATCTTTAGCATCCTCAGATTGAGGTCGTGCCATATGCCTACCTGCTCTCATCTTCCTTGATCTTCTAGATGGAGGAGTGACTTTATCTGTATCAAAACTTGAAGGTCTTTTCCTTTTCAGAATTCCAGAACCCTCAGCTTCATTTTCTGTCTGAAAAATTACCTTTTCAGCTTCTATTGTCACAAGTTCTGATGCAGGAACCTGGAATTGATCATCCTCATCAGATTCGTCCCTCAGAATAATCCTTCTTCTTCTCCTTGGTGGAGAGTTAGGCACAGAGATAGTCCTTTAGGCCTAGAGGATTTGTCAGATTTTACAACTGGCACCTTTTGAGAAGTAGCAGAGGTTGGTTGAGAGAATTGTGCTGGTTGATAGTAGGTTCTGATGGTAGGTTGTGGTTGAGTATTGGAAGGCTGTGTTGGTAGAGGTTGAGAAGTAGAAGGCTGTGTAGGTGCAACATCAGGATATATATTTGTGTATGTGTGAGGATCAGAATTTACTAAGAACTATTTTACAGATTGAGGAATTTGGAGGGGTCTTAGTACATTCTTCTTATTATCAGCAGATAATAAATCTGTGAAAGCCCTTTTGTGAAGTTTAAAGGGTTCAATTGTCGCACTAAAATTTTGAGGTGCATCAGAACAACATAAATTATATATAAACTGACAGAATCTAGCAAAATAAACTGTGTTACTATCTTCTTTCATCCTATCACCTATAAAACCCAAAATTGCAGTAGCATAATCAAATTGAGTTTGATTAAGAAGGGCATAGCCAATTTGCTGACTCATTATTGGGATAGCATCAAAGTTGGAGCATTTGTTGGCAAAGGCTTTGGTAATGCAGTCGAAAAAGAAGCTCCACTCCCTCCTGATGTAGGGCCTCTTCAGTTGTCCCAGCTTGGACAAAGATTTCTCATACCTAAGATTTTCCATCATATTTTGAAGAGCTGACTCCCCAACGTGTGAACTGTAAGTATAGTTTTCTGGTAGATGCAAAGCTTGTCGAATAGTAGACAGGGTGACCAAGTGCTCATCTTCCCCAGTTGTGAAAATGATACTTGGGGACCCATCTTCACCACCATCATCATATACCCCAGACCTCCAGAACTCCAGAATTTGTTTTCCTGAGAGAAGCTGTGGTTGGGTCAGAGCATACCCAATTTCACTTCGAAATAGAAAGTCTTGAATGAAGTGAAGTGCCGAAGGAGCCTCGTCCTTGTTGAGAATAGCCATATAATTTTTGGGGACAAACTTGGCTCCATCATAGATAAGATCTTTTGGTGCCACTTCTGTCAGAAATTAAGTGAAAAATTGTGTGTTTGTAAGGTGTTTGATAAAATTCCTGTAAGAAAGTCCGTCAGAAAATAGAGAGAAAAAGAGAGAGAGAGAGAGAGAGAGAGAGAGAGAGAGAGAGAGAGAGTAAAAGAAATAAGAGATTAAAGTAAGAGATAAGGTAAAAGATTTGTATAATCTTTTATCTCTAATATTTATACTCTTTCCACTCAACGGCTCTTTTTGGAAGTAAAACAGACATGTGACATCTGACAACATGTAAACAGTCAAAACATTATTAGTGGGCACGGTAAACGTGCAGTAATTATTGCTCACATGAGGTTACCAAAATAAACACGCAACCCATTAACCAAATGATTATCACTGTTTTAATCTCACTTAATTATTTTCTGATAAATATGACCGTTACAGTAAAAACTACAAATAAGTCAAGTAAATAAATAATGCCACGTAAGCATCAGGATTTGCATCAGAACTTGACTATTAGCAGAATTTAACGGTCATCAGAACATGGCTCCTGTACTCAAAAAAATGAATGACTATTTCTGTGTTTCTTCACACAAATACTGACTGGTTTCTTCAGAGTTTAATCATCAGAACTTTCATCAGAACTTGTCCTCAGAATTTATGCAAATAATACTTAATTGTTTATCTAAAACAACTTAATCACCACAACAATTTTCATCATTCATATGGAGTGAGAGTGTGTGTATGTGCAAATGATCAGATAAGGATTAAAGTCTGATAAACTTCAGTATATCTTTGAAATAAGGCATAACTAAGAAAAATGCTTAAAATCTGTCTTGTATTGTGAAGTCTACTGTAGAATAAAGTTATGCAAGAATCCACCTTAACTGTTTGTGCTTATTTTATGCATCTTTTGAAATTCTTTAGACAGTGGCTTCTCAGTATAAATGAGTTACAACTGCCATAAGATGTTATGTTGCTATCAGAGTATTTCTCCAGTAATCAGAGAATGTGAAAAGTCACCAAGAAAAATTAATTTGCTTTTCTAATGCATATAACTTAATACCAGCAATGCACTTGGATCTTCCCTCTCACATAAATTACTCTAGATCTCAAAGGAGTACCTGATTTCAATTTTTCTTTTCTTTTATTTTCTTCAGATTAGTGAGGCTTATCAAACATGTAGTTCATCCTTAAGATTTATTGACATCAGAATTTGACATATAAGAAGCAATAATCTAGTTTGTGACTTAGTAATAAGATACACAAAGTAAATTTGACTCAGATCAAAATCGGATTTTTCTTGTGTTATTGATTTCCACATAAATAACTAATTCAAACATGTGATTCATAGTTTGTTAAAGACTAATAAGTCAGCATCTAACAAGATAATCCTCATTGGATTGAATAGTCACAGAACATTCAAAACACTCTCAGAGTTTATAGAATCACATCAGATAACAAGCAATATTTAATATGTAAAAATTTAATCATATATTACATTGAGATAAGACAATCTGTAAACACTAATCATAAAGTCTGATGCATGAGAACAAAACCTAAATAGATTTTGAGAAAGAACCTGAAACCATTCCAAGTTCATTTACCAGTCTTGTAAAAGTAGCTTCACATAGTGGTTTTGTGAAGATATCTGCTAGTTGTTGATCTGCTGGAACAAAATGCAATTCTACTATACCTTCCATCACATGTTCCCTTGTGAAATGGTACCTAATGCTGATGTGCTTTATCATTGAGTGTTGAACTGGATTACCTGTCATAGCAATAGCACTTTGATTATCACAGTAATGGGTATTTTAGAAAATTCTAACCCATAGTCCAGTAACTGATTCTTCATCCAAAAAATATGTGCACCACAACTTCCTGCAGTAATATATTCTGCTTCTGCAGTTGATGTGGAAATTGATTTATGTTTCTTGCTAAACCAAGAAACCAATTTGCCTCCAAGAAATTGGCAGCTTCCACCAGTGCTTTTCCTGTCTATTTTGCATCCGGTAAAATCTGCATCTGAGTAACCTATTAGCTTAAAATTTGATTCCCTAGGATACCACAATCCTAGATCAGCTGCACCCTTGAGGTACTTGAAAATTCTTTTCACAGCTATTAGATGAGGTTCTCTTGGATCAGTCTGAAATCTTGCACAAAGACAGGTAGCATACATGATATCAGGTCTACTTACAGTTAAATAGAGTAAATAGCCAATCATACCTCTGTAGTTAGTAATATCTACTGATGCTCCAGTATCTTTATCTAACTTGGTGGCAGTGGCCATGGAAGTTGATGCAATAGAACTGTCTTGCATTCTAAACTTCTTGAGTAAATTTCTGGTGTACTTGGATTGATTTATGAAAGTAGCTTCTTCCGTATGCTTGACTTGAAGTCCCATAAAATAGGTAAGTTCTCCCATCATACTCATTTGATATCTTGACTGCATTAATTTGGAAAATCTTTCACAAAGTTTTGTATTTGTAGAGTCAAAGATGATATCATCAACATATATCTGTACCAAAAGTAAGTCCTTTCCATGGTTG
Source organism: Apium graveolens (assembly GCF_009905375.1). Classification (NCBI taxonomy): domain Eukaryota; kingdom Viridiplantae; phylum Streptophyta; class Magnoliopsida; order Apiales; family Apiaceae; genus Apium; species Apium graveolens. Next base: position 162,259,906 of record NC_133657.1, on the reverse strand, counting down.
AGGTAGAACAATATTTTATCAATTGTGCCTCTGGCAAATCCACTTTTCAGAAGAAATTGAGCTAAAGTCTCATACCATGCTCTTGGAGCTTGCTTAAGGCCATAGAGTACTTTATCAAGTCTATAGACATGATTAGGAAATTTTGGATCTACAAATTCCGGAGTTTGTTCAACATATACCTCTTCCTCTAATTTTCCATTGAGAAAAACACTTTTCACATCCATTTAAAAGACTTTGAACTTCTTGTGAGCAACATAAGCCAAAAAGATTCTTATAGATTCCAATCTAGCAACTGGAGCAAATGTTTCATCATAGTCAATACCCTCCTGTTGAGAGTAACCTTTAGCAACTAGCCTTGCTTTATTTCTTGTGATTATGCCATCACTATCAGTTTTATTTTTGAACACCCATTTTGTACCAACAATGGATCTGTTCATTGGTCTTGGCACTAGGGTCCAGACTACAATACTTTCAAATTCATTTAACTCTTCATGCATTGCTTGCACCCAATCAGCATCTTGAAGAGATTCTTCCACTTTCTTTGGTTCAGTCTGAGATAGAAAGGAATGATAGAGACATTTATTTGATGTTGTTGTTCTAGTTCTGACACCTGCTTCAGGATCTCCAATTATTAAGTCAGGTGTATGTGATTTAGTCCACTTCCTTGCAGATGGAAGTTGATCTTTAGAAATGCATCCTCCCCCATGATCCATGCTATCTCCATCAGCATTTTTTGATGCTCCCCCTGAAGTTATGCTCTCTGAGATTCCAGAATTTGAGTTGGATCCTTCAGGAATTGAAGAATCAGAGTTTCCAGAATTGTCAGAATTTGGCTCATCAGCACTTGATGAATCAGAACTTGAAGAGCCAGTGACTGGTTCTGATGCTTCTTGAGAGTCTTGAGATGTGTTATGATCATCAACTTGCTCCCCCTGAACAGGTGCATTTTCCTTTGGAGTAGTTACCACAGTTTCAATGACATCAGAATTTAACCCGTTAGAACTTACAGGATCAGGATTTAGGTCATCAGAATTTACAGATTCGGAATTTACATCTTCATTTTCAAATCTCAGTTGATCATGATCATTAAAATCTTCAAGTCCAGTAATCTTTTTATCATTAAAAGACATTGATAGATTCCATGACAACCTTTGTTCTTAAATTGTAGATTCTGAAGGCTTTTGTGGAAAGTGGATATCCAACAAAAATTCCTTCATCAGCTTTTAGATCAAATTTTGACAGTTGTTCAGGATGAGTCTTAAGAACAAAACACTTGCATCCAAATACATGAAAGTATTTCAGATTTGGCTTCTTTTTCTTCACCATCTCATATGGTGTTTTTACATGCTTGGTTATGAGTGTAGCATTCTGTGTAAAATAAGCAGTCTACACAGCTTTAGCCTAAAAATAGGTTGGTAGCGTTGCTTCATCAAGCATAGTTCGTGCAGCTTCAATAAGAGTCATGTTCTTTCTTTCTACAACTCCATTCTACTGTGGAGTTCCAGGTGCAGAAAATTCCTGCTTTATTTCATGCTCTTTGCAGAACTCTTCCATGATTGAATTCTTGAACTCAGTGCCATTATCACTTCTTATGACTTTAAGAGAATTTTTGACTAACTTATCCAGCTGTCTGACATGATCAGTTAGAGTAGATGCAGTTTCATTCTTCTTGTGCAAGAAATACACCCAAGTGTATCTTGTGAACTCATCCACTATAATCATAACATATTTCTTCTTTGCAATAGATGTGGCGCCTTCCAAACCCGGGTCAGAAGTTTGGGGTCCACACACACACACCTTATTTATAACCTGCTTATAATAATGATAGAGATAATAATAATATGCAGTCGACCAGTTTCCTGAGGTGTTGGAAATCCACTACTTACGAACTACCACGGACCGTAACAAGTTAAAGTATGTACACAAGCCACACACACACACTTATATTACAAATGCCCAAATCCCAACTATTCAAACTTATAACTGAATATTAAACATCATTACAAACTTTACCAGCTTAAACTATCCCAAAAGTTGTCGACTATCTTAAATCGATCAACCTGGACCCCTAGCTCTCGCATTGGATTGGGGATCCTCGCTACCAACATGTTCCTTCTTAACTGAAAAAGAACATAAACAACATCGCACAAATGAGCTAAATAGCTCAGCAAGTCACATTGACAAGACTGAGAATAATGATCATCGAGTGAAAAGAGTTAAGGTATCAAGGGAACAATGATTAACGATTTAGAATTGGATATTATATTTTCATTTTAAAAACTAAGGTTAGGCTGCTGATCAGTCACGCACTAACCCCGAGCAAGGCACACAACTCTGCTCTAATTACTGGATCCATGACATATATTGGCCTAACTTGACCACCAATATGGTCTGGTAAAATAATCCAATTCTATCATAATAACAGAATAAATAATGTAAAGCAATAAACAGAATCATAAGCAACATTGGATGTCCAATACCGAGATGGTTTCAATCTTCACAAAGGAATAATATGGCAATTTCAAAGAATGGCTGTCAGGTAATGAAAGAATTGGATAACAAAGAAATCAAAGTTTCAAGGTTATAAGGATTTGGTCTTTCAAAGCATAAGGTACAATGGTTTGAATTTGTAAGCAATCTTGATTCAGTGTTCGGTATTTAGTGTGTATGTATTTGTGGAGTAGTATCATATATCCGTAGTTCGTATTTGGGTAATTAACAATCAATGGTTCGGAAAGAATAAGGTTTATGGCTCAAAGATCAATAGTTGGAATCAATGTTTAGGGTTCAGTGCTTCAAAGCACTTGCAATATAAAATAGGGCTATCAATTATCTACAATATATCTCGAGAAAGTTCAGAACACTTGCCTGATATTAGCTTATTTTACTTCACTAACTTTCAATCACAATCTCCTATTCCTCGAATATTTGTTTCCCTCTCCTACGCCTTGCCTCTTCTGATCACATATCATAAGTATCTATCAAAACTCAACTCATATGATTCTATTCGGTATACACTGCTATCTACCCTTTGTTTTACCCAAATCCGACTAACGGATTGAAAGTTATGATAAAAATAAGTAAACACTGATCACATAGTCTGACAGTCAAACACACAAGTTATATATAACACATAGCACGTCAAACAATCAATAAAATTTCATTTATAAGGAAGTCTCGGGTCATAAACAGTCTTTCGGTTATTTAATATGATTTTTAAAACATTTTTCGGAGTCAAAACGGGTCGTTGGATAAATTTTAAAGCAATAAACAGGGTTCAGTTGGCCAAATCTGGCTTCAAAATAATTTTATAATAATTATCGAGTCTTGAAAACAATTTAAAATAATATTTTAAAGCTCGAAACTATTTTTCAGAATTTTTAAATCAATAATAAATAATTAAATCTAATTAAATAATTAATTAAAATCAATTAATAATTAATTAAATCAATTAATCAATTAATTTTTGAATTAATTGACCAATTAACTAATTAATTATTAACTAAAATTAATTAACTAATTAATTCATATTTATTTATGAATTAAAAAAATAATTTTTGGAATTAAAATAATAATTTTTGGAATTTTTAATAAATAAAAACGAATTTTTATAATTAAAATAAATAGGAAATATGATTTTTAAATATTTTATAAACAGAAATCCTAAATTTGCAAATTCTGGAAACTACAGGGACTCAACTGTTTCTTCTTCAAAAGTTCAGGGGCCTGTTTGCAATTTTCCAAACCCCCGCCGTCGACTCGCCGGAGTGTGGCCGGAGAACACGATTCCAACCACCTCAGGCCACCAAACTCTCCAGAATTGGAGTACAAATCACCAGGAACCTATATGTGCAATCAAAACAGCCACCCCTTTCCAGAATCGACCGGAAAATGCTCAAGAAACTCGCCGGTTCCAGCGAAACTTTAAAAGACAACTTCGTTCAAACCAGGGATCGTCTTTTAACAAGCTATACACGAATCGATTGTAAATTTCAATGGGAACAAACCCACCCATCTAGAACGTCTACAAATCCTTAAATAAGAAACCCTCAAATTCAATCAAGAAAATTCAAACGAATTATAAACCCTAATTTTAAAATTCGAAAATTAAACTCAATTTTGAACATGTTATTGAACTCCAAATCAGTCATATGACATATCAAAATCATCAGGAAGACAAGCTCTACAACATACATTCATCAAATCATTCAAACAATCATCCGAACAAAAATTCATAAATTTAATCAAAATAATTCGAAAATAAATAAAAATATATAAAATCAACATTTGATTCTGCGGTTCTGAAATTTGGATAATCTGATAGTACTCCTTAAACCCTTCGTTTTGGTTACTCGAGTTTTCCAAACAAAGATCAATAACACCTTGATTTGTTGGTTTGATTCTCAGAAAGTTTATATGAATATATGTATTTTCTCTGGAAAATTCTGTAAATACTGTTTGCAAATGATTTTCGGTACGAAATAAAATACGGTAAAGGCTATTTATAATTACGGAAAATTAGAATCCCGTTGGATCATTCCGGATATAAAATAGTACATTTATTTATTAAAACAGATCCAAACGGTACCGATTTTCGAGATAATTATCCAAATCAGTACAATTTATACCGCGGTCTAGGTCTCAGCGCCTAGTTACACGTATTACGAGGTGATAATTATGACAGTTTAATAAAAAGATCCCGTTTATCGAAAATACGAGTTTTATTGATTTACCGAAACAAAATTTTTTATCAAAAATATAGCGTCGGGACCCGCGTAGGACAAACCATATGCCGGATCGAAAAATTCAAAACATGGAAAATGTTCGGAATATTACAATTAGGTTAGGAAGGAGTTCTCGGAAGAGTTTCGGGTTATAAAAATGTAAGAACGGGTGAAGTCGGCTGGTTCCCGATTATATAAAATAGTTTATAATTACTCGGAAAAAGAATTTTTAAAATCCATAAATTTCCTATAAAATCATAAATCAACATAAAAATAAATAGGAAGATATGACAATTATCTATATTTTATTTTGGACATATAAAATTTAAAATACTCAATTTATATTATTTTTAAACATCCAAACACATATACCACTTAACAAATAATTCAGAGAATAAATACTGAACATGCATAATATTTATTTATTAGCAAAAATAATTACACGATATATCCCAGATATTACATCCTTCCCCCTTAAAAGGATTCTGTCCTCAGAATCTCCTAAGAAAACAAATGAGGGTACTTTTCTCTCATATCACTTTCTAACTCCCAGGTTGATTCTTCAACCTTCGGGTTTCTCCATAGTACTCTTACTAATTTACTACTTTATTCCTTAACCCTTTCTCTCTTTCTTCTAGCATCTCTATCAGACTCTCTACATATGACAAATCTGTTTGAAGTTCTATTGGCTCATTTTCGATTACATGTCTGGAATCTGGATTATACTTCTTAAGCATCGATACGTGAAAAACATTGTGAATGTGCTCCATGTACGGGGGTAACGCCAACTCGTAAGCTACTTTCCTAACACGCTTTAGAATCTCAAAAGGTCCAACATATCTAGGGCTCAGTTTTTCTTTCTTCCCAAATCTCGTCAATCCCTTCCACGGCGATACTTTTAACAACACCAGATTTCCTACTTCGAATTCCATATCTTTTCTTGATTGATCTGCATACTTTCTTTGACGGTCTTGTGCTGCTATCAATCTCTTCTGGATAACTTCCACAACTTCAATTGTATGTTGCACCAATTCAGGTCCAAGTATTTTGCGTTCTCCTACTTCGTCCCAATATACGGGAGATCGACATTTGCATCCATAGAGAGCTTCATAGGTGGCATCCCATTATTGGCATGATAACTGTTATTGTAAGCAAATTCTACCAAGGGTAAATGCTAGTCCCAACTTCCTTTGAAATCAATAGCACAAACACGTAACATGTCTTTGATTGTCTGGATTCTTCTTTCACTCTGGCCGTCCATCTGTGGATGGTAAACCGTAGTTATATTCAGTCTCATTCCCAAACATTCTTGAAAACTTTTCCAAAACCTCGAATTAAACCTCGGATCTCGATCAGATACGATAGACACAGGAACTCCGTGACGAACTACGATTTCTTTCAAGTACATATGGACTAATTTGTCTAATGAAAATATTTCATTTATAGGCATAAAATGAGTTGACTTGGTAAGTCTGTCCACTATAACCCAAATGGCATCATGATTGGCTTTTGTTCTTGGTAATCCGACGATGAAATCCATGGCAATCTGTTCCCATTTCCACTGTGGAATCTCTAATGGCTGCAATAATCCACTTGGTCTCTGATGCTCTACTTTAACTCTCTGACATGTATAACATCTGCTAACCCATTCTGCAATCTCCCTTTTCATATCTGGCCACCAATAATTTTCCTTTAAACCTCTGTACATCTTGGTACTCCCTGGATGGAATGAATGCCTTGAATTATGAGCTTCCTGTAAAATTTCATTCTTCAACTCCATTACTGGTGGAATCCAAATTCTAGAAGAAAACATAAGAATAATTTGATCGTCCTTTTGCGTGCATATTTCCTCACCTACCAAACGATTAATATCATGATCCATTATCTCCTCTTGACACTTCCTTATCTTCTCTAACAACTCCGGCTGGAAAGTCATACTATACACTTTCGCTTCATTAGGCTTGCAAACTCTGATTTTCAATTCCAATTTCTGAAATCCTTGTATATTTCTTCAGGTACTAATAACACATTCAACTTTTCTTTCCGACTTAACGCGTCCGCCACAATATTTGCTTTACCGGGATGATAGTTAATCGTGCAGTCATAATCCTTCATCAACTCTAACCATCTCCTTTGTCTCATATCAAGCTCCTTTTGTGTGAATATGTACTTTAAGCTTTTGTGATCCGTATACATCTCACATTTTTCTCAATATAGATAATGTCTCCAAATCTTCAAAGCGAATACTATGGCTGCTAACTCCAAATCATGAGTAGGATACTTTTGTTCATGTGGTTTCAATTGTCTTGACGCATACACAATAACCTTATCGTGCTACATCAGAATGCATCCGAGTCCTTTATGAGAAGCATCGCTATAGATTACGAAATTCCCTTGATCGTCTGGAAGTGACAAAACAGGTGCTGTAATTAATCTTCGCTTCAATTCCTGAAAACTTTCTTCACATTTATCGTTCCACAGTCTCATGCTTCCATCCTTCTACTTACCAACTACCACGGACCGCAACAGGTTAAAGTATGTACACAAGCCACACACACACACTTATATTACAAACGCCCAAATCCCAACTATTCAAACTTACAACTGAATATTAAACATCATTACAAACTTTACAAACTTAAACTATCCCAAAAGCTGTCGGCTAGCTTAACTCGATCAACCTGGACCCCTAGCTCTCGTACATGATTGGGGATCCTCGCTACCAACAGGTTCCTTCTTAACTGGAAAAGAACATAAACAATATCGCACAAATAAGCTAACTAGCTCAGCAAGTCACATTGACAAGACTGAGAATAATGATCATCGAGTGAAAAGAGTTAAGGTATCAAGGGAACAATGATTAATGATTTAGAATTGGATATTATATTTTCATTTTAAAAAATAAGGTTAGGTTGCTGATCAGTCACGCACTAACCCCGAGCAAGGCACACAGCTCTGCTCTAATTACTGAATCCATGGCACACATTGGCCTAACTTGACCACCAATCTGGTCTGACCATGAATCTGGCCCACAATTTTATAAAACAATCCAATTCTATCATAATAACAGAATAAATAATGTAAAGCAATAAACAGAATCATAAGCAACATTGGATGTCCAATACCGAGATGGTTTCAATCTTCATAAAGGAATAATATGGCAATTTCAAAGAATGGCTGTCAGGTAATGAAAGAATTGGATAACAAAGAAATCAAAGTTTCAAGGTTATAAGGATTTGGTCTTTCAAAGCATAAGGTACAATGGTTTGAATTTGTAAGCAATCTTGATTCAGTGTTCGGTATTTAGTGTGTATGTATTTGTGGAGTAGTATCATATATCCGTGGTTCGTATTTGGGTAATTAACAATCAATGGTTCGGAAAGAATAAGGTTTATGGCTCAAAGATCAATAGTTGGAATCAATGTTTAGGGTTCAGTGCTTCAAAGCACTTGCAATATAAAATAGGGCTATCAATTATCTACAATATATCTCGAGAAAGTTCAGAACACTTGCCTGATATTAGCTTATTTTACTTCACTAACTTTCAATCACAATCTCCTATTCCTCGAATATTTGTTTCCCTCTCCTACGCCTTGCCTCTTCTGATCACATATCATAAGTATCTATCAAAACTCAACTCATATGATTCTATTCGGTATACACTGCTATCTACCCTTTGTTTTACCCAAATCCGACTAACGGATTGAAAGTTATGATAAAAATAAGTAAACACTGATCACATAGTCTGACAGTCAAACACACAAGTTATATATAACACATAGCACGTCAAACAATCAATAAAATTTCATTTATAAGGAAGTCTCGGGTCATAAACAGTCTTTCGGTTATTTAATATGATTTTTAAAACATTTTTCGGAGTCAAAACGGGTCGTTGGATAAATTTTAAAGCAATAAACAGGGTTCAGTTGGCCAAATCTGGCTTCAAAATAATTTTATAATAATTATCGAGTCTTGAAAACAATTTAAAATAATATTTTAAAGCTCGAAACTATTTTTCAGAATTTTTAAATCAATAATAAATAATTAAATCTAATTAAATAATTAATTAAAATCAATTAATAATTAATTAAATCAATTAATCAATTAATTTTTGAATTAATTGACCAATTAACTAATTAATTATTAACTAAAATTAATTAACTAATTAATTCATATTTATTTATGAATTAAAAAAATAATTTTTGGAATTAAAATAATAATTTTTGGAATTTTTAATAAATAAAAACGAATTTTTATAATTAAAATAAATAGGAAATATGATTTTTAAATATTTTATAAACAGAAATCCTAAATTTGCAAATTCTGGAAACTACAGGGACTCAACTGTTTCTTCTTCAAAAGTTCAGGGGCCTGTTTGCAATTTTCCAAACCCCCGCCGTCGACTCGCCGGAGTGTGGCCGGAGAACACGATTCCAACCACCTCAGGCCACCAAACTCTCCAGAATTGGAGTACAAATCACCAGGAACCTATATGTGCAATCAAAACAGCCACCCCTTTCCAGAATCGACCGGAAAATGCTCAAGAAACTCGCCGGTTCCAGCGAAACTTTAAAAGACAACTTCGTTCAAACCAGGGATCGTCTTTTAACAAGCTATACACGAATCGATTGTAAATTTCAATGGGAACAAACCCACCCATCTAGAACGTCTATAAATCCTTAAATAAGAAACCCTCAAATTCAATCAAGAAAATTCAAACGAATTATAAACCCAAATTTTAAAATTCGAAAATTAAACTCAATTTTGAACATGTTATTGAACTCCAAATCAGTCATATGACATATCAAAATCATCAGGAAGACAAGCTCTACAACATACATTCATCAAATCATTCAAACAATCATCCGAACAAAAATTCATAAATTTAATCAAAATAATTCGAAAATAAATAAAAATATATAAAATCAACATTTGATTCTGCGGTTCTGAAATTTGGATAATCTGATAGTACTCCTTAAACCCTTCGTTTTGGTTACTCGAGTTTTCCAAACAAAGATCAATAACACCTTGATTTGTTGGTTTGATTCTCAGAAAGTTTATATGAATATATGTATTTTCTCTGGAAAATTCTGTAAATACTGTTTGCAAATGATTTTCGGTACGAAATAAAATACGGTAAAGGCTATTTATAATTACGGAAAATTAGAATCCCGTTGGATCATTCCGGATATAAAATAGTACATTTATTTATTAAAACAGATCCAAACGGTACCGGTTTTCGAGATAATTATCCAAATCAGTACAATTTATACCGCGGTCTAGGTCTCAGCGCCTAGTTACACGTATTACGAGGTGATAATTATGACAGTTTAATAAAAAGATCCCGTTTATCGAAAATACGAGTTTTATTGATTTACCGAAACAAAATTTTTTATCAAAAATATAGCGTCGGGACCCGCGTAGGACAAACCATATGCCGGATCGAAAAATTCAAAACATGGAAAATGTTCGGAATATTACAATTAGGTTAGGAAGGAGTTCTCGGAAGAGTTTCGGGTTATAAAAATGTAAGAACGGGTGAAGTCGGCTGGTTCCCGATTATATAAAATAGTTTATAATTACTCGGAAAAAGAATTTTTAAAATCCATAAATTTCCTATAAAATCATAAATCAACATAAAAATAAATAGGAAGATATGACAATTATCTATATTTTATTTTGGACATATAAAATTTAAAATACTCAATTTATATTATTTTTAAACATCCAAACACATATACCACTTAACAAATAATTCAGAGAATAAATACTGAACATGCATAATATTTATTTATTAGCAAAAATAATTACACGATATATCCCAGATATTACATCCTTCCCCCTTAAAAGGATTCTGTCCTCAGAATCTCCTAAGAAAACAAATGAGGGTACTTTTCTCTCATATCACTTTCTAACTCCCAGGTTGATTCTTCAACCTTCGGGTTTCTCCATAGTACTCTTACTAATTTACTACTTTATTCCTTAACCCTTTCTCTCTTTCTTCTAGCATCTCTATCAGACTCTCTACATATGACAAATCTGTTTGAAGTTCTATTGGCTCATTTTCGATTACATGTCTGGAATCTGGATTATACTTCTTAAGCATCGATACGTGAAAAACATTGTGAATGTGCTCCATGTACGGGGGTAACGCCAACTCGTAAGCTACTTTCCTAACACGCTTTAGAATCTCAAAAGGTCCAACATATCTAGGGCTCAGTTTTTCTTTCTTCCCAAATCTCGTCAATCCCTTCCACGGCGATACTTTTAACAACACCAGATTTCCTACTTCGAATTCCATATCTTTTCTTGATTGATCTGCATACTTTCTTTGACGGTCTTGTGCTGCTATCAATCTCTTCTGGATAACTTCCACAACTTCAATTGTATGTTGCACCAATTCAGGTCCAAGTATTTTGCGTTCTCCTACTTCGTCCCAATATACGGGAGATCGACATTTGCATCCATAGAGAGCTTCATAGGTGGCATCCCATTATTGGCATGATAACTGTTATTGTAAGCAAATTCTACCAAGGGTAAATGCTAGTCCCAACTTCCTTTGAAATCAATAGCACAAACACGTAACATGTCTTTGATTGTCTGGATTCTTCTTTCACTCTGGCCGTCCATCTGTGGATGGTAAACCGTAGTTATATTCAGTCTCATTCCCAAACATTCTTGAAAACTTTTCCAAAACCTCGAATTAAACCTCGGATCTCGATCAGATACGATAGACACAGGAACTCCGTGACGAACTACGATTTCTTTCAAGTACATATGGACTAATTTGTCTAATGAAAATCTTTCATTTATAGGCATAAAATGAGTTGACTTGGTAAGTCTGTCCACTATAACCCAAATGGCATCATGATTGGCTTTTGTTCTTGGTAATCCGACGATGAAATCCATGGCAATCTGTTCCCATTTCCACTGTGGAATCTCTAATGGCTGCAATAATCCACTTGGTCTCTGATGCTCTACTTTAACTCTCTGACATGTATAACATCTGCTAACCCATTCTGCAATCTCCCTTTTCATATCTGGCCACCAATAATTTTCCTTTAAACCTCTGTACATCTTGGTACTCCCTGGATGGAATGAATGCCTTGAATTATGAGCTTCCTGTAAAATTTCATTCTTCAACTCCATTACTGGTGGAATCCAAATTCTAGAAGAAAACATAAGAATAATTTGATCGTCCTTTTGCGTGCATATTTCCTCACCTACCAAACGATTAATATCATGATCCATTATCTCCTCTTGACACTTCCTTATCTTCTCTAACAACTCCGGCTGGAAAGTCATACTATACACTTTCGCTTCATTAGGCTTGCAAACTCTGATTTTCAATTCCAATTTCTGAAATCCTTGTATATTTCTTCAGGTACTAATAACACATTCAACTTTTCTTTCCGACTTAACGCGTCCGCCACAATATTTGCTTTACCGGGATGATAGTTAATCGTGCAGTCATAATCCTTCATCAACTCTAACCATCTCCTTTGTCTCATATCAAGCTCCTTTTGTGTGAATATGTACTTTAAGCTTTTGTGATCCGTATACATCTCACATTTTTCTCAATATAGATAATGTCTCCAAATCTTCAAAGCGAATACTATGGCTGCTAACTCCAAATCATGAGTAGGATACTTTTGTTCATGTGGTTTCAATTGTCTTGACGCATACACAATAACCTTATCGTGCTACATCAGAATGCATCCGAGTCCTTTATGAGAAGCATCGCTATAGATTACGAAATTCCCTTGATCGTCTGGAAGTGACAAAACAGGTGCTGTAATTAATCTTCGCTTCAATTCCTGAAAACTTTCTTCACATTTATCGTTCCACAGTCTCATGCTTCCATCCTTCTACTTACCAACTACCACGGACCGCAACAGGTTAAAGTATGTACACAAGCCACACACACACACTTATATTACAAACGCCCAAATCCCAACTATTCAAACTTACAACTGAATATTAAACATCATTACAAACTTTACAAACTTAAACTATCCCAAAAGCTGTCGGCTAGCTTAACTCGATCAACCTGGACCCCTAGCTCTCGTACATGATTGGGGATCCTCGCTACCAACAGGTTCCTTCTTAACTGGAAAAGAACATAAACAATATCGCACAAATAAGCTAACTAGCTCATCAAGTCACATTGACAAGACTGAGAATAATGATCATCGAGTGAAAAGAGTTAAGGTATCAAGGGAACAATGATTAATGATTTAGAATTGGATATTATATTTTCATTTTAAAAAATAAGGTTAGGTTGCTGATCAGTCACGCACTAACCCCGAGCAAGGCACACAGCTCTGCTCTAATTACTGAATCCATGGCACACATTGGCCTAACTTGACCACCAATCTGGTCTGACCATGAATCTGGCCCACAATTTTATAAAACAATCCAATTCTATCATAATAACAGAATAAATAATGTAAAGCAATAAACAGAATCATAAGCAACATTGGATGTCCAATACTGAGATGGTTTCAATCTTCACAAAGGAACAATATGACAATTTCAAAGAATGGCTGTCAGGTAATGAAAGAATTGGATAACAAAGGAATCAAAGTTTCAAGGTTATAAGGATTTGGTCTTTCAAAGCATAAGGTACAATGGTTTGAATATGTAAGCAATCTTGATTAAGTGTTCGGTATTTAGTTTGTATGTATTTATGGAGTAGTATCATATATCTGTGGTTCGTATTTGGGTAATCAACAATCAATGGTTCGGAAAGAATAAAGTTTACGGCTCAAAGATCAATAGTTGGAATCAAGGTTTAGGGTTCAGTGCTTCAAAGTACTTGCAATATAAAACAGGGCTATCAATTATCTATAATATATCTCGAGAAAGTTCAGAACACTTGCCTGATATTAGCTTGCTATACTTCACTAACCTCCGATCACAATCTCCTATTCCTCGACTACCTGCTTCCCTTTCCTACGCCTTGCCTCTTCTGCTCACATATAATAAGTATCCATCAATACTCAACTCATATGATTCTATTCGGTATACACTCCTATCTACCCTTCGTTTTACCTAAATCCGACTAACGGATTAAAAGTTATGCTAAAAATAAATAAACACTGATCACATAGTCTGACAGTCAAACAAACAAGTTACATATAACACATAGAACGTCAAACAATCAATGAAATTTCATTTATAAGGAAGTCTCGGGTCATAAGCAGTCTTTCGTGTATTTAATAAGATTTTTAAAACATTTTTCGGAGTCAAAACGGGTCGTTGGATAATTTTTAAAGCAATAAACAGGGTTCGGTTGGCCAAATCTGGCTTCAAAATAGTTTTATAATAATTATCGAGCCTTGAAAACAATTTAAAATAATATTTTAAAGCTCGAAACTATTTTTCAGAATTTTTAAATCAATAATAAGTAATTAAATCTAATTAAATAATTAATTAAAATCAATTAATAATTAATTAAATCAATTAATCAATTAATTTTTGAATTAATTGACCAATTAATTAATTAATTATTAACTAAAATTAATTAACAAATCAATTCAGATTTATTTTTGAAATAAAAAAATAATAATTTTTGGAATTAAAATAATAATTTTTGGAATTTTTAATAATTAAAAATGAATATTTATAATTAAAATAAATAAGAAATATGATTTTTAAATATTTTATAAATAGGAATCCTAAATTTGCAAATTCTGGAAACTACAGGGACTAAACTGTTTCTTCTTCAAAAGTTCAGGGGCCTGTTTGCAATTTTGCAAACCCCCGCCATCGACTCGCCGGAGTGTGGCCGGAGAACACGATTCCAGCCACCTCAGGCCACCAAACTCTCCAGAATTGGAGTACAAATCACCAGGAACCTATATGTGCAATCAAAATAGCCACCCCTTTCTAGAATCGACCGGAAAATGCTCAAGAAACTCGCCGGTTCCGGCGAAACTTTAAAAGACAACTCCGTTCAAACCAAGGATCGTCTGTTAACAAGCTATACACGAACTGATTGCAAATTTCGAGGAGAACAAAACCCACCCATGTAGAACGTCTACAAATCCTTAAATAAGAAACCCTCAAATTCAATCAATAACATTCATACGAATTATAAACCCTGATTTTAAAATTCGAAAATTAAACTCAATTTTGAACATGTTACTGAACTACAAATCAGTCATATGACATATCAAAATCATCAGGAAGACAAGCTCTAAAACATACAATCATCAAATCATTCAAACAATCATCCGAACAAAAATTCATAATTTTAATCAAAATAATTCAAAAATAAATAAAAATATATAAAATCAACCTTTGATTATGCAGTTCTGAAACTTGGATAATCTGATAGTACTCCTTAAACCCTTCGTTTTGGTTACTCGAGCCTTCCAAACAAAGATCAATAACACCTTGATTTGTTGGTTTGATTCTCAGAAAGTTTATATGATTATAAGTATTTTCTCTGGAAAATTCTGTAAATACTGTTTGCAAATGATTTTCGGTACGAAATAAAATACGGTAAAGGCTATTTATGATTACAGAAAATTAGTATCCCGTTGGATCATTCCGGATATAAAATAGTATGTTTATTTATTAAAACAGATCTAAACGGTACCGGTTTTCGAGATAATTATCCAAATTAGTACAATTTGTACTACGGTCTTGGTCTCAGCGCCCGGTTACAGGTATTATGAGGTGATAATTACAATAGTTTAATAAAAAGATCCCATTTATCGAAAATACGAGTTTTATTGATTTACCGAAACAAAATTTGTATCGAAAATATTGCGCCGGGACCCGCGCAGGACAAACTGTACGCCGGATCGAAAAAGTCGAAACATGAAAAATGTTCGGAATATTGCAGTTGGGTCAGGAAGGAGTTCTCGGATGAGTTTCGGGTTATAAAAACATAAGAACGGGTGAAGTCGGCTGGTTCCCGATTATATAAAATAGTTTATAATTACTCGGAAAAAGAATTTATAAAATCCATAAATTTCCTATAAAATCATAAATCAACATAAAAATAAATAGGAAGATATGACAATTATCTATATTTTATTTTGGAAATATAAAAATTAAAATACTCAATTTATATTATTTTTAAACATCCAAACACATATACCACTTAACAAATAATTTAGAGAATAAATACTGAACATGCATAATATTTATTTATTAGCAAAAATAATTACACGATATATCCCAGATATTACATCATTCCCCCCTTAAAAGGATTCTGTCCTCAAAATCTCCTAAAAAACAAATGAGGGTACATTTCTCTCATATCACTTTCTAACTCCCAGGTTGATTCTTCAACCTTCGGGTTTCTCCATAGTACTCTTACTAATTTACTACTTTATTTCTTAACACTTTATCTCTTTCTTCTAGAATCTCTATCGGACTCTCTACATATGATAAATCTGTTTGAAGTTCTATTGGCTCATATTCGATTACATGTCTGGAGTCTGGATTATACTTCTTAAGCATCGATACGTAAAAAATATTGTGAATGTGCTCCATGTGCGGGGGTAACGCCAACTCGTAAGCTACTTTGCTAACACGCTTTAGAATCTCAAAAGGTCCAACATAGCTAGGGCTCAGTTTTCCTTTCTTCCCAAATCTCGTCAATCCCTTCCACGGCGATACTTTTAACAACACCAGATTTCCTGCTTCGAATTCCATATCTTTTCTTGATTGATCTGCATACTTTCTTTGACGGTCTTGTGCTGCTATCAATCTCTTCTGGATAACTTCAACAACTTTCTTCGTCTGTTTCACCAATTCAGGTCCAAGTATTTTGCGTTCTCCTACTTCGTCCCAATATACGGGAGATCGACATTTGCATCCATAGAGAGCTTCATAGGGTGGCATCCCAATACTGGCATGATAACTATTGTTGTAAGCAAATTCTACCAAGGGTAAATGCTCGTCCCAACTTCCATTGAAATCAATAGCACAAACACGTAACATATCTTCGATTTTCTGGATTGTTCTTTCACTCTGGTCGTCCATTTGTGGATGGTAAACCGTACTCATATTCAGTCTCATTCCCAAACATTCTTGAAAACTTTTCCAAAACCTCAAATTAAACCTCGGATCTCAATCGGATACGATAGACACATGAACTCTGTGACGAACTACAATTTCTTTCAGGTACATATGGACTAATTTGTCTAATGAAAATCTTTCATTTATAGGCAGAAAATGAGTTGACTTGGTAATTATGTCCACTATTACCCAAATGGCATCATGATTGGCTTTTGTTCTTGGTAATCCGACTATGAAATCCATGGCAATGTGTTCCCATTTCTACTCTGGAATCTCTAATGGATACAACAATCCACTTGGTCTCTGATGCTCTACTTTAACTCTCTGACATGTATAATATCTGCTAACCCATTCTGCAATCTCCCTTTTCATATCAGGCCACCAATAATTTTCCTTTAAATCTCTGTACATCTTGGTACTCCCTGGATGGACTGAATACCTTGAATTATGTGCTTCCTGTAAAATTTCATTCTTTAACTCCATTACTGGTGGAATCCAAATTCTAGAAGAAAACCTAAGAATATTTTGATCGTCCTTTTGCGTGCATAATTCCTCACCTACCAAACGATTAATGTCCTGATCCATTATCTCCTCTTGACACTTCCATATCTTCTCTAACAACTCCAGCTGGAAAGTTATACTATACACTTTCGCTTCATCAGACTTGCAAACTCTGATTTCCAATTCCAATTTCTGAAATCCTTGTATATTTCTTTAGGTACTGATAACACATTCAACTTTTCTTTCCGACTTAACGCGTCCGCCACAATATTTGCTTTACCGGGATGATAGTTAATCGTGCAGTCGTAATCCTTAATCAACTCTAACCATTTCCTTTGTCTCATATTAAGCTCCTTTTGTGTGAATATGTACTTTACGCTTTTGTGATCCGTATAAATCTCGGATTTTTCTCCATATAGATAATGTCTCCAAATCTTCAAAGTGAATACTATGGCTGCTAACTCCAAATTATGAGTAGGATACTTTTGTTTGTGTGGTTTCAATTGCCTTGACACATACACAATAACCTTATCGTTCTGCATCAGAACGCATCCGAGTCCTTTATGAGAAACATCACTATAGATTACGAAATTCCCTTGATCATCTGGAAGTGACAAAACAGGTGTTGTAATTAAACTTCGCTTCAATTCCTGATAACTTTCTTCACATTTATCGTTCCATATAAACTTTTCATTCTTCCGTGTAAGCTTTGTCAATGGTGTTGCAATCCTTGAGAAATTTTGAACAAATCGGCGATAATATCCCGCTAATCCCAAGAAAGTTTTTACCTCTGTTGGTGTTCTCGGTCTTTCCCAATTTGTAATCGCTTCAATCATCGCTGGGTCCACTTTGATCCCTTCATTACTGAATATGTGTCCTAAGAACTGAACTTCCTGTAACCAAAACTCATACTTCGAGAATTTAGCATATAACTTCTTCTTCCTTAAAATCTCCAAAGCTGTCTACAAATGTTCTGCATGATCCTCTTCTGTCTTTGAATAAATCAAAATATCATCTATAAACATAATAACAAACTTGTCCAAGTATTCCTTGAAAATTCTGTTCATCAGGTCCATGAATACTGTCGGGGCATTAGTTAATCCAAAAGACATCACTAAAAATTCATAATGTCCATACCTTGTTCTGAAAGCTGTCTTTGGTATATCTTCTGGCTTAATCTTTAGTTGGTGATATCCCGATCTTAAATCGATCTTAGAGAAGTACTTGGCTCCTTTCAACTGGTCAAACAAATCATCGATCATAGGCAACGAATACTTGTTCTTAATAGTAAGCTTGTTGAGCTCCCGAGAATCGATGCACAGTCTCATGCTTCCATCCTTCTTCTTGACAAATAGCACCGGTGCACCCCACGGGGATACACTGGGTCTGATTACTCCTTTTTCTAACAACTCTTGCAATTGCTTTGCTAGTTCCTTCATCTCAACGGGCGCCATTCTGTACGGGGCCTTGGATACTGGTTCCGTTCCAGGTGCTAAGTCGATCGCAAACTCAATTTCTCTGTCTGGAGGAAGTCTTGGTAATTCATCAGGAAATACGTCTGAAAATTCATTGACTACTGGAATATCTTCAAGTTTTGCTGGCTCCTGACTTCTATCAATCACATATGCAACGAAATACTTACATCCTTGTCGTAGTAACATTTTAGCTTGGATCAGCGTTAAGAACTTCTTTGCTTGCTTCTGGCCCTTAAACGTTACTATCCTTTCGTCTGGCGTCTTTGTCATTACCTTCTTATTTCGACAATCTATCTGGGCATCGTGCTTAGATAACCAATCCATTTAAGATAACGTCAAACTCTTTTAGCTTAAATGGTATCAAGTCCACACAAAAATTACTACCAGAAATCTCAATTTCACAATTCCCACAAACTTGATTAACAAATATACGTTCTTGATTTGCTAATTCCACAGTCATTATTTCATTTAAATACTCAACTGGACAGTTTAACTTACTAACAAATTCTTGAGAAATAAACGATCGAGTTGCTCCCGAATCTATTAACACTTTGGCACATAAAGAATTCACATTAAGCGTACCTTCCACGACATCAGTATCCTGGATAGCGTCCTTCACAGACATATCAAAAACTCTAGCCCTTAGAGTCTCATTCACTGCTGGAGTAGATCCCATAATTCTTAATGCATTACTGACTAGGGCTGGTGTCTTGCAATCCCTGGCTATATGTCCTGGATTCCCACATTTAAAGCATATAAATGCAATAGTTGGAACCTTAACCGCTGGATTTCGAGTAGGTTGATCCTTGTTTACTGGTTCTCTCGCTGGCTGGTTGTGGCACTCCCTCGAATAGTGCCCTTTCTGATTACACTTGAAACAAATCACGTTCAACTTATTACAAATTCCTCCATGTTTCTTCCCACATACTTGACAATCTGGAAAAGTTAGCCTCAACTGATTCGACTGATTCACATTGACTGGACAGTTGCCTTGACCTCCGTCACATGCATTCTGTTTCTTGACATTAAAATTTCTCCCTGGCTGAAACTTGCCCTTCTTAAAATTTGGAAACTTTCCTGGTTGTGACTGTCCTTCATTCCCTTCATACTTTCTCTTCTTACTTTCTTTTTCTTTCTTTGACATCTCGCTCTCAGTTTCTACAATCATGGCCTTCTGTATAACTCCTGCATAGGTATCCAATTCAAATATGGCTACCTTCCCTCTGATCCATGGCTTCAGACCTTGCTGGAATCTCTTAGCCTTCTTCTTGTCAGTATCTACATATGATGGCACATACCTTGACAACTTTTCAAACTTACTCTCGTAATCTGCTACCGACATATTTCCTTGCTTTAACTATAAAAACTTCAGCTCCATTTGATCCTGAACAAACTGGGGAAAATACTTTTCTAGAAATAATTCATTAAACCTCTCCCAAGTAATAACATATGTACCTTCCAAGGTCTTTACAGTTTCCCCCCAATAGGTGGCCTCATTTTTCAAATAATAACTTGCAAACTCAACCTTCTGTTCTTCCTTTACCTTAACTAAAGCAAAGGACTTCTCTATCTCCTTTAACCACACATTCGCTTCAATCGGATCTAAGGAACCCTTGAATTCTGGTAGGTTCACTACCTTAAAAGTTTTGAAATTTACATGGGGATTGGTCTGTCTTTGTTGTTGTTGAGTCAAGTGAACTGTTTGTTGAGCCAAGATCTAAAGAATCTGGGCTACTGTTGGGTCTATGGGTCCTGGGTTTGCATTCTGGTTGGTATTATCTTGGTTGTTGTTATTTTCTTCATTCCGGGTGTTGGTGCGGGTATTCCTTCTGGGAGGCATTTTCTGTAAAGAATCAAACAACTTATTTAGCTTTTAAATCAAATCCTTTGCATAAAAGAAAAGTTTTGTAAAACAGAAATATCTCTTTTTTTGAAAACAGTTGTAATAGTTGAACTAAGTAAATTGCATGCTTCTTTACAGAATGTAAACAGTTAAAGGGGGTAGGGTACATGGTATCACGGGAGGTATAACTGGTGCAATAAGTAAAGTAAAGTAAAATAGGTGCAGTAATGTAAATGACAATGCTGGAAAGGAAAAATGTACTAATATATATAGATCAAAAATTTTAGGTAGTACAAGCGTTAAACCGCTTCGGAAGTAAAAGCAAAAGGGTAAAACAAACCTACTCACTAGTCAGCAGATCTAGTCTATAAATACAACCCAAAAGTCTACTGATACACACTACACACTACTGTACATACTAAACAACCACAACAACACTGCTCAGCATCTCCATCTATGTGCCTCTGGCTCTAACTCCAAGGAAACTCTGGTTTTCCTAGCTGTTGGATCTATCGAATCTTGGCCCTACATTTTATGATATTAATTAAAAGAGTACGAATAGAACATTAACCTTAATCGATACGGCGCAAGCGATTCAAATCCATGTCTTCTACTGTATTCCCTGATTCTCCTTGGACGAAGTGTGGGCTTCGATCTCCCAAGGTGTACCTCTCCCAAAACTCCGAAATTCCAAAACCCTAGCTGGCTCCTTGAGAAAAATGGCTGCCTCTCTCAAACCCTAGGATGTGACTTCATTTTTTGTGTGTTAACCCTAGCTTTAGGTGAATGAGAATATTTATAGGCTACAGTAGGGATTATGGACCATTATGTCAGGCCTTCTAATGACATTCCGGGCCAAGCCCAATGTCATTAAATATTAATTCAATCCACTAAAGAATTAATATTTGCACTACCTTTCCTAATTCCGTAAATTAATTATTTAATTCGGCTCCCATATTAATTGCTTATAAATTCCCCATGTTTAAGATATCGCATGTCCATTACTTAAATTAATTTCTGACAATTAATTTAATCAATATCTTTTATCCTTGATCATCCACTCAACCTTATAATTTTGCAAGAATAAATCTTCCTGCAGGACTAAAGCATAATTATCTTTATGAGCTTTCAAGAGGACATCATCACCCGAATATATTTTTCGGACACGGTTTCCTTTTATAGTTAATATCCCACTCTGTATATAATGTCATTGCCCGATACATAAATTTATAATTTAAAATAAATTACTTAATGTATGAATCAAGGCATGTGCATTAAATACAAGTGTCAATTACTACATCCGGATTAAGAACCTAAGCAATAATAATATCGTAAAATCTTAGTTATTCTTTATTGTCAGAATAAAAGAAACAATTATTCTATTATTTTGATCCCGTTCAATATACATAAAGTATACATGTATTATTCAATAGTCAAGATAAACTATTTCTAAATAATACTTCAGCCGTTCTAGTGGTTTGTCTAATACCACTAAGACTGTGAACCTTTATTATATTATATAAGGAGTTTGACAATCTAATCTTCTGCTATCCCATTTGATACTAGATTATCTACAATATATAATATACAGACTATGTGAAAACATGCATTCAAGATTCTCAAATAATTTATTATTAAAGTATATACTTCAAACGAATATTTCAATATAAACCCTAACAATCTCCCACTTATACTCAAGATATTCTTTGAGTATATCAGCGTTTATTACAAGCAATCCACTACCAACTATATAACTATGTGACCAAGTATCTGACTCCTATCGATTCCACGTGCTCCTGAAACGCCTTAGATGGTAAGCTCTTCGTGAAAGGATCTGCCCGGTTATCCTTTGATGCTATATCAGCCACAATGATATCTTCTCGCTTAACGAACTATCGGATGAGGTGATACTTACGCTCTATGTGTTTTGCTGCCTTATGGGCCCGTGGTTCCTTGGTATTTGCCACAACACCAGCATTATCACAATAAATCTTGATTTGCCGTGGCAAATTAGGAACCACATCCAAATCCAGCAGGAAGTTTCGGAACCATATAGCCTCTTTGGCTGCCTCAGAGGCTGCCACATATTCGGCTTCCATGGTTGAGTCTGCAATGCATTTCTGCTTCACACTCCTCCATATTACGGCTCCACCTCCCAAAGTAAAAACACATCCCGAGGTGGATTTTCTCTTATCCTTATCTGTCTGGAAATCTGAATCAGTATATCCCAGAGGCAATAAATCAGAGGACTTGTAAACTAACATATACTCCTTAGTCCTTCGCAGGTACTTGAGTATTATTTTTACTGCACTCCAATGTTCCTATCCTGGGTTTGACTGGTATCGGCTAACCATGCCCACGGCAAAGCAGATATCAGGCCTCGTACATAACATAGCATACATTAGGCTTCCACATGCCGAAGCATAAGGAACTGCCTTCATGTTCTCTATCTCCTTAGGTGTCGAAGGGCACTGACTCTTTGATAGAGAAATTCCATGTCTGAAAGGTAAATTACCCTTCTTGGAGTCATGCATGTTAAAACGAGCTAATACGTCATCTATGTAGGGCTCCTGAGATAAAGCCAACATCATTTTCTTGCGATCCCTTATAACTTTGATCCCAAGGATGTATGCTGCTTCACCTAAGTCCTTCATTTCAAATTATTTGAACAACCATGCCTTTATTGAAGATAACATCTTAACATTGTTTCCAATGAGTAAAATGTCATCAACATATAGTACTAGAAAAACCACTGCATTTCCCTCACATCTCTTATATACGCATGCTTCGCTTGGACTTTGATCAAATCCATACGACTGGACTGCCTGATCAAAATGAATGTTCCAATACCTAGAAGCTTATTTAAGTCCATAAATAGACCTCTTAAGCTTACATACAAGATGCTCTTGGCCTTCTTTAATGAATCCCTCTGGTTGCTGCATATAGATGGTTTCTTCAAGACTTCCATTAAGGAAAGCTATCTTGACATCCATTTGCTAAATCTCATAATCGAGATGAGCTGCAATAGATAAAAGAATACGGATTGACTTAAGCATGACCACCGGCGAAAAGGTTTCCTCATAATCGATACCTTCTTTCTGAGTATACCCTTTTGCAACAAGTCTTGCTTTCCAGGCTTTCACCTTTTTATCTAATCCCCTCTTTTTCTTGTAGATCCACTTACATCCAATAGGTTTTATACCTTTGGGTGGTTCCACGAGCTCCCAGACCTGATTAGAATATATTGATTCCATCTCAGATTCCATCGCTGTTTGCCGAAGGTCTGCATCTTTGTCTTTTACTGCCTCTTCGTATGTACGGGGATCATCATCATGTTCACCAGAGACAAAGTCTGAAGACTCTCCAAAAAACATGAATCTATCAGGCTGTTGAACAACCCTCCCACTACGACGAGGCACTGGTGCGGTATTAGTGACAGGTTGTACATTTTGTTGTGGTTGTTCTACTTGTACTATAACTTCATGGGTATTATCTGTCCCTTCCACTAGTTCCTCTAAAACGACAGTACTCATGGGTTTGTGATTCATTATATAGTCCTCCTTGTTATTCCCAAGGAACTAACAATGAGATTTACAGAAGGGGGATGAATGTAAATCTCAAAACTTTTTCAAGTTTTGAGCAGTTTCAAAGGCTAAGTGTTTTGATGAACAGTTGTGTGTGAATTGCTTTGAGCAGGTGCAGACAGATATATATTCAAGACACAAATGTAAATAACACAAAGGCTTTAAAAACTTTTCTGGTGGATTTTTTGTTCCACCAGAGATGTGTATTTCAGAATATCTGTGATTCAAAAGAATTGATCACAGCTGCGTCCTAGTACAAACTAGATGATTTTCTCTCTATGTTTTTCTAAACAGCTTTGGAAAATTCACTTTTTAATTTCTAGCTGCAACTTGGTTTATATATCACCAAGATTACAAGTGAAGATAAAAGCACAAATACAATTAAAAAGATTCTTCACATGTTTCTTCTTCATTTCTCTATCCAATACAATCTAGGATAATCTGTGAATCTTTGAATACTTCCTTGTTTGCACCAGAATGAAAATGCTGCATTTTCTTGATTCCTCCAAGAGGCTACCACATTCCAATTGTCTCTGTCAACCCATGTGGCTCTGTCAGCTTATGAATTGTCACTGTCAACTGCTATTGAACTTAGCATCCGTTGAAGCTTTCATCCGTTGATGGCTTTATCTGTTGATGCATTAGCAGTTGAAGCTTTATCTGTTGATGCACTCATCCATTGATGGATGTTATCCGTTGAAGCTTTAGAGACATCCGTTGAAGCTTTGTTTCTCATCCGTTGAAGGCCTTTAATCTATCAGTTGATACTACTTCATTTATACAAAATTACAAGGCATGAAATATTTACAATTAGCCCTTCTATTTGCATATCCACTAGTAGTCAACATGACTTATAATTTCCCACAACATCTAAGAATTATAGCTTAATACAGAAACTAAAATGTGCTACAATACTAAACTTATTTCTAAGTAAAGTTACTCCATCAACGGATAGTCAGAGTGGACTTATCCGTTGAGGCTACAAACACTAGATTTTTACTTAAGTATTTTGTTTAACTTATCATCAAACTAATACACATATTCCTAACAATCTCCCCCTATTTATGTCTACTAGAATTGTAGGCATAAATTTGGGTTTAACTTGATGATAACAAAACACTTAACAAATATATGAACTGAAATCAAGTAGAAATTCGAAAGTGCTGCAAAAGTGTATGTACTGAGATAGAATTAAAGAATTACATTGTTTTCAAGGATGCTCCTTTAGGCTGGGAAAATTATTTTCTTTTCCTTTGATCCCTTGTTTTCTTCCCTAGCCTCCTGTCATTTTCCTCTACTTGGAGTTGGAGTTGTCTATAGAATTCAGCTTCATCTTCTTCACTGATATCCAACTTAGATTGCATGTCCTTGAGAGTTTCATTACTGGCAATTTTAAGCTGGTCTTCAAGTCTGAAAAATCTTCTGACTCCTTTATTGTCTTTGAACTCCATCAGCCAATGAGGTGATTTATGAACTGCAATTCCATGCTCAGGGATGAGTAATGTTCTAGGCAAGGAATTAGACTCCCACCAAGTTTTTCTTATGCTGACAATCTTGTTGAGAATCTCAGTTTTGGCAGTCCTGGTAAAGCCAGAATCCCTTTTGATAGCTGAGTAGACTCTAATCAAGGTAGAATAGCCTTCATTCAGAATTCTTTGAAGAGGCCAAGTCCTTTCCTCACTTCCTTTATATTTGAACACTAGCCTTTCTGGGAGCTGTTTGTATGCACTTATTCCCCTTACTTCCTCCAGCTCATCCAGATAGAGTTCAATATCTGTAAACTCTTTTATGTCAAAAATATGAATATAATCATCCTTTGAGGCTTGTGGCTTGGGCTTAGGTTTATATTTCTGAGTGAATTCACTTGAGGTTAGGGGAGGTGTAGATTTGGATTTTCTTTTCAGTTTCTTTGGTGGTGGAGAGGTAGTTAGGAAGGTAGGCAAATTGATGGTGTCCCAATAAATAGGTTCCTCTTTAGGGATGATTGGTTCACCATGGACATTTATACTAGGATCAGCAACAAAAGGCTCAGGAATGGAAGGTAGTGGTTTAGATTTTAATTGGGCCTCCACAGTGTCATCTTCACTCTTCCTTTTTGCATTGGCCTTCTTTCTATTTCCTTTCTGCCATTCCTTTCTTTCCTCCACACTCTCACCAACCACATTTCCTATATCCACATTTTTGCTTTCAATCTTGTCTTCTTCACTCTTGTCTTCAATCTTCTTCTTTTCTTCATCCTGACTTGACTTTAGCTGTTTTTCAAGCTTTGCTTGTGCTCTTTTGTCAGCCTGCAGCTTTTTAGCTTCTTCCTTTAACCTCATGGTTTCTTCCCTCTTGGCTTTTGAGAATTTGGGATGTCCTTGCATCACACAGATACTCTTTCCCTCTCTATAAATGATAGCCATATTCATTCTTTCCACTACATCATTGGTCTCTTTGTGCTTTATGATGCTACCACCCAAAACTTTGTCTTCATCAGGTTTTGGAAGAGGAAAATCTACTTCTTTTGATTGACTAAAGTTTAGAGGGTTCTTTGTAGAGTCCCTGTTGAATCTAGTGGATGGCTTGAGTACCATGGTTTCAAATTTCTGAAGGAAGTTTCTCCAACCTTATTCCTCCTTACTAGCTTGTGCTCCATAATGACTGGCTCAATCTTTGTGCTATGTTTCACAGATAATGATTTTGAAGTTGTAGAGCCAAACATTTGTTGCATCCTTTCATCAATTTTTCTCCTTTGCTCCTTCACCTTCATCTCAGCTGCTGCTAGCTGGATTAGATCAATTCCATCAAGCTTTCCTTTGATTTGAAGTGTTGGAGAAGTAGTGATGGAAGGAACTAGCACTTTAGATATTTGAATGTTTGTAGATGGCTCCCCTCCCCCTTCCACTTTATTCTCCCCCTTTTTGTTATCATCAAGGAGAGGAGTCAAGCCTTGTGCTTTAGCCAGTTGCATTAGAAGACTTGTTTGAGACTGTTGATTTTAATTTAGGTGACACAGATTCTTCAACTAAATCTGAAAGAATTGGCTGATGATCCAACAAATCATCTAACAGATGATGATCACCAGTATTTGAGTGGGGCTCCTCCCTGAGTTGTAAAGAGGGAGAATCAGGAATTGATGTGAATATCATGTCCACATCCAGAGATGGTGATGGAGAATTTGGTGATTGATGTGTGTCAATTTTGAGAGAATGGGGTTGTGACTCCACATTTGTTGGAGTCACATCAAGCTGAATTTGAGAAAGCATAGATACAGGTGAGTGTATCTGTGCAGTGTGTGCACCCTGTGTGGAAACTAAGGTTTTGACCCTCTTTCTTCTTGTAAAGGCTTTTACAGGTGAGTGTGTGGCTTCAGTGTCCCTCCCTCTTTTGTTCTGTGTCCCTGGTAGGGGACTATTTTCAATAGCTGCATCCTTTTGGGAGGATGCAACTAGGGATGAGTTCGAATCCTTTTCAACCACCACAGTCTTTTGAGAAACTGTGGCTTGGCTAGCTGGGGTATCACTTACCTCTCCTACCTTATCCTGGGGGGTTTCTTGATGTTCACCCCTCCCCTCACCACTCACACCCTGTTCACTCCCCTCAGGGTTTATGGTAGTTGTTACAACTGTTGTCTTTTGAGAAACAACAGAGGTGGCTTTCTTTGACTTTGGTTTTGAAACTTTAGGTTTGGTGGCCTTGGTAGGAATCTGTTGGGATAAAGACACAGATTCCATGGCCACACTTGAAGGCAAATAAATAATGGGGTTGGAAGTAGTAGGAGTTGAAGAAGTATTTACCTCACTTACCTGAGGTGCATTCATTATTGGTAAATATACCAATGGCACCTGATTGTTGAGGTTAATTCTCAAAAGGTCTGCGAGGACCCTTTTCTCTTGTGCCCAGCACTTGAGTTTATTACTCTCATTGGTTATGACCAAACCTTCAGCAACATGGTTAGCCAATAACATAAAGAATCTAGCATAGTAGATGTTATGAGGTCTATTAGCTTTGTTACCTAACCTGGTACCTAATTCTAGCATAACATAGTTGCTAAAATTAAAATACCTATCAGAAACTAGCATATAGAGCATATTAACAAGAGATGAAGTTATGGCATCAAAGTTACTAATTTTCCCAGAGAAAACCTTGATAAAGGCATCACCAAGAAAACTCCATTCTTTCCTAAGGCCTTTTCTTCTAATACTCCCTAAACTAGCAGAATCAAAAGAATAGCCTATGGAATCTAACATGCTAGATACATCATTATCAGTGTGTGGTGTCATGGTATTGTTCTCAGGTAGTTTGAAACAGGACTGTATATCATCACAGTTAATACAGTAATCTTTACCTTTGAGAGTGAAAGAGATGGTCATATCAGTGGGGTTGAACACTGCAGTTGTCCAAATTTCCTCAATTACCTCACAGTAAATAGTTGGGGCTTCCAGCATTGCATAGCTTAGTTTATAGTTCCTGATGAAGTCCATCATCTTGTGATAATCTGTGTGGGCTTCATTCTTTTCCACCAAAGCTACGAAATTGTTTTTCTCATAGACAAATCCAGACTGGGACATTATCTTTACTACTGGTGCCATTGTAGTGGGTAGAGGTTGCAGAGAAAAGTTGAGAGTTTTGGGAGAGAAAGAGAGTAAAAGCTTTTGAAAAATTGCAAGAAAGCGTAAAGTGAAAATAAGAATTCAAAGAGCTTTTATACTTTCTCATATTAAAACACAAAGAAAATGATTAAACACTATTTTTAAGTAAACTACAACCGTTTGAGAATAAAGAAAACCGTATGAATTCTAAAAACTGCCTTTAATACAAATACATACAACTGTGTATATATATATGTATCAACGGTTAAGTAAAAGAATCAACGACTGTGACTTACTTAAAACAACTGATGTGACACTTCAACGGATGAGGTAAACAATTATCCGTTGAAGATTAACACAGTTTTATCCGTTGAAGGATAAAATTACCAGAAATGTATTTGTCTTTCAACGGATAATGAACATCCGTTGATAGAACAATTTTGGCTTTCAACGGATAGGGAATATCCATTGATAGAATAAACTTTACTTAAAGCCAACTTTGTTCTTGCAATAAATTCATTTCAGGCTTCAAAACAGATTATAATAAGGACATGAATTTATAAATAATTAAGCATACCTAGCTCACTTACTAATCTTGTGAATGTTGATTCATCAAGTGGCTTGGTAAATATGTCTGCAATCTGCTTTTCACTTGGAACAAAATGGAGTTCCACTGTACCATTCATCACATGTTCCCTTATGAAGTGGTACTTGATGTCAATGTGCTTGGTTCTTGAGTGCTGTACTGGATTTTCAGTAATGGCAATGGCACTTGTGTTGTCACAGAATATTGGAATTTTGGCAACATTTAGCCCATAGTCAAATAGTTGATTCCTCATCCACAGTATCTGTGCATAGCAACTACGAGCAACAATGTACTCAGCTTCAGCTGTTGATGTAGAAACATAATTTTGCTTCTTGCTAAACCATGACACAAGCTTATTCCCTAGAAATTAACAGGTGCCAGTTGTACTTTTCCTGTCTATTTTGCAACCTGCATAATCTGCATCTAAGTAGCCAATTAGATCAAAACCAGACTCTCTAGGGTACCAAATTCCTAGATTTGGAGTCCCTTTGAGATATCTGAAAATTCTTTTAATAGCCACTAAGTGAGATTCTTAGGGTCAGCTTGAAATCTAGCACAGAGACATGTAGAAAACATTATATCAGGTCTACTAGCAGTTAAATATAGAAGTGGGCCAACCATGCCTCTATAACTTGTAATGTCCACAAACTTTTCAGCCTTGTTTAATTCAAGCTTGGTGGCAGTGGTCATGGGAGTTTTTGCAGATGAACAACCCATTAAGTCAAACTTCTTTAAAAGATCATAAATATATTTAGTTTGACTAATGAAAATTCCACCACTAACTTGTTTAACTTGTAAACCAAGAAAATAAGTTAGCTCTCCCATCATGCTCATTTCATATTTACTTTGCATTAACTTAGCAAACTTTTTACAAAGCTTATCATCTGTAGAACCAAATATAATATCATCTACATAGATTTGAACAAGTATTGTAGAGCCATTAACATTTCTAAAGAAAAGAGTTTTGTCAAGAGTACCTCTTGTGAAGTAATTATCTAGAAGAAATTTTGACAAAGTCTCATACCAGGCTCTAGGTGCTTGCTTTAGTCCATAGAGTGCTTTCAACAAATAATACACATAGTCTGGAAAATTTGGATCTTCAAATCCTGGAGGTTGGCTTACATAAACTTCTTCCTCCAATTCTCCATTCAGAAATGCACTCTTGACATCCATTTGATAGACTTTGAAATTGGCATGGGCTGCATAGGCTAGAAAGATTCTGATGGCTTCAAGTCTTGCAACTGGAGCAAATGTCTCATCAAAATCTATTCCCTCTTGTTGAGAATAGCCATTGGCAACCAATCTAGCTTTATTCCTTATTACAATGCCATTTTCATCCATCTTGTTTCTGAATACCCATTTTGTGTCAATAGAGCTCTTGTTCTTTGGCTTGGGTACCAGCTTCCATACCTTATTCCTCTCAAATTGGTTTAGCTCCTCTTGCATTGCTAAAATCCAATATGGATCCAATAGAGCTTCTTCCACTCTCTTAGGTTCCTCCTGTGATAGAAAACTACTGTATAGACATTCATCTTGAGTAGCCCTTCTAGTCTGCACCTTAGATGTTACATCACCAATGATCAATTCAAAAGGATAATTCTTGGTCCATTTCCTTTGAGGTGGTAGATTAGCTCTAGATGAGGTTGCCTCAGTATTGTCATGATGTGAGATAGAGTGTTGATTGGTTGAAACTCCCCCTGAGTTACTGGTCCTTTGAAAGGAACTGGGAGTTCTATCAATTGATGAAGTACATTGATTATCCGTTGATAGACTATGATCAACGGATGCTTCATTATGTACTTCAACGGATGATGCACTTTGTCTTTCAACGAATGCTGCATTACTTCTATCAACGGATGCTGAATTAAGACTTTCAATTGATGCAGCATTTTATGCATTATCCAAAGGCAGATTTTGAATCCTTTTCGAGGTGCCTTCTCCATCATTCTCGTCTTCACTATCATCACAATATATCTCAATGTTGTCAAATTTGAGTCCTTCATGATGTCCCTCATCTGTTAGTCCATCAATCTTTTTATCATCAAACACAACATGCACAGATTCCATAACAATGTTGGTTCTTAGATTATAGACCCTATAAGATTTTCCAGCAGAATAACCAACAAATATCCCTTCATCAGCCTTTACATCAAACTTCCCTTTGTGATCGGGTTGATTTCTTAGAATGTAGCATTTGCAACCAAAGACATGAAGAAAGTTTAAGGTTGGTTTTCTTCTCTTGAACAATTAATAGGGAGTCATGCCTTTTGCCTGATTAATTAGAGAAATATTTTGAGTGTAACATGCACAGTTAACAGCCTCAGCCCAAAAATATGTTAGGAGTTTTGACTCTTCAAGCATTGTTCTTGCAGCTTCAATGAGTGATATGTTCTTCCTTTCCACCACACCATTCTGTTGTGGAGTCCTTGGAGTTGAGAACTCATGCATGATCCCATTTTCTTCACAGAACAACCTCATGGTAGAATTCCTGAACTCAGTTCCATTGTCACTCCTGATATTCCTTACTTTGAAATCTAGATGATTGTTGACTTACTTAATGTGATTGATAATGAATTCACTAGCTTCATCCTTTGATCCAAGAAAGTAGATCCATGAAAACTTTGAGAAATCATCTACAATCACTAGGCAATATCTTTTCCTTGAAATTGACAATACATTAACTGGTCCAAAAAGATCCATGTGTAGCAGTTGTAATGGTTCATCAATTGCTGATTCAAGCTTCTTACTGAATGATGCTCTCTTTTGCTTTCCTTTTTGACAAGCATCACACAGTCCATCCCTTGAGAATTCCACTAGAGGCATTCCTCTAACTAAGTCCTTTTTGACTAGATCATTCATTGTCTTGAAATTCAAATGGGACAGCTTCTTGTGCCATAACCAACTTTCATCTGGACTTGCTTTGCTGAAAAGACAAGTAATTAATTATGCATCTGTAGAGTTGAAGTCAGCCAAGTACACATTCCCTTTTCTAACTCCAGTTAGAACCACTTTGTTGTCCTTCTTACTTGTGACAACACAGGCTTCAGAATTGAAGGAAACAGTATTCCCTCTGTCACATAGTTGACTGATGCTCAATAGATTATGTTTGAGACCATCAACTAATGCAACTTCATCAATGATGACATTTTCTTTTGAAATCAAGCCATATCCCATAGTGAACCCTTTGCTGTCATCTCCAAAGGTTATGCTAGGGCCAGCTCTCTCCTTGAATTCTGTGAGCAGGGTGGAATCTCCTGTCATATTCCTTGAACAACCACTGTCCAAGTACCATATATTCCTTCTTTTTCCCTGCACACAACAAAACCAAATCAAGTTGATTTTGGTACCCAAGTTTCCTTGGGTCCAGCCTTGTTAGTCTTTTTCCTAGACTTTATACTTTTTGCATCTTTTGACTTAGGTAACTTTGGATCAACCTTGGTCTCAGATGTAGTTGGTTGAAGTGTAGGGTTAGTCACATAATCATTTAGCACATTTGGTTGAATTTGATAAGGCATAGATTGTGCAAACATATTATTCCACATAGGCATGTTATATGACATTTGAGGCATACTGAATGCAGCAAAATAAGGGTTATTAACATATGGCATGTTTGCAAAATGTGCATGAGGATTCTGTTGAGACATAACAGGCATAGCATGCAGAGGTGACATAGACATGTTAGGCATGGAAGGAGTTAAAGGCATGGGAGCATTCTTAACAGACTTGCAGTTAGCAGATAGATGATTAACACTTTTACAATGCACACAACTTTTTCTAGGAGCATACTTATCAGGTGTGTAATTGTTGTGTTTGTTAATCCCTACCTTCCCATTTCTATTAGATTTCCTTTTAGTTTCCTTTTTATTCTCAACCAACTTAAGCCTATTTTTCAACTGATCTAAAGTCATGTGTCCTATATTCACCTTACTGGCATATTTGGATGTGCTAGCTTCTTCTTTGACAAAGTTCTTGGAAGTTGAACCAAACTTCTTATTGAGATTTTTCAAATTGTTCTTTTTAGAATTACTTGCCTGTTTTAATTGATGAGCCTTCAACGGATGCTCCTTTTCTTCCTTCACGGATAACTTTCATCATCCGTTGATTCCACATCCATTGACAATTCATCAATTAATTCTACTTCCTTTTTGTTTTTCTTCCAGACATTCTCACAGAGTGATTCAATTCCCTGAACCTTGACAATCTGAGCACTAACATCCCTAGATATTTTCCAGGCCTTGATTACATCTTGCTCACGTTCTAATTGTTTAGAAAGAATTTCTATTTTCTTAACAGATTCTTCTAGTTCACTCTCAACAGATAAGCATTTGATTTTAATCTTTTCAAGCTCAATTACCTTACCCTCTAACACAGCATTCCTATCACTTAAAAACAAATTATTCTCTTTAATTCTTGTGTTTTCTTTAGCTAGTGATTTAAGAGAAACACGCAAATGATATAATTCATTGGACATATCATTTATAGCTTCATTGCATTCAATTTTAGAAAGCTGAGAGAGGTCAGTAGTAATTACCTGGTTGTTTGATGAACTAGTTTCATTTTCATCAGAATTAGCCATCAGTGCTAGGTTGACATATTCCATATCATCATCTTCATTTGCTCCATCAGCTGCCCAGTCATCCTGAGTCAAAAAAGCTCTTTCCTTTTGTTTGAGCAGATCGAAATATTTTTTTTTGTAATCCACTTGCTCAAATTTCTTCTTTTCAGAAGTTGGCTTTCTGCACTCATTTGCAAAGTGCCCATTTATGCCATAGTTATAACATTTGAACTTAGATTTGTCCACCATGTTCTTGTTTGGCTAAGTGAATCTAGCATTTTTCTTGAATTTCATCTTTGCAAACCTCCTGGACAGAAAATCCAGATGTTCGTCAACATCATCAGAGTCATCTTGACCGGAACTATCTTCAACCTCAGCTACTTGCTCCTTTCCCTTGCTTGATTCTGATTTGCTTGTGCCAATTTTGAGACTTGTCATTGTCTTTTCTTCATTCCTGGCTTCAGTCTTCTCATTGTCAGCTACAAGTGCAACTGATCCACCTTTTCTCTTTCCCTTTTCCAACAGCTCATCTTGCTCCATCTCAAGTTCATAGGTCTTCAAAATTCCATATAATCTCTCAAGTGTGAAGTCCTTATAATCTTGAGAATTCCTTAGTGAAACAGTCATAGGTTTCCATTCCTTTGGTAGAGACCTCAGAAATTTTAAGTTGGAATCCTTGACTTGGTACACTCTGCCATACAGCTTCAATCCATTCAACAGTTTCTGAAATCTGTTGAAGGTGTCATTCAGTGATTCTCCTTCTTCAAAATGAAAGTATTCATACTGTTGAATGAGAAGCTGCATTTTGTTTTCTCTAACTTGTTCAGTACCTTCACAGATAAGTTGCACAGTATCCCAAATTTCCTTAGCAGTTTGGCTGTTAATGACATTATCAAACATATCTTGATCTAGGCCATTAAACAGAATGTTTATGGCTTTCTTGTCCTTGTGAACCTCTTCAATATCTTCATCAGTTCATTCTGCTTTTGGCTTGGGAATAGACTGTCCAACAGCAACTGTGGAAGTTGCAGCTGTGGCTACCTTGTGAGGGATGTGAGGACCATTTTCAATGTAGTTGATGTAGCTTTCATCTTGAGAGAGAATATGTAGATGCATCTTCACTTTCCAGTGATGATAATTATCTCTTTCCAGGATTGGAATCTTTACACCAATATCCTTCTTACTCATGATGTTAGTAGAATAGATCTTTAAACTCTTTGTAAGTTAAGAGCTTGCTCTGATACCAATTGTTATTCCCAAAGAACTAACAATGAGATTTACAGAAGGGGGGTTGAATGTAAATCTCAAAACTTTTTCAAGTTTTGAGCAGTTTCAAAGGCTAAGTGTTTTGATGAACAATTGTGTGTGAATTGCTTTGAACATGTGCAGACAGATATATATTTAAGACACAAATATAAAGAACACAAAGGCTTTAAAAACTTTTCTGGTGGATTTGTTGTTCCACCAGATGTTATTTCAGAAAATCTGTTATTCAAAAGAATTGATCACAGCTGCGTCCTAGTACAAACTAGATGATTTTCTCTCTATATTTTTCTAAACAGCTCTGGAAAATTCACTTTTTAATTACTAGCTGCAACTTGGTTTCTATATCACCAAGATTACAAGTGAAGACAAAAGCACAAATACAATTAAAAAGATTCTTCACATGTTTCTTCTTCATTTCTCTATCCAATGCAATCTAGGATAATCTGTGAATCTTTGAATACTTCCTTGTTTGCACTAGAATGGAAATACTGCATTTTCTTGATTCCTCCAAGAGGCTACCACATTCCAATTGTCTCTGTCAACCCATGTGCCTCTGTCAGCTTATGAATTGTCACTGTCAACTGCTATTGAACTTAGAATCCGTTGAAGCTTTCATCCGTTGATGGCTTTATCCGTTAATGCACTCATCCGTTGATGGATGTTATCCGTTAAAGCTTTAGAGACATCCGTTGAAGCTTTGTTTCTCATCCGTTGAAGGCCTTTAATCTATCAGTTGATACTACTTCATTTATACAAAATTACAAGGCATGAAATATTTATAATTAGCCCTCCTATTTGCATATCCACTAGTAGTCAACATGACTTATAATTTCCCACAACATCTAAGAATTATAGCTTAAATACAGAAACTGAAATGTGCTACAATACTAAACTTATTTCTAAGTAAAGCTACTCCATCAACGGATATCCAGAGTGGTCTTATCCGTTGAGGCTACAAACACTAGATTTTTACTTAAGTGTTTTGTTTAACTTATCATCAAACTAATACACATATTCCTAACACTCCTCTAAGAATCTTGCATTGGTGCTAACAATGACATCCCGATTCTTCGGACTATAAAATAAATAACCTTTTGTTCCCATGGGGTAGCCTACAAACAACTTTACTTCTGTACGAGATTCTAACTTAGTCGCGTTCTTGTTCAGCACATGTGCTGGACAACCCCATATCCGAATGTGTCTTAGACTCGGTTTGTCCCCGGTCCACAATTCTAAGGGGGTTTTAGGAACCGACTTAGAAGATACTAAGTTCAAAAGATAAGCTGCTGTCTCTAAGACATGTCCCCAAAATGACTTGGGTAAATTCGAATAACTCATCATCGATCTAACACTCTCTAAAAGAGTCTGGTTCCTTCTCTCTGCTATACCGTTCTGCTGGGGTGTGCCTGGTGCAGTTAACTGGGATTCTATCCCATTTTCTAATAAATATTCCTTTAATTCTCCAAGCAAGTATTCGCCACCACGATCTGATCGTAGTGACTTGATACTTTTATTAAGTTGCTTCTCCGTTTTAGCTTTGTACTCTTTGAACTTATCAAAGCACTCAGACTTACGGCGCAACAAATAAACGTACCCATATCTAGAATAATCATCAATAAAAGTGACGAAATACTCATAACCACCTCTTGCTTGGATATTCATGGGTCCACATAAATCAGAGTGAACCAATTTTAACACTTCTTTGGCTCTATTCCCCTTTGCCTTGAAAAGCCTATTAGTCATTTTACCTTCCAAGCAGGATTCACAAACTGGAAATGGCTCCACTGCCAATGAGCTTAAAGGCCCGTCTACTACCAGTCTTTGAATCCTCCTCAAGTTAATATGACCTAATCTCAAGTGCCAAAGATATGTTTGGTTCAAACTAGAAGGTTCCTTTCTTTTAGTAGAGATAGAAGATATGTTGTTCAATTCCCTATATTGCAGTTGCAGTGCAGGTTGACTAGGATTAATTATATACAAATTGTCTTGCAATGTACCAGAACATATAATTCGTTTATTCATCATAATAGAAATATTATGATCCAAACAAACATTATAACCATCCAAAGCAAGTTTAGAAATCGGAATTAAATTCCTTCTAAAAGAAGGTACATAAAGACAATTGTTCAAAACCAAAATCCTATCAGAACCAAAAGATAAATGAATAACTCCTATTGCAACTACTGCTACTTTCGTAGCATCTCCCATGAACACGTATATCTCACCATCTCTAAGCATTCTGGATAGCTGGAACCCTTGCATAGAATTACAAACATGATTAGTGGCTCCT
The DNA here is from genome assembly GCF_009905375.1 of Apium graveolens. Taxonomy (NCBI): domain Eukaryota; kingdom Viridiplantae; phylum Streptophyta; class Magnoliopsida; order Apiales; family Apiaceae; genus Apium; species Apium graveolens. The sequence goes on along the minus strand of NC_133657.1, from coordinate 162,222,469 downwards.
GTATCTACACACCAAGTGCTCATAGATATAGCCGCTATAAATGTTTCCGTAACTAGAGAAAGAGACATACCAGTATTGTTTGTAATCTTAGGAAGAGGACAATCCTGTTTCTAGTGACCTGACTGTTTGCACCTGAAGCACTTTCCCTTAGGCTTTTTCACACCACCTTGAACTCCCACTGCCTTCACAGCTTTCTGTGTCTGAGCCTTTTTCTTCTTCTTAATACCTTTCGGCTTAGAGGAAGAACCTTTCTCAGCCACATTCACTTGAACACTCTGCCGAAATAATCCTTCAGCTACCTGAAGTTCTGTCAGCAGTTCCGAGAGACTATACTGCCTCTTGTTCATATTGTAATTCAAGCGGAACTGCTCAAAACTCTTGGACAAGCACATAAGGATAATGTCAATCTGGGTTTCCCCGTCAAGTTCAGCACCAAGGATCTCTATCTCATCCAGATGTGACATCATCTTGAGAACATGATCCCTTACAGGTGTTCCTTCAGCCATCTGAGTGTTCATTAAAGCCTTCATGGCTACTTGCCTAGCAACCCTATTTTGATCTCCAAAAAGTTCCTTGAGATTAAAGAGCATATCTAAAGCAGTGGCCATAAACTGATGTTGATGCTGCAAAACACCCGACATTGCTGCCAGAATGTAACATCGTGATATCTCATCAGCCTTAATCCACCGCTTATAATACTCTTTCTCATCTTCAGGATTATCAGCAGCAGGCTGATCAGGCTTGGGTTCATAAGTGCAAAACTTGTACTCCTCAGCAGTCAACACAATGTCCAAATTTCGTTTCCATTTAATATAGTTAGGTCCGGTAAGTTTGTTATCCTTAAGTATGGTGAATCGTGGATTAAATCCCATTTTATCCTGAGAATCATGCATGAAAAAAACATCACATTATACATAAATAAGGGTGCATTAAATATTATCTCTGATCTTCAAATCCAAAATGTCGATGGTAACACTTTACACATAACTGCTATTGGAGATAACTCAAGCTCTCTTAATAATGTTTTTGTGTCATCAAAGTTGTCCACTAATCTTATATATGTTG